>NW_028225495.1:0-362839 GCF_052327205.1 Somniosus microcephalus
CATTCGCATTGTTTATATATATTCTTTTCTTAGTTTACTGGTTGGCTCTCTGTTCATGGCAAGCTGTAACATAGCGTGCCGCCAGTGTTATACAGCTTCTCTCCTCTCCCAGTAGGAATGGGAGTTTTTGGTTGTCATTCAGATTTCTGAAATCAGGGCATATTTGTGAGAATTTTTGGTAGAAATTCTCCCTGATGCCCTGATATTTTCCGCAGGCTGTGAGGAAGTGCATCTCTGTCTCCACCACTCCCTGACTGCAGTACGAGCATATCCTGTCCTCTTTTGGCAGCCTGGTCTGCCTGTGTCTGCCTTTTTCGATCGCTAGGCTATGTTCGCTAAGTCTGTACCTTGTCAAGGTTCTTCTCAGTTTGTTATCCTTTACCATGGTCAGGTAATCAGCTATGTTGTATTGTCTGTTTAGGGCCAAGTAGCAATTGAGTTTGCTTTGGGTTTTTGTTGTTTCTGCCCAATATGTCAGATATTTTTCCTTTTGCTTAGCGACGATTGTGTTGGGTCGAATTCTTTGTGTTACCCTGTCACTGTCCTGGGGCTGGTTATTGTTAGTATTGTTAGTAGTTACTTCACTGAGTCCCAGGACTAGTTGACTGAGGGTATTCTTCTTTATGGTCAGCTCTTGGCATTTCAGGGCGTCGTAGTGATAGCATTGGGGATTGCTCATTTGTAGGTGATTCCAAAATTTGGTGGCTCTTTTTTGGATAGTGATTATTAATGGATATTGGCCTAGTTCCGCCCTGCATGCATTGTTTACTGTTTTCCTTTGAGTCCGGAGGATACTTTTACAGAATTCTGCATGTAGGATCTCAATTGGGTGTTTGTCCCATTTTGCAAATTCTTGTTGAGTTAGCGGTCCCCATACCTCACTGCCATAGAGTGCAATTGGTTCAATTACTGATTTGAAAATTTTGAGCCAAATGCTAATTGGGATTTCTATTTGGATTGATTTTTTGATGGCATAGAAAGCCCTTCTTGCTTTCTCTTTCAGTTCATTCACAGCCAGTTTGAAGTTTCCCGTAGAACTGATTTTTAAGCCCAAGTATGTGTAGTTAGTGGTTTGTTCAATTTTGGTTGTTCCTACTGTGAAATTTATTTTGGGTCCCTGATGTTTGGATCTTTGCTGGAACACAAGGACTTTGGTTTTTTGGGGATTTATTGTCAGGGCCCAAGTCTGGCAGTACGACTCCAGCAGGTCCAGGTTTTGCTGTAGCCCCTCTTTAGTAGGTGACAGCAGAACCAGGTCGTCTGCATAGAGGAGGAATTTGACCTTGGATTCATATAGGGTGAGGCCGGGTGCTGTAGATTGTTCAAGTAGTTTTGCCAATCCATTTATGTAAATATTAAAGAGTGTCGGTGAGATTGGCGAGCCCTGCGTCACCCCCCGCCCCTGTGGGAAGTATTTTGTTTGTTTGTCTCCAATTTTAACTGCACATTTGTTGTTTGTATACATTGATTTAATTACATCATATGTTTTCCCTCCTACCCCGCTTTCGATAAGTTTCAGGAATAAACCGTCATGCCAGATGGAGTCGAAAGCCTTCTGGAAATCTACAAAGCATGCGTAGATTTTGCTTTTGTTATGGTGAACGTGTTTGTCAATTAGGGTCTGTAGGGTGAAGATATGATCGGATGTTCTATAGTTTGGCAGGAATCCAATTTGGCTTTTACTCAAGACATTGTGCTCCTCAAGGAAGTTTATAAGTCTTTTGTTTATGATGCTACAGAATACCTTCCCCAGGTTACTGTTTACACAGATGACTCGATAGTTGTTTGGGTCGATTTTGTCCCCACTTTTGTATATGGGCGTTATGAGTCCTTTGTTCCAGATATCAGGGAAATAACCGACACTCAGAACCAAGTTGAAGAGTTTTAGGATAGCCAGTTTCATTTTGTTGTCTGTGTGTTTAATCATCTCGTTTAGTATGCCGTCTGTCCCGCAGGCTTTTCCTGGTCGCAGGTCCTTGAGTTTTTCAAGAAGTTCTTTTTCTGTTATTATGGCGTCCAGCGGGTTTTGGTTATCTTTTATGGCCATTTCTAGCTTTTCCAGTTTTTTGCATATTTGGTGTTGCTCTGGTCTTAGTGTGTTTTTCTGGTATAATTTTTCAAAGTGGTTTACCCATGTGTCCCCATTTTGAATGGCCAAATCGTCGTGTTGTTTTTTGTGTAGTGTTTTCAAGTTTTCCCAGAAACAATTGGAATCAATGGATTCCTCCATGGAGCTGAGTGTATTCTTAATATATTGCTCTTTTTTGGTTCTGAGTGTGTTTCTGTATTGTGTTAGTGTCTGACAATAAGTAAGGCGTAGTTCCTCGTTTTCTGGATGTCTGTGTTTTTGGTTTGATATTTTTCTAAGTTTTTTCCTCATGTTATGGCAATCTCGGTCAAACCATTTTTCATAGTTTTTTGTTTTGGGTTTGTTCTTGCGAGCTTTCAAGTTTGCATTTGTTGCCAAATTATCAAAAATATTGTTTAGTTTACTAACTGCCCGGTTTACGCCTTCTTTATTGTGAGTGTATATGTTATCCAGAAAGGTGTCTAAGAGAGCTTGAGTTGATGCATTGCTAATTGTTTTCTGGTATTTTTCCGTGTCGTTTTTGGCCCATCTGTACGATTTTTTGGTGTTGTACAGTTTACTGGGTTGTGTTTCTATGTTGTTTGTTTCTGTCTTTTTGAGGAACATAGTAATTTGACTGTGATCTGACAGTGTTGTTTGTGGTTTGACTGTGAATGCTCTGAAAGAGGATGGGTCTAAGTCTGTAATCATATAGTCTACTGTGCTGCAGCCAAGAGGTGAGCAATAGGTCGATCTTCCTAGGAGGTCTCCTATGAACCTACCATTGACAATGTACAGACCCAGGTTTCGACAGAGCTGTAGTAGCTGTTTTCCATTGGTATTTGACTGCTTGTCGCAGTTATGCCTGTATGGAAGGGAAGGGATGTCAAAGTGGTTATTCCCGAAAACGTAATTGTTTCCCTGATTATTGGTGAAGTCTGGTTCTTCGCCCGTTCTTGAATTGAGGTCCCCACAGATCAACACGTTCCCCTGGGCCTGGTATTGGATAATTTCCCCCTCCATGTTGGAGAAGGTGTCCTCTTTAAAGTACGGGGAATCGATTGGAGGGATATAGAGTGCGCAAATGTAAACATCTTGGGTGTTTGAGATAATCTCCCTCTCAAGTTTGAGCCACATATGGTTTTCGCCCTTTTTTATAAATTTGATGTAATTCTTAAGTTCTGTTTTAAACCAGATCAGTATGCCTCCGGAGTCTCTGCCTTGGGTTACACTTGGTAATTTATTGGAGGGGACCACCAGCTCAGTGTACCCTTGGGGACAGCCAGTGTGTCCTTTTCCTTTATACCAAGTTTCCTGTAAAATGATAATATCTAGGTCTTTAGTTTCATCTATGAACTCTGGGGTCCTACTTTTCACTTCTCGCAGTGAAGAGCGTAGACCTTGGATATTCCAGGTCGAAATATATAAGGATTTCATGTTAAGTTTGATCTTTTACTATGATAGGTTAAAGAGTGGTACGTGTTTGTCGTGTCTAAGTGTGGGAAAAAAAAAGATCACATCAGTTGTCTACAAAAGTTAATACAATTTGGTTACAGTTCTTTCTATTAATTAGTCCTTGATCCATAAGGCGGAAGTAGATGCTGCTGCACATCTGCTTATTGTCTCTTAATGGATTGTTTCTGTCTGAGGTATTGCGTACGTCCTGTGCATCTCTCCCTCTGTCTGGCTGGGAGCAGTCCTATTCCCCTGTGGGACAGGAGTGGTGCAGGTCTGATATTGTTGTTTTGCATGGGGATCCTCTCTGGTCTCAGTTGGTGTGTTGGTGGTCCTTGTAGTGTTCCTGATATGTACCCCGCTGATCTCTGGTGGTCGGGGGGGGGGTCCTCTTGGAGTCTGGGTATGGACCCGGTTAAAAGCGACGTCCTTCAGGGCTTTAGCAAAGATCGATATTCTTTGCCTTTGGATGTGGACGTGGTCGTAAAGACATTCCTCATCGAGGGTGGGGTGTTGGGCCAGGTGTACGTTGTGGTTTGATTCGCAGTCTCTTGCTATGCTGGCATTTATCTCATGAATTGTGTTGTTGTTGAAGTCTGTTCTCGGCAATATTGTGGAAACAGTGATTCTAGTGTTTGGAAATGTACTGCTTGCTTTCCTAATCATTGCTCTGAGCGATGTTGCTACTTCTTTCTGTTGGGTCTTTAGGTCATTTGTGCCCGTGTGTATTATTATGTGTTGGGGGGAGCCTAATCTGGCTTTGGTCAGCCATCCCATGGCTCTGTTTGTTGTTGGGCACCAGATCTTTTCTACTTTACTTCTAGGGAATAGCTTTTTCTCCCATAGAAATTTCCCATTTGAGTCTATGAGTATTACGACGTCAGCCTTGTTTGTGTTTACTGTCTGGTGGCTTTCGCTTGGACTCATAGTGTGTGTGCTGGGCTGGGGTGTCTGGTGTGTGCGTACCTCTTGTGAGCGGCCCGCTTGTGGTTCCACGGTGGTGGGGGAAGATTGCGAATCAGTATGCTGGTCGGTCTGTGTGGCACCCCTTGTATTGTGTGTCTGTTGCTTTTGTTCCGTGTGGGAGTGCCGCCGTTCCGTTCGGCTCTGTCTTGTCTTATCTCTAGCCTCTGGTTGCTGGTCTAATGGTGTTATCTCTCCTCTATGGCTCTCTTCTTTTTCCTGCAGCTCTTTCACCTGATTCCTAAGTAGATTCACCTGGTTCTCAAGTAGCTTCAGCTCTCTCTTGTGTCTCTCCCTCTCCTGATTTTGATAGTCATTCATTTTGAGGAAGTCCTCTCTAAGTTTAACCACCTCTATCTCTAATTGATTAAATTTATCTTTTGGTTGTATCTGGCTGTGTGATCCCGGGGTATGTGCCTGGTCGGCCCTGGAAGGCTCACTCACTTCCTGGCTAGGCTGGTCGGCCCTGGAGGGCTCACTCACTTCCTGGCTATGCTGCTCTTCTCTTGGTGAGCTGGGAATGGTAGGGGGACTATGTGTGGCTTCCTCCCTGGTAGTTATGCTGGGGTTTGTCAGTTGTATCGTGTGGCTGTGGTTCCCCGGGGTTGGTGTCTGGTTTGAACTGTGTGGCTCGTTCACCTCCTGACCAGGCAGATTTTCTCCTGGTAAGTTGTCAATGTTGGGGGGAGTGCGGGCCACTCTGAGGCTGTTCCTTCCCCCCTTAGTTAATTTTTTCAGTGTCCTGAAGGCTGTTGCAAATTTGTCGAGGTTGCCTTGCACTAATATTGTTCCGGTATTGTACGCGTTGACCGTCGTAGTTGAACTGTCTCCTGGTGTGTTAATTTTCATTATGGACCCATTTGCGGTATTTTCTAGCTTAACATTGGTATAGTGTGATTTTATTGCTGTGATCCAAGCCACTGGCTGATCTGAGTAGAAAATGAGGTTACTTTTTGTCCCATTGTTGTAACAGTCAGCAAAAAGTGTTTCTGGTTTTTCTCTCATCTGCTCATGCTTGATCGCTTTTATAGCTTTTTTTGCGGTGTTGGGGGGAATCTGGAAGCGGGGCTGTTGTGGATCTTCTGATTCGCTCATTTTTGGTAAAGTATTGTTGATCTTAGAATAAGCTTTTCTGGGGCCCCGGGTTTGGTGTTTCCCTCTCCCTGTTCGCGAACTTTCCCGGTCCCCCTCTCCGACCCCGTGGTCCCTGGGCCTCGGCTTCTGGGTTCACCCTTCTCAGGTCTGGGTCTGTGAGCCGCTGTTTCCCGGTGCCTTCGGGCTGTTCCCCTCCCCCTCAGAGGTCTCTGTGCCTCTGTCTCAGCCTGGCTCCTCGGGCCTTTCCCTGGCTTCAGTCTCCCTCCCTGGGCCCTGTACTCACAGTCTTGGTTTGCTTCTGGAAGCCTTCTGGTTGCTCCCCTTCGCCTCAGAGGTCTCTGGGCCTGGCTCCTCGGGCCTTTCCCGGGCTTTCTATCCCAGCCGCCGCTCGGGCTGTGCCTCGTTCGCCGTTCGGGTGCTGGACTGCGGTCGTCACTCGGGTGCTGGACTGCGGCCGTCGCTCGGGTGCTGGACTGCGGTCGTCGCTCGGTTGCTGGACTGCGGCCGCCGATTGGGCCGTGTCTCGTTCGCCGCTCGGGCTCCCCGAGTCACCTCGTTCCGGCTGCCGCTGCGTCTCCGTGCGGCCTCCCCGATTCGCCTCGTTTCCCGAAGCGACCTCCCCGAGTCTCCTCGCTCCGGCTGCCGCTGCGTCTCCGTGCGGCCTTCGCGCCTCGGTTCCCGATGCGGACGAGTCACCTCGCTTCTGCTGCTGCTGTTCTTTGGTTTGTATATATTTTTTATTTTTTTTCCCTTATTTCTTTTTTTTTCTTTGGCTTTTTTTTTTCTAATTTCCTCTGGTTTTTTTTCCTTTGGTAGTCTCTTTGGTGGTCTTTTCCTTCCTTACTTAATCTAGACTAAACTAAACTTAAACTTAACTAAACAAACTAAACTAACTTAACTAGAACTAAATTTAACTTTAAAACCTTTTTAAACTTGAAATGAACCTTTTTTTCCCCCACTTTAAACACTAAAAACACTAAAAATTCAGCAGCCCATCTTCAGCGTGTGTATTCACTCTGTCTGGCCCCCCCCCCTCCGTCCCTCACACACACACACACACACAGATACCCCCCCACACACACACAGATACCCACACATACAGATACCCACACACACACACACACACAGATACCCCCCCCACACACACACAGATACCCACACACACACACAGATACCCCCCCACACACAGATACCCCCAGACACACACACAGATACCCCCCCACACACACACACAGATACCCACACACACACACAGATACCCCCCCACACACACACACAGATACCCCCACACACACACACAGATACACCCACACACACACACAGATACCCACACACACACACAGATACCCCCACACACAAACGCAGATACCCCCACACACACACACAGATACCCCCACACACACACACATGCACAGATACCCCCACACACACACACACACAGATACCCCCCACACACACAGATACCCCCCACACACACACACAGATACCCACACACACACACACAGATACCCACACACACACACACAGATACCCCCCACACACACACACAGATACCCCCCACACGCACACACAGATACCCCCACACACACACACAGATACCCACACACACACACACACAGATACCCACACACACACACACACACAGATACCCACACACACACACACACAGATACCCCCACACACACACACACACACAGATACCCCCACACACACACACAGATACCCCCCCCACACACACACACACACACAGATACCCCCCCACACACACACAGATACCCACACATAGAGATACCCACACACACACACACACACAGATACCCCCCCCACACACACACAGATACCCACACACACACACAGATACCCCCCCACACACAGATACCCCCAGACACACACACAGATACCCCCCCACACACACACACAGATACCCACACACACACACACACAGATACCCCCCCACACACACACACAGATACCCCCCACACACACACACACCGATACCCCCACACACACACACAGATACCCCCACACACACACACAGATACCCACACACACACACAGATACCCCCACACACAAACGCAGATACCCCACACACACACACACGCACAGATACCCCCACACACACACACACACAGATACCCCACACACACACAGATACCCCCCCACACACACACAGAGATACCCACACACACATACACAGATACCCACACACACACACACAGATACCCCCCACACACACACACAGATACCCCCACACACACACAGATACCCACACACACACACACACAGATACCCACACACACACACACACAGATACCCACACACACACACACACACACACAGATACCCCCACACACACACACACAGATACCCACACACACACACAGATACCCCCGCACACACACACAGATACCCACACACACACACACAGATACCCACACACACACACACAGATACCCACACACACACACACACACAGATACCCACACACACACACACACAGATACCCCCCCACACACACACACACAGATACCCACACACACACACACAGATACCCCCCCACACACACACAGATACCCCCACACACACACACAGATACCCACACACACACACAGATACCCACACACACACACACACAGATACCCACACACACACACACACACAGATACCCCCACACACACACACACAGATACCCACGCACACACACACAGATACCCCCGCACACACACACAGATACCCCCACACACACACAGATACCCCCCCACACACACACACAGATATCCACACACACACACACAGATACCCCCCCACACACACACAGATACCCACACACACACACACAGATACCCCCCACACACACACAGATACCCACACACACACACAGATACCTCCACACCCACGCACACAGATACCCACACACACACACACAGATAACCCCCCACACACACACAGATACCCCCCCACACACACACAGATACCCACACACACACACACACACAGATACCAGCACACACACACACAGATACCCCCACACACACACACAGATACCCACACACACACACACACAGATACCCCCACACACACACACACAGATACCAGCACACACACACACACAGATACCCCCACACACACACACAGATACCCCCACACACACACACAGATACCCGCACACACACACACAGATACCCCCCCCACACACACACAGATACCCGCACACACACACACAGATACCCCCCACACACACACACAGATACCCGCACACACACACAGATACCCCCCCCCACACACACACAGATACCCCACACACACACACACCACTGCAGTCTGTGTGGTGATGGTACTCTCACAGTGTTAGTAGGGAGGGAGTTCTAGGATTTTGACCCAGCGACGATGAATTTTCACACAGCAAGCTCCCACAAACAGCAATGTGATAATCTGTTTTAGTGATGTTGGTTGAGACATTAATATTGGCCAGGACACTGGGGATAACTCCCCTGCTCTTCTTTGACTAACGCACGTAAAAGATCCCTTAACTTAGGGATGCCTTTTACAATCTTACCTTTTGCCTTGTACAATCATACCTTTTGTAATTTAATCTCTCCTACCTTCCACCCTATCACAGACCTTCTCCTTTGTTCTTTCCTCCCCTCCCCCCTGTCCCTTCCTCTGTACTTCCTTAAAATCTGTTACATCTCTAACTTTTTCCAGTTCTGACGAAAGGTCCTCGACCTGAAACGTTAACTCTGTTTCTCTCTCCACAGATGCTGCCTGGCCTGCTGAGTATTTCCAGCATTTTCTGTTTTTATTTATGACTAATTTAACTAGTTTAACGGGACTAATTGTTCTGGATTTTTTTAACAATAACTCCTTAACACAAAATCTAACACTGCAATTTGGCTTTAGGACCGATTGCCCACAGTACAGGAAGTATGAGGGAGGAAACTTCACCAGCAATTTGAGCAACCTCAAGGAATACACCGAGCAGTTAAAGGAGATGGTTACGTTTTACCTGGGATGCAGCTTTTCCTTTGAGAGTGCAGTCCTCGAGGCTGGTGTTCCGATAAGAAATGTTGAACAAGGGTGTAATGTCAGCATGTACAAGGTAGGTTAAAGGTTGCACGTACACTTTCATGCATTTAGACATAAAATTAGCTGGTCCTTGTGCCATTGCTCATGATGCCAGGTAACAGGGGTATGTAGTGGTTTATGTTACTGGTCTAATATTCCAGTCGATCGTGAGTTGAGATCCCACCATGACAGTTTGAGACTTTGAATTCACTTTCAAATCAAAACCTGGTATTGTAGGAACGTGGGTTCCTAACTAAAAGACTGAGTTCTACTCAGGCGATCAAACAAACCGAACTTTAATGAAACAAACAGGCTTTAACAAGAAACTGCAGGATAACATCGAATGTAGGTCTGCTCTCTCTCTCTCTCTCTCTCTCTCTCTCGGCTCCACGAGGACTGCCCTTGCAGTCCCGTGGCTGACGTCATCACGTCATCACGTTCTCCCGCCAGTGGGGAATCACGTGATGAACGGCGTGACGTCATCACGTTTTAGCCGCGCTGTTAAAGTAACCACACTCTGTACAGTTAAACAGCATAAATAAAGATACAGACTCAGGCTGTAGCTAACATGTTGTTAAAGGAATTATATACAAACGATCTGAGTCCTTTGGTGGCTCCGCCACAGTATCAGTAAATGTGACCTTGAATCTGTTGGATTGTCGTTAAAAACCCAGCTGGTTCACTAATGTCCTTTAGGGAAGGAAACCTGCCGTCCTTACCCGGTCTGGCCTATATGTGACTCCAGTTCCCACATCAACATTGTTGATTCTTAACTCCCCACTGAAGTGACCTAGCAATACACTCAATTGTATAAAACCACCACACACTGCAGTGGGTGAAGAAGCAGGCCCACCACCACCTTCTCGGCAAGTAGGTAGTTAGAGGGCAATAAAAGCCGGCCTTGCCAGCGACGCCCATAAGAACATAAGAAATAGGAGCAGGAGTCGGCCATTTGGCCCTTCGAGCCTGCTCCGCCATTCAATAAGATCATGGCTGATCTTCTACCTCAACTCCACTTTCTTGCACTATCCCCATTTCCCTTGATTCCCTTAATATTAAAAAAAATCTATCAATCTCTGTCTTGAATATACTCAACGACTGAGCCTCCACAGCCCTCTGGGGTAGAGAATTCCAAAGATTCACCGCCCTCTGAGTGAAGAAATTTCTCCTCATCTCAGTCCCAAATGGCCAACCCCTTATTCTGAGACTGTGACCCCTGGTTCTAGACTCTCCAGCCAGGGGAAACATCCTCCCTGCATCTACCCTGTTAAGCCCTGTAAGAATTTTGTATGTTTCAATGAGATCACCTCTCATTCTTCTAAACTCTGGAGAATATAGGCCTAGACTACTCAATCTCTCCTCATAGGACAATCCCCCCATCCCAGGAATCAGTCTGGTGAACCTTCGTTGCACTCCCTCTATGGCAAGTATATGCTTCCTTAGGTAAGGAGACCAAAACTATACACAATACTCCAGGTGTGGTCTCATAATATATAATATCCCTATATAATTGCAGTAAGATGTCTTTACTCTTATACTCAAATCCTCTTGTAATAAAGGCCAACATACCATTTGCTTTCCTAATTGCTTGCTATACCTGCATGTTAACTTTCAATGATTCGTGTACAAGGACACCCAGGTCCCCCTGAACACCAACATTTCCCAATCTCTCACCATTTAAAAAATACTCTGCTTTTCTATTTTTCCTACCAAAGTGGATAACTTCACATTTCTCCACATTATAATCCATTTGTCATGTTCTTGCCCACTTACTTAGCCTATCTATATCCCCTTGAAGCCTCTTTACATTCCCACCCAGCTTTGTATCATCAGCAAACTTGGATATATTACATTTGGTCCCCTCATCCAAATCATTGATGTAAGATTGTGAATAGCTGAGGCCCAAGCACTGATCCTTGTGGTACCCCACTAGTTACAGCTTGCCAACTCAAAAATTACCCGTTTATTCCTATGCTCTGTTTTCTGTCCGTTAACCAATCCTCAATCCATGCTAGTATATTACCCCCAATCCCATGAGCCCTAATTTTGTTTAATAACCTCTTGTGTGGCACCTTATCGAATGCCTTCTGAAAATCCAAATACACCACGTCCACTGGTTCCCACTTATCGATTCTGCTAGTTACAACCTCAAAAATCTCTAACAGATTCGTAAAACACAATTTCCCTTTCATAAATCCGTGTTGACACTGCCCAATCCTATTATTATTTTCTAAGTGCCCTGTTACCATGTCCTTAATAATCCCTACTACTGATGTCAGGCTAACTGGTCTGTAGTTCCCCATTTTCTCTTTTCCCTCCTTTCTTAATTAGCGGGGTTACATTTGCTACCTTCCAATCCGTGGGAACCATTCAAGAATCTGTGGCATTTTGGAAAATGACAACCAATGCATCCACTATCTCTATAGCCACCTCTTTTAAAACCCTAGGTTGTAGGCCATCAGGTCCAGGGGATTTATCGGCGTTCAGTCCCATTAATTTCTCCAGTACTATTTTTTTACTAATACTAATTTCTTTCAGTTCCTCATTCTCGCTTGAGACCCTTGTTCTCCGCTATTTCCGAGAAGTTTTTTGCATCTTCTTCCGTGAAGACAGATACAAAGTATTTGTTTAATTTCTCTGCCATTTCCTTATTCCCCATTATAATTTCTCCTGTCTCAGCCTGTAAGGTACCCACATTTACTTTTGCTAATCTTTTCCTTTTTACATACCTATCGAAGCTTTTACAGTCTGTTTTACGTCTTTAGCTAGTTTACTCTCATATTCTATTTTCCTTTGCTTTATCAATTTCTTGTCCCTCCTTTGCTGAATTCTAAAATCCTCCCAATCCTCAGGCTTACTGTGCCTTTTCCGCCACCTCCAGTTTGATCCCACCCCCCCTTTCAGCATTCTGAGGGACCGCTACCACCGCAACACCCTGGTCCACTCCTCTATCACCCCTAACACCCCTTCCCCTTTGCCCGGCACCTTCCCATGCAAGTGCAGGAGGTGCAACACCTGCCCTTTTACCTCCTCCCTTCCCACCATCCAGGGCCCCAAACACTCCTTCCGGGTGAAACAGCGATTTACTTGTACTTCTTACAATTTAATACACTGTATTTGCTGCTCACGATACGGTCTCCTCTACATTGGGGAGACCAAACACAGATTGGGTGACCGCTTTGTGGAACGCCTCCGTTCAGTCCACAAGCGTGACCCCGAGCTTCCGGTCACCTGTCACTTTAATTCACCACTCCACTCCCACTCTGATCTCTCCATCCTCGGCCTCTTACACTGTTCCAATGAAGCTCAACATAAGCTCGAGGAACAGCACCTCATCTTTCAATTAGGCACTTTACAGTCTTCTGGACTTAACATCGAGTTCAACAATTTCAGACGATAAATTGGCCCCTGTATTTCTTTATTTATTTTTCTCTCTCTTGTTTCCTCACATGGTAGCTGTTAATGTTGCTGCCATCGTCATTCACACATCATCTAGAACCATCTTTTGTTTCTTAACTTGTCCCATTACCTCTCCTTTTGCCTTGCACCATCATCCCTTTCGTCATTCCATCTCTCCTGCCTTCCATCCTATCACAGATCTTCCTTTTGATCTTTGCTCCTCTCCTCCCTAACCTTTTCCAGTTCTGACAAAGGGTTCGACCCGAAACATTGACTCTGTTTCTCTCTCCTCAATGCTGCCTGACTTGCTGAGTGTTTCCAGCACTTTCTGTTGTTACCTCAGGCTTACTATTCTTTTTGACAACATTATAAGCCTCTTCCTTTGATCTGATACTATCTTTAACTTCTCTTGTTAGCCACGGTTGGACCACTTTTACTGTGGAGGCTTTGTGCCTTAAAGGAATGTATATTTGTTGTAAATTATGTATTAATTCTTTAAATGCTAGCCATTGCTTGTCTACCATCATACCTTTTAATGTAGTTTCCCAATCTACCTTAGCCAACTCACCCCTCATATCTACATAGTTTGATTTGTTTAGATTTAAGACCATAGTTTCGGATTTAACTAAATCACTTTCAAACTCAATATAAAATTCTATCATATTATGATCACTCTTCCCTAAAGGTCCCTTTACTACAAGGTTATGAATTAATCCTTTCTCATTGCACAATACTAGATCTAAAATAGCCTATTCCCTAGTTGGTTCCTCAACATACTGATCTAGAAAACTATCTTGCATACATTCCATGAATTCGTCCTCCACACTATTACTGCAAATTTGGTTTGCCCAGTCTATATGTAGATTAAAGTCCCCTATGATTACTGTATTACCCTTGTTACATGCACCTCTAATTTCCTGATTTATACTCTGCTCTACATTACAACTACTGTTTGGGGGCCTATAAACAACTCCCACCAATGATTTCTGCCCCTTGCTGTTTCTTAGCTCCATCCAAACTGATTCTACTTCTTGATTTTCAGAGCTAAGATCCTTTCTCTCTACTGTCTTTATCCCATCCTTTATTATCAGGGCTACCCCCCCTCCTCCTTTGCCATTTTGCCTATCTCTTCTAAAAGTTAAGTATCCTGGAATATTTAGTTCCAACTTTGGCCACTTTGCAACCACGTCTCCGTTATGGCTATTAGATCAAACCTGTTAATTTCTATCCGCGCTATTAATTCATCTATTTTGTTGCGAATGCTTTGCGCATTCAGATATAGTGTCTTTAGCTTTGACTTATTTCTATTTTTCCCTGATGCCTTATTACCTTTGTTACTCTCTCTGTCCCTTCCTGACCCACTCTGCTTATTTTTACCCAAATCTCTACTCTGCTCTTGAGCCTTGATATTTTTCTCGCTGCTTTTAAATTTACTCTTTCCTGATTCCTCCCACCCCACTTTCATTAGTTTAAAGCTCTGTCTATCTCGAGAATGAAGAAAAGAAAGCAGTCACAGCCAATCTCCTCAACTGATGTCCACACTTGTCTCTTAACTGTCCTCTGAAGTGGGTTGTATCAAACGGCCGCACAGTGTCCACCACTAAATAAAGACACATGCTGAAGCGATGCCGACTGGAGGCAAGCAGGTCTCGCTCCATCGACTCAGGGGACCCAGGATGTAGTGATGGAGGAGCCTCAGCCCCTGACCTTGTCTAACAGGTACGAGGCACTTGCTACCTGTATGGATGAAGAAAAGGACTGCAGGGAGAATGGGCAAACTGACCACGGCACCATGGTACAGGGGGCCATCCAAATGGGGGGGGAGGAAGGAATGTGATAGTGGTAGGGGACAGTATAGTCAGGGGGATAGATACTGTTCTCTGCAGCCTCGAAAGCGAGTTCCGAAGGTTGAGTTGCCTGCCAAGGTTAAGGATATCTCCTTGAGGCTGGAGAAGAACTTGGAGTAGGAGGGGAAGGATCCTCTACGGGAAACGTGATCCAGCCATGGCTAACTAAAGAAGTTAAGGATAGCATTAAATTGAAAGAAGAAGTTTATAATGTTGCAAAGAATAGTAGTAAGCCTGAGGATTGGGAGAGTTTCAGAAAACAGCAAAGGATGACCAAAAAATTGATAAAAAGGGAAAAAATAGAATATGAGAGGATACTAGCAAGACATATAAAAACAGATTGTAAGAGTTTCTACAAATATGTCAAAAGGAAAAGGGTAGCAAAAGTAAATGTTGGTCCCTTAGAGGCTGAGACAGGAGAAATTATTATGGGGAATAAGGAAATGGCAGAAGCGTTAAACAAATATTTTACATAAGAACATAAGAACATAAGAACATAAGAAATAGGAGCAGGAGTAGGCCAATCGGCCCCTCGAGCCTGCTCCACCATTCAATAAGATCATGGCTGATCTGATCCTAACTGCCAATCCACTATCACAGAACCATCTCCTGCATCTAACAGAATTAGACACACGAAATAGGAGCAGGATCAGGCTACACGGCCCCTGGGCCCGCTCCGCTACCCACAGGGCCATGACCGATCTGAACCTAGACTCATGTCCAAATTCCTGCCCGCTCCCCGTAACCCTTAATTCCCTTTACTTCTAGGAAACTGTCTATTTCTGTTTTAAATTTATGTAATGATGTAGCTTCTACAGTTTTTTGGGGCAGCATATTCCATGGACCTACCACCCTCTGAGTGAAGTAGTTCCTCCTCATCTCAGTTTTGAAAGAGCAGCCCCTTATTCTAAGACTATGCCCCCTAGTTCTAGTTTCACCCATCATCGGGAACATCTTCCCTGCATCCACCCGATCCAACCCCTTCACAATCTTATATGTTTCAATAAGATCGCCTCTCATTCTTCTGAACTCCAACGAGTAGAGTCCCAATCTACTCAACCTCTCCTCATATGTCCATCCCCTCATCCCCGGGATTAACCGAGTGAACCTTCTTTGTACTGACTCGAGAGCAAGTATGTCTTTTCTTAAGTATGGACACCAAAACTGTACGCAGTATTCCAGGTGCGGTCTCACCAATACCTTGTACAACTGAAGCAATACCTCCCTATTTTTATATTCTATCCCCCTATTGTATCTGTCTTCACAGTAGAAGACACAAAAAGCATACCAAAAATGGTGGGGAACTAAGGGTCTAATGAGGGTGAGGAACTTAACGTAATTAATATAAGTAGAGAAACTGTACTAGAGAAACTAATGGGACTAAAAGCCGACAAATCCCCTGGACCTGACAGCCTACATCCTAGGGTTCTAAAAGAGGTGGCTGCAGAGATAGTGGAGGCATTGGTTTTGATCTTCCAAAATTCCCTAGATTCTGGAACGGTCCCAGCAGATTGGAAGGTAGCAAATGTAACACCGCGATTCAAGAAAGAAGGGAGAGAGAAATCAGGGAATTACAGGCCAGTTAGCCTGACATCAGTCATCGGGAAAATGCTGGAATCCATTGTTAAGGAAGTGGTACAGTATCAGGGCACTTAGAAAATCATAATTAAGAGGGGGAAAATAGAGTATGAGAGTAAGATTTCAGGGAACATAAAAACTGACTGTAAAAGCTTTGATAGATATGTGAAGAGAAAAAGATTGGTGAAGTCAAGTGTAGGTCCCTTGCAGTCAGAATCAGGGAATTTATAATGGGGAACAAAGAAATGGCAGACCAATTAAATACATACTTTGGTTCTGTCTTCACAAAGGAGGACACAAATAACCTCCCAGTGATGTCGGGAAACATAGGGTCTAATGAAAGGGAGGAACTGATAGAAATCAGTATTTGTAGAGAAATGGTGTTAGAGAAATTGACGGGATTGAAGGCCGATAAATCCCCAGGGCCTGATAATCTATATCCTAGGATACTTAAGGAAGTGGCCCTAGAAATAATAGATGCATTACTGGTCATCTTCCAAAATTCGATAGACTCTGGAACAGTACCCATGGATTGGAGGGTAGCTAATGTTACCCCACTGTTCAAAAAAGGTGGTAGAGAGAAAATGGGGAATTACAGACCGGTAAGCCTGACATCGATAGTGGGGAAAATGCTACAGTCCATTATAAAAGATGTAATAGCAGAGCACTTGGAAAACAGTGACTGGATCGGACAAAGTCAACATGGATTTACAAAAGGTAAATCGTGGTTGACTAATCTACTGGAATTTTTTGAGGATGTAACTGGTAAAATAGATAAGGGAGAACCAGTGGATGTGGTGTATTTGGACTTTCAGAAGGCTTTCGATAAGGTCCCGCATAAGAGATTAGCGTGTAAAGTTAAGGCACATGGGATTGGGGGCAAGGTATTGACTTGGATAGAAAACTGGTTGGCAGGCAGAAAGCAAAGAGTTGGAATAAACGACTCTTTTTCCAAGTGGCTGGCAGTGACTAGTGGGGTACCGCAGGGATCGGTCCTTGGACCCCAGCTATTCACAATATATATATATGATCTGGACGAGGGAACTAGATGTAATATCTCCAAGTTTGCAGACGACACAAAGCTGGGTGGGCGTGTGTGCTGTGAGGAGGATGCCGAGAAACTCCAGTATGATTTGGACAGGTTGGGTGATTGGGCAGAAGCATGGCAGATGCAATATAACGTGGATAAATGCGAGGTTATCCACTTTGGTGTCAAAAACAAGAAGGCAGATTATTATCTGAATGGCAATAGGTTGGGAGAAGGAGAAGTGCAACGACACCTGGGCGTCCTTGTGCACCAGTCGCTGAAGGTAAGCATGCGGGTGCAGCAGGCGGTTAAGAAGGCAAATGGTATGTTGGCCTTCGTAGTGAGAGGTTTCGGGTACAGGAACAAGGATGTCTTGCTGCAGTTGTACAGGGCCTTGGTGAGACCACACCTTGAGTATTGTGTGCAGTTTTGGTCACCTTATCTGCGGAAGGATGTTCTTGACATGGAGGGAGTGCAGCGAAGATTCACCAGGCAAATACCTGGGATGGCAGGAATGACGTATGAGGAGAGATTGGGTCGATTGGGTTTGTACTCGCTGGAGTTTAGAAGAATGAGAAGGGATCTCATTGAAACTTATAAAATTCTAACAGGACTAGACAGACTAGATGCAGGAAGGATGTTCCCGATGGTCGGGGAGTCCAGAACCAGGGGTCACAGTCTAAGGATAAGGGGTAAGCCATTTAGGACAGAGATGAGGAGGAATTTCTTCACCCAGAGAGTGGTGAACCTGTGGAATTCTCTACCACAGAAGGCAGTAGAGGCCAATTCATTAAATATATTCAAGAAGGAGTTGGATATATTTCATAAGGCAAAAGGGATCAAGGGATATGGGGAGAAAGCAGGGACAGGGTACTGAATTTGGATGATCAGCCATGATCGCATTGAATGGCGGAGCAGGCTCGAGGGGCCAAATGGCCTACTCCTGCTCCTATCTTCTATGTTTCTATAACATGACTAGGCAGAGTCAACATGGTTTCATGAAAAGGAAATCGTGTTTGAAAATTTTACCGAGTGTAATGTATCCATGTTTGCTGATGATACAAAGCTAGGTGGGACAGTAAGCTATGAGGAGAACACAGAGTCTGCAAAGTGATATAGATAGACTGAGTGAGTGGGCAGTAAGGTGGCAGATGGAGTATAATGTAGGGAAATGTGAGGTTATTCACTTTGGTAGGAAGAATAGAAAAGCAAAATATTTTTTAAATGGTGAGAAACTTTTAAATGTTGGTGTTCAGAGAGATTTGGGTGTCCTTGTGCAAGAAACACAGAAAGCTAGCATGCAGGTACATCAAGCAATAAGGAAAGCAATTGGCATGTTGGCCTTTATTGCAAGGGGGTTGGAGTATAAGAGTGAGGAAGTCTTGCTACAATTATACAGGGCCTTGGTGAGACCACACCTGGAGTACTGGGCACAGTTTTGGTCTCCTTATCTAAGGAGGCAGTGCTACAAAGGTTCACTAGATTGATTCCTGGGATGAGAGAGCTGTCCTATGATGAGAGATAGTGTAGAATAGGCCTATACTCTCTGGAGCTTCGAAGGATGAGAGCTGATCTCATTGAAACATACAAGATTCTGAGGGGGATTGACAGGGTAGATGATGAGATTGTTTCCCCTGGCTGGAGTGTCTAGAACTTGGGGGCATAGTCTCAGGATAAGGGGTCGGCCATTTAAGACTGAGATGAGGAGGAATTTCTTCACTCAGAGGGTTGTGAATCTTTGGAATTCTCTGCCCCAGAGGGCTGTGAATGCTGAGTCTTTGAGTATATTCAAAGCTGAGATAGGTAGATTTTTGGACTATAGGGGAATCAAGGGATATGGAGATCGGGCGGGAAAGTGGAGTTGAGGTCAATGATCAGCCATGATCTTATTGAATGGCGAAGCAGGCTCGAGGGGCCATATGGCCTATTCCTGCTCCTATTTCTTATGTTCTTATGACTCCGCTCGTGGGTGTGAACCACCCCCACCTCCATGTAGCCGACTGCAACTTTTTTGTTGACCTGGAGCTTGGCCATCGGCACGGCAACCGCTGTCTGTGTTCTGCTCAGTGTGCCAGCGCATTTCCCGTCACGATGCGTCGGACCGGCTCAGCATTAAATTACTGGGCTTCGGCCAGTCGGGCAAGAGGAATAGTAGACCTCTGATTTCGGCTGCCGCTGAGACCGGGCTGGGTGGCTGTGTGAATGCGGGAGAGCGGTTGCACCTAGGTCAGTTTGGCGTTGCTCACCTGGGTTCAATTATAGTCCAGTATTGGTCCAGTAACATAAACCACTACGCTACCGTACCCCTGTTATCTGGCATCATGAGCAAACCCACGTGGACCAGCCAATTTTATGTCTAAATGTGTGCACAATGCCTGCAAACCATATGCTGATTTTTTTTTTTATCGACAGCTTTGTGGCAAAATCTTCTTATCTTCTTTCCATTTCTTTCCCCTCCTCCCAGACGTCTATTCCATGTATCGAGGTTGGCAGTTTCCAGTGTAACATGGTGGTCACTATGCGACCCATCCCCATAGACAAGCTTGATGCAACTGTTCAAATAACCCATCGCATGGAGGATGCCCATGGTGCACCTGTACACATTGGTCATCCAGGTAACTTTACCTTAAGGCTCTTATAAAGAATGCACAAGGGGGGTTGATTTTCCTGTTCTTGCTTCTGGGACCAGCACATAGGAACAGGAGGAGGCCATTCAGCCCCTTGAGCCTGTTCCGCCATTCAGTTAGATCCTGGCTGCTCTGTATCTTAACTCCATCTGCCTGACTTGACTCCATATTCCTTTAGACTCTTGGCTATCAAAGATCTCAGATTTAAAATTATTAATTGAGCGAGCATCTGCTGCTTTTTGTGGGAGAGAGTTCCACATTTCTACCACCCTTTGCGTTAAGAAGTGTTTCCTAACTTCTCTCCTGAATGGCCTGGCACTGATTTTAAGATTATGTCATCTTGTCCTAGAGTCCCCAACCAGCAGAAAAAGTTTCTCTCTAACTACCTTATCAATTCCTTTCAAAATCCTAAAAACCGCAATCGAATCACCCCTTCACCTTCTATATTCCAGGGAATACAAGCCTAGTTTATGTAATCGCTCCTCATAATCTAACCCCTTGAGCCCTGGTAACATTCTGGTGAACCTACGCTGCCCTCCCTCCAAGGCCAATATACCCTTTCTAAGGTGCGGTGCCCAGAACTGTACACAGTGCTCCAGATGTGGTCTAACCAGGGCTTTGTATAGCTGTAGCGAAACGTCCTCCCCTTTATATTCTAGCCCTCTAGTTGCAACGGCTAACATTCCATTCGCCTTTTGGATTAATTTTTGTAATAAAAACAGAAAATGCTGGACATACTCAGCTGGTCAGGCAGCATCTGTAGAGAGAGAAACAGGTTCATTTTTGTACCTGATCATCACATTTTAGTGATCTGTGCACATGAAATCCCTAAATCTCTTTGGTACTCCAGATGCGATCTAACCATAGAGTAAAATCGCGTGGAGATAATGGCACGCCCATAAAGGAGCCCTCCCCCCCTCTGTGGGACCTCTGTTTGATCATGAATTCTACCTCGCCCACGGTATCTGTTGTGTATGTAACCGTTCTACCTTTAAGAGAACTATTGTATGTAACCGTCCACCTTTAAGAGAACTATTTTAGGTGTTGCACTACTTTATTTTGGCTGCTGTATACTGTAATACCGGTGGTGACCACACCGGTATATAAGTGCTGTGTAATGAGTGATTGGGCAGATTCGCCCTGACCTTCGAATAGTAAAGCCCTGTTAAAGTTTACTCTTGTAGTCTGTGTATTAATTCGCTATACAACACACAGACTTTACAGTATCTCCTGAGGAAAGGGTTTGCAGAGTCCCCGCAATAGATCACATTTTGAGGTTGTCCTACCAGTCGCAGAGTGAGAAGGTAAAAGCTAAGCAAGGTCCATGAAGGGGGAAGAACCAATATTTGTATTCCTCCTGGGCATTGTTGTTTTGGCGGATTTTAAATGTTTTTCCAATAAGCCACCAGCGTAGGAATTAAAACAAGTTCACTTTTGCCACCCTCAGGATCAATCGGAATTGAAGACTTGTCCAACCCAGATTTCGGGGACGCAGTTGAAGCACATCCTGGTGACACCCCAGTCTTCTGGGCATGCGGAGTCACTGGAGCAGAGGCTGTTCGCAGTTGCAGTAAGATACAGTGATAGCAGACTCGAGCAGTTGTGTAAAGTAATCCTAAACTACTAAAGTTCTAATTTTACTTAAAAAATGTAACACTTGATCGATGCTCACTTATTGGACTTTTCTTTCTTCTATTTTCTCTGTTCATTTTAATTTAAATTTTTACCCTTTTTTCTCCAAATTTATAAAGAGAATGGGGGAGCCTGACGCAGATGATTTTAATGTCCCTCAGTGGAGGGCTTGATAGATTACGTGCTTACATGCAAGAGATCGTACGTAATACATCAGGGACCCTCATCGATGGGGCAGTAACATACACATATTTTGTAAATATCAATATGAAATTGATTCCACCCTTCCCTTTTAAATTATTAAATTAAATAGCTCTTAACTGGTCCAATTCCTCTTACTTTCAGAATCCCCTCTGGCTTTCACCCACGCTCCTGGCTGCATGTTCATTACTGACCTGAGGAGTGAGCGGGAGGTGACCAGTGACTGCACTGCGGATGCAGAAACCCCACGTGTTTTCTGCATTTCTCAGAACCCGCCCCACTATAGCGTTGCCTCGGTCACCGCAGTTGAGAAAATCAAGGCGCTGGATACTCTGATTCAGCAAGATCCAGGTAAGAAAAGAATGCGAATCACAACACTAAACGATAGTGGGGTTCAGAGTTAAAATGCACTTAAGTAACACTTAAGTAACAGGAAATGGTGTGGAATTAGCGTGGGGGCTGGGCGATGAGGGGGGCAGGAATTTCCGCCTTCCGATTTCTGTAGCTATCTGGCTTCATTGATAGATTCCAACCCCCCCCCACTCCCCATTATTTTAATGGCAGTGTGGGTCAGAGAGGTCATGACCCCTTCCCCCTCTCCTCAATCATTTTTAGATTGGCCAACTTGCCGTTGGAGGACCACCTTTACTGCAGTCCCAGGAACCTCTGTCACCCGCCTTCGGTCCCCAGGTTTGGCCTGGTGAGTCTGTGCAGTTTCCCGGCTTGGCCTTTGGACCAAGTAATTCCCCAGTTCCCAGCTCGGTCCCCTGCCTGCCAAGATGGCGCAATCTCGAGTTCGACTCAAAGGATCGAATGGCCTACTCCTGCTCCTATTTCTTATGCTCTTATGTTCTTATGATTCCGCATCTGCCCCCCTTCCCTAGACTTGCTGAGGACATTTGCACTTCACAACAGTCCTGGCTGAGATGGGCTAACGCAATCGGGCTCAAACCAGGACCTTCCTAATCCATACAACAACAACAACTTGCACTTATATAGCACCTTTAACATAATAAAACGTTCGAAGGAGCATTATCAAACTAAATTTAATACCGAGCCACATTAAGAGATATTAGGACAGGTGACCAAAAGTTTGGTCAAAGAGGTAGGTTTTAAAGAGCGCCTTAAAGGAGGAGGGTAGAGAGGCGGAGAGGTTTAGGGAGGGACTTCCAGAGCTTGGGGCCCAGGCAGCTGAAAGCACGGCCACCAATGGTGGAGCGATGAAAATCGGGGATGCTGAAGAGGCCAGAATTGGAGGAGCGCAGAGCTCTCGGAGCGTTGTAGGGCCGGAGGAGGTTGCAGAGGTAGGCTGTGGCTTTCCCCGCTGGGTCAACAGGGGGGCTTGGCAGAGAGTCTTTAATAGAAAGCCTATCGCCACAAGAAGTGCCTGTGACACAAGATTCTTGTCTGCAACTAATTTACCATAAGTGAGACCAAGATGACTCCTTATCCTACTGTTAGTAACGCTGAATGGTTTGTGTGTGGTTTCCATTGTCCCCCAAACCGGGACCCAAAATAAACCCCATTACTGTGAACAACCTGTATGGTGCTCGCCCATTATCAACCTGCAATAGCAATTGGGTCTTGTTCCGATTGCTATTTTATTCAGAACTTGTACAATTGGACTGAACGTCTTAGAACGCAATTGAACCGGTTGGAATTAAGTCTTAATGAAACGTGTTTCTGTCCCGGACAGGCGACCGAGGTATCAAGCATTTGTTGACCGAAGAGCAGCTGCTGAAAGCCTCCCTCTCGCTGTCACACGCAAAATCTGTGCTCATAACCACTGGATTTCCAACCCACTTCAATCACCAGCCCCCAGAGGAGACGGATGGTCCTCCAGGAGCTATTGCCATGGCAGCTATGTTGCAGGCCCTGAAGAAAAGGGTCGTCATAGTAACAGATCAAAGAGCCTTAGAGATGTACAAGAAGATTATTGAAGAAGCTGTTGAGCAAGGTGGGGGGTTTTTTTCATTTAAAAAATGCGGCTTGATCTGGCAGCAAGTGAAGATTAATGGTTCGCCGTGGGTTTTACCACAACCAATTCCTTTTGAATGAAAGTTTCCTTTTCTTTATTAATCCCTCCATTGGGCCCAGCTCATCTAACTGTAAAGAAGCCATACTGGCAAACGCACCGAATGGTCTCAGCTAGTGACTGTGCTCCACACCCCCGCCCCCCCCCCCCCCACACCCCACCGACCAGCTTTCTCCCACCATCTCTCCTAAAGACACTGAGTTATGGCAGGGTACAGTTCCACAGAGAGCATGCGGAACCTCCGATGCTTTACCCGTTCTTCATGCACAAGCCTGTGACTGAGAATAGTGGCAGGCCAGTCAATCTATGAGGGACGTTGTAGACCGTCCCCATCACGGGACGTCCACACACTTAGTAGCAGAGCTGACTGGACAGTAATAAGGTGAGGGAAGGATCCCAGCCTGAGTACTGGGGACTGATGTAGCACTCACCGTGCAGCTGAGATAGTCTAACTCAACTCAGCATAGTTGGAGTTGGGGGGTGCAGGGAAGAAGCCCGGGACTTTCTTGGCTTTTGTGGCTATGTACACAGGCGCCCTTATCAAGCCCAATGGGTAATAACCGACCAAAGTTGCCCAATGGATGTGAGGTTTGAGTGGTAGACAGCCTTGAGGCTTGAAATCATGACCTCCTTGAACTGTTTGATTCCCAATTTCCCCATCCATTCTCCCCCCCCCCCCCAACCCACCCCTCCAGAAAATGAGATGATTTTCCATTACTGTTAACCGGAAGAACTGATTTTTTTTATTCGTTCATGGGATGTGGGTGTCGCTGGCAAGGCCAGCATTTATTGCCCAACCCTTAGTTGCTCTTGAGAAGGTGGTGGTGCCCTGCCTTCTTGAACCGCTGCAGCCCGTGTGGTGAAGGTACTCCCACAGTGCTGTTAGGGAGGGAGTTCCAGGATTTTGACCCAGCGACGATGAAGGAATGGCGATATATTTCCAAGCCAGAATGGTGTGTGACTTGGAGAGGAACTTGGAGGTGGTGGTGTTCCCATGCGCCTGCTGCCCTTGTCCTTCTAGGTGGTAGAGGTCATGGGTTTGGGAGGTGCTGCCGAAGAAGCCTTGGCGAGTTGCTGCAGTGCATCTTGTAGATGGTACACACTGCAGCCACGGTGCACCGGTGGTGGAGGGAGTGAATGTTTAAGGTGGTGGATGGGGTGCCGATCAAGCGGGCTGCTTTGTCCTGGATGGTGTCGAGCTTCTTGAGTGTTTTGGAGCTGCACTCATCCAGGATTAACAGGTCATGCTTAATTAATTCGCCTCAATTCCTAGAAATGCACAGCCAGTTAGCATCCGCAAGAGAAAGATAGGTCCAACTCCAACAGAATTGTCACCATCATGATAAAATCCTTTTATCATTGATGGCACTGAACATTGGAAGCATGCCAAGACAGAACATGCTAGAAATGCACAGGGGACAGTGGCAACATCTAGAATATCTGGAATGGAACAGTTCATCAGTTATGATTAATGTATCTCTTTCTCTTGCAGATCCTGATTGGCCACCTGCGCATTTTCAATATTTGCAACTTCTCTTTACTTCAAGACTCTCTCCTTTATTTGTCCATAGGAGTGATGAAAACCCCTGTCCCTGTTGTTAGCTTCCAGGATGATGGTGAGGCTTCATCCCTGATGTTCCTGTGTCATGATGGGAAGCCCCAGTTTCCAAGGTAAACCTTAACTGTAAAGCGTGGGTTGGAGAGACAGTGGGACATTGTCCATCAGTAAAACTAGGAGTCACTCTACAATGGTTCATTGTCCACCACTAAAACTAGGGGTCATTCTACAATGGAACATTCGCCACCAGTAAAATTAGGGGTCACTCTACAATGGGACATCATCAGAAAAACTAAGGGTCACTCTACATTGGGACATCATCAGTAAAATGAGGGGTCATTCTACAATGGGTCATCAGTAAAACTAAGGGTCATTCTACATTGGGACATCGTCCATCAGTAAAACTAGGGGTCACTCCCTCAGTACTGCACTGAGGTGCCAGCCTGGATTGTGCGCTGAAGTCACTGGGCTTGAATTAAGGGCAGAAATAAATAAAAATGGTAGTTCTGTGGATCATAAGTTGTGGAAAGGGAAATCGTGTTTGACAAATTTACTAGAGTTCTTTGAGGATGTAACGAGCAGGGTGGATAAAGGGGAACCAGTGGATGTGGTGTATTTGGATTTCCAGAAGGCATTCGATAAGGTGCCACATAAAAGGTTACTGCACAAGGTAAGAACTCACGGGGTTAGGGGTAATATATTAGCATGGATAGAGGATTGGCTAACTAACAGAAAACAGAGAGTCGGAATAAATGGGTAATTTTCAGGTTGGCAAACTGTAACTAGTGGGGTGTCACGGGGATCAGTGCTGGAGCCTCAACTATTTACAATCTATATTAATGACTTGGCAAAAATTGCTGACGATACAAAGATAGGTGGGAAAGCAAGTTGTGAGGAGTACACAGAATCTGCAAAGGGATATAGATAGACTAAGTGAGTGGGCAATAAGGTGGCAGGTGGAGTATAATGTAGGGAAATGTGAGGTTATCCACTTTGGTAGGAAGAATAAAAAAGCAAAATATTATTTAAATGGAGAGAGACTACATAATGCTGCGGTACAGAGGGATCTGGGTGTCCTTGTACATGAAACACAAAAAGTTAGCATGCAGGTACAGCAAGTAATTAGAAAGGCAAATGGAATATTGGCCTTTATTGCCAGGGGGATGGAGTATAAAAGTAAGGAAGTCTTGCTACAATTGTACTGGGCGTTGGTGAGACCACACCTGGAGCACTGCGTACAGTTTTGGTCTCCTTATTTAAGGAAGGATATACTTGCATTGGAGGCAGTTCAGAAAAGGTTCACGAGGTTGATTCCTGAATTGAAGGGGTTGTCTTATGAGGAAAGGTTGAGCAGGTTGGGCCTATACTCATTGGAGTTTAGAAGAATGAGAGGTGATCTTATTGAAACATATAAGATTCTGAGGGGGCTTAACAGGGTAGATGCAGGGAGGATGTTTCAACTCGTGGGGGTATCTAGAACTGGGGGCATAGTTTCAGAATAAAGGGTCGCCCATTTAAAATGATGAGGAGGAATTTCTTCTCTCAAAGGGTCGTGAATCTTTGGAATTCTCTACCCCAGAGAGCTGTGGAAGCGGAGTCAGTGAATATATTCAAGGCGGAGATAGACAGATTTTTGAAAAACAGGGGAATCGAGGGTTATGGGGAGCGGGCAGGAAAGTGGAGTTGAGGCCAAGATTGGATCAGCCACGATCTTATTGAATGGCGGAGCAGGCTCGAGGGGCCGAATGGCCTACTCCTGCTCCTATTTCTTATGTTCTTATGTTCTTATGGACATCTTGCAGTAACCAGTAACTTACGTGTGGGTTCAGCCATTAACAAGTTATTGAGTAATTTTGCATGACTTTTGAATATGGACAGGTTCGACCATCTCGTAGCGATAGAACGTGCTGGAATGGCTGCAGATGGCAATTACTACAATGCATGGAGAGTGAACATTAAACATTTGGTGGATCCCATTGACAAACTGTTCCTAACAGCAGAGGACATCCCCGGAATCGTCACAACTGGTAAGTACAAACTTAACGTTGGGTTGGAAACTGTCCCACGTACTTTGAGAAAAAGGATTGTACGTCACGAGTGTGATGGAACACTCGCCACTTGCCTGGATGGTTGAAGCCAGAACTACACTCAAGGAGCTCGACACCATCCAGGACAGAGCAGTTTGCTTGATCGGTGTTGCTGCCACTGGACTCGCTATCCACACCTTCCCCCATCGGTCCACTATGGCTGTAATAAGTACAACACTC
Organism: Somniosus microcephalus; assembly: GCF_052327205.1. Taxonomy (NCBI): domain Eukaryota; kingdom Metazoa; phylum Chordata; class Chondrichthyes; order Squaliformes; family Somniosidae; genus Somniosus; species Somniosus microcephalus. The sequence continues at coordinate 27,819 of NW_028225495.1, forward strand.
AAGAAGCTCGACACCATCCAGGACAAAGCAGCCCGCTTGATTGGCACCCCATCCACCACCTTAAACATTCACTCCCTCCACCACCGGCGTACCGTGGCTGCAGTGTGTACCATCTACAAGATGCATTGCAGCAACTCGCCAAGGCTTCTTCGGCAGCACCTCCCAAACCCGTGATCATCCACCTAGAAGGCCAAGGGCAGCAGGCGCATGGGAACACCACCACCTCCAAGTTCCCCTCCAAGTCACACACCATCCTGACTTAGAAATATATCGGCCGTTCCTTCATCGTCGCTGGGTCAAAATCCTGGAATTCCCTCCCTAACAGCAGTGTGGGAGTACCTTCACCACACGGACTGCAGCGGTTCAAGAAGGCGGCTCACCACCACCTTCTCAAGGGCAATTAGGGTTGGGCAATAAATGCTGGCCTTGCCAGCGACGCCCACATCCCATAAACAAATTTTTAAAAAAGCTACAGGATGCAGTGCGGCAACTCACCGAGGTTATTTCAACAGCTCCTCCCTCCCCTGAGACCTGTTTCTCCCAGAGGGAGAAGAGCGGCAGTGTCTTGGGAACACCATCACCTGCAAGTCACACAATCTCCTGACTTGGATATTTATCGCCGTTCCTTCATCGGCTCTCGGCCCAAATCCTGACATCCAGCCCAAGTTCAACGGTTGGTCTCCAGAACTAGGAATGGGGGAAGAAATTAGCCAGGGTTCTCTCTCCGGATTGCTATCCAGCAATCCCCACAGGAAGCGTTGTGCGCCGGCAGCCCGTTTCCTAACCCGCACCAAGTCCCGTTCACCCAGCACCCCTGTGCTCGCTGACCTTCATTGACTCCCGATCTGGCAACGTCTTAATTTTAAAATTCTCATCCTTGTGTTCAAATCCCTCCATGGCCTCACCCTCCCTATCTCTGTAACCTCCTCCAGCCCCACAACCCTCCTAGAGCTCTGCTCTCCTCCAAATCTAACCTCTTGTGTATTCATTTTAATCGCTCCATCACTGGGGGCCGTGCCTTCAGCTGCCGAAGCCCTAAGCTCTGGAATTCCCTCCCTAAACCTCTCTACCTTTCTCTCCTGCTTTAAGACTCTGCTTAAAACCTACTTCTTTGACCAAGCCTTTGGTCACCTGTCCTAATATCTCTTTATGTGGTTCGGTGTCAGACGCTATTGTTCTGATTACGCTCCTGTGAAGCGGCTTGGGATGTTTTACTATGTTAGCGGTGCTATATAAATGCAAGTTGTTGTAAATGATTGGTGAGGATTTGGCTGAGATTCCACCCCTGAGATGCCACTCACTCTTCAGGCTCACCCATCACAAATGGCCTCTATGAAAGCTGTTAGTGGATTTAAAATCTTGATCTCCATCTGTTCCTCTCCTCTCCCCCTTCTTAAATATGTCTGGGTTAGTCCCATAAAAGGGTCTGTGCGAGTTTTGGCAAAACAATCCACCCATAACATTACCCTATCATTCTCTTCAGATGCTGATCATTTCCTGCCTTTATTTCAAAAGTTAATGATAATTCCTGGAGGTGATTTGTTTTGTAGAAGGTCTCCTTGACGATGGTGATCATAAGTGTTCAGCCTAAAATTTCAGCAAATGTTACTTTTTGTACTGTAAATTCTTTCTATGTCAACCTTCTTAGGACTACATCCCAAATATGCATCTGTAAGATTGTGGGGAAGCAAGTGAACAAAGATAGGAGCAGAGAAATATACAGGATTAGAAGTGACTACTGTATTTGGTTTACCATATACTACTCTCGCTCTCTTACCCCTCAATCCCTTTCTCTGCCAAATACCTGCCCAGTTCCCTCCTGAATTGGCCAAGACTGTCCACCTTCACTACCTGCCCATTGGTCTGTTCCGTACATTCATCATCCTTTGTGTAAAGTAATTAAAGTCAAACTCTGCCTTCACCTTCCCTCTTCTGAGCTTGAGTCCTTGCCCTGATGTGTGCACCTGAACCAAGTCAGCCAGGTATTGCATTCTGATCATGGATGCAACCTAGCTTGCCCCAAGGTCAACCATCTTCAGCTGCTTCATCAATGACCTTCCCTCCATCAGGCTCAAAAATGGGAATGTTCGCTGATGATTGCACCATGTTCAGTTCCATTCGCAACTCCTCAGATAATGAAGCAGTCCATGCCCGAATGCAGCAAGTCCTGGATGACATTCACGCTTGGGCTGATAAATGGCAAGTAACATTCACGCCAGATAAGTGCCAGGTAATGACCATCTCCAACAAGTGAGAATCTAATCACCGCCCCTTGACATTCAACGGCATTACCATCGCCAAATCCCCCACCATCAACATCCTAGGGGTCACCATTGACCAGAAACTTAACTGTACCAGCCACATAAATACTGTGGCTACAAGAGCAGGTCAGAGGTTGGATATTCTGCGGCGAGTGTCTCACCTCCTGACTCCCCAAAGCCTTTCCACCATCTACAAGGCACAAGTAAGGAGTGTGATGGAATACTCTCCACTTGCCTGGGTGAGTGCAGTTCCAACAACACTCAAGGAGCTCGACATCATCCAAGACAAAGCAGCCCGCTTGATTGGCACCCCATCCACCACCTTAAACATTCACTCCCTCCACCACCGGTGCACCGTGGCTGCAGTGTGTACCATCTACAAGATGCACTGCAGCAACTCGCCAAGGCTTCTTCGGCAGCACCTCCCAAACCCGCGACCTCTACCACCTAGAAGGGCAAGGGCAGCAGGCGTATGGGAACACCACCACCTCCAAGTTCCCCTCCAAGTCACACACCATCCTAACTGGTAAATATATCGGCCGTTCCTTCATCGTCGCCGGGTCAAAATGCTGGAACTCCCTCCCTAACAGCACTTTGGGAGCACCTTCACCACACGGACTGCAGCGGTTCAAGAAGGCGGCTCACTACCACCTTCTGAAGGGCAACTAGGGATGGGCACTAAATGCCGGCCTTGCCAGCGACGCCCGCATCCCAGGAACAAATTTAAAACAAAGTTGTGTCTCTTTGTTCTCCAGGTATTGGTGATGGAGGGAACGAACTGGGAATGGGAAAGGTGAAAGAGGCCGTCAAAAAACATGTGCACAATGGGGACCTGATAGCTTGTGACGTCGAAGCAGATTTTACGGTCATCGCAGGTGGGTTTACTGGACTTTGTACCAATACATTGGACAGTCCAAAGGTTGGTCCTGAATATGTAGTAGGTACTGAGCATAGGATCGCTAATTGGTGGAATTCAAAGTTTTTAAATAATTAAATAAATTCAGGGTCAACTTTGGACAGTTATTTAATCTGTGATATTCTGGAAACAAAGTGGTGGTGCTGATCATTAGGAAACTGTTGTTAAGTCCCGGGGAGAGGGAGGATGCAAGTTTTAATTCGCACACTGTTGGATTTACTGATCTGAGCCATGCTAAGTCTAGGCTGTGGTATCTCCTGGCTGTGCTAGGTGGAGGTGATCAAATCGTTCAGTTTCTGGAGAGTACCAAGGCTTCATATGTTTAGACATAGAAACATAGAAACATAGAAGATAGGAGCAGGAGTAGGCCATTCGGCCCTTCGAGCCTGCTCCGCCATTCAATGAGATCATGGCTGATCATCCAAATTCAGTACCCTGTCCCTGCCTTCTCCCCATATCCCTTGATCCCTTTAGCCTTAAGAAATATATCCAACTCTTTTTTGAATATATTTAATGAACTGGCCTCCACCGCCCTCTGTGGCAGAGAATTCCACAGGTTCACCACTCTCTGGGTGAAGAAATTCCTCCTCATTTCAGTCCTAAATGGCTTACCCCTTATCCTTAGACTATGACCCCTGGTTCTGGACTCCCCGGCCATCATAAACATCCTTCCTGCATCTAGTCTGTCCAGGCCTGACAGAATTTTATAAGTTTCGATGAGATCCCCTCTCAATCTTCTAAACTCCAGTGAGTATAAGCCCAATCGACACAATCTCTCCTCATACGTCATTCCTGCCATCCCAGGTATCAGCCTGGTGAATCTTCGCTGCACTCCTTCCATGGCAAGAACGTCCTTCCTCAGGTAAGGCGACCAAAACTGCACACAGTACTCAAGGACACTATGGCCGCGATTTTGCCGGCGCTTAGAGTGCGGGTTTGGAGGCAGGTCAGAGGTTAAATTCGATTTGATTGACGGCGGGTTCCAATCCCACTGTCAACCCGCTTCCAAACAGCTTTCCCACGTGTCGGGTCCCCGATTTGCGAATGGACCCGACACCTAGCGGTGGGAAGCGGATTAAAGGCCTGCCTATTAACAGGTACTTGCCAGTAGTTTTCAGCCTGTTTTTGGATTTTGCCGCTTCTGGCTCGGGTTTCCCGACGTCCAGACACCGCACCAGGTCAGTGCGGCGTGTTGTGAGTCTGCTGTTTGTGGAATGATGACAGCTGCAGAAGTGGTGTGAAGAATCCAATGTTGTACGTGGTGAGTTTCAGAGCAAAGAAAATGTTGGGTACTGCATTTTTAAAACTTTTACAGATTTCTTTAACTTACAAGTTTTTAAATCCAACTATGGGGGTGATTTTGCCAATGGGGGCGCGTTGGAGGCGGGACTGCTGCTTGTCAGGTTTTAGTCCCGCCTCCATCGACTTGTGGCCACCCCACGCTATTTTCCCTTGATTGACCTTGTTAAGCCCGTCCAGCGGGCTCAGCAGGCTAATTAAGGGGAAGCCGGTTACAGAGAACGTCAGCGTATGACGTTTCATTGACAGATGAATTGTCACCGTTTGACAGCTCTGTGTTTGGTGAGTCCTTGTGTTCAAGACTCATCAAACCTCTTTCCTGAGCAGAAATTAGATGGTTGTTGCATCGGAGAATGCAGCAGCCATTCTGTCATCTCTGCCGGTGAGATGCGAGACTCTCTGGTTTACCAACTGTTGAAGCCTGCAGGAAGAAACAAAGGTAAGTAAACATGTTCTATCACTTTTCACTCACCTCACATACTTACCCCTCCACACTTGCACCCATCACTCACCTCCACAGTGCACTTTTGCACCCCTCCGACCCCGCAGACCCACTGCTCGCCTCGGTGACCCTGGTGGGGTTTCCCGATATCGGGAACATAAGAACATAAGAACATAAGAAATAGGAGCAGGAGTAGGCCAATTGGCCCCGCGAGCCTGCTCCGCCATTCAATAAGATCATGGCTGATCTGATCCTACCCGCCAATCCACTATGACAGGACTATCTCCTGAATCTAACAGAATTAGACACACGAAACAGGAGCAGGATCAGGCTACACGGCCCCTGGGCCCACTCCGCTACCCACAGGGCCATGACCGATCCGAACCTAGACTCATGTCCAAATTCCTGCCCGCTCCCCGTTGTTGTGTATGTAACCTGTTCCACCTTAAGAGAGCTTAAGCCTGTTCCACCTTAAGAGATGTACTACTTTCTCAGGCTGCTGTAGACGTAATACCGGGGGTGAACACACCGGTATATAAGCACTGTGCAGTAATCTTGTATTCAGTATAGTCCCTACCTCCAACCAGTAAAGACCTGTTTTTATTGTTACTCATTAGTCTGTGTCTTAATTAACTAAATAATTCACAGACTTAACACTGGCGACGAGTCAGGTTCTTACCCTGCGGCAGTTATTCCACGGCGGTTGAAGAGAGGTTTCAAACCTCACCACCCCACTGGAAGCGACAGGCATTAGGACCCTGAAGCCTCCATCAGCTTGTGAACCGGAGTAGAAGACAGGGCTGGGGAAGACAGAGGTACAGGGCGATAGCGATCGGCAGATAAGGGCCGGGCCGCTTTCAAATCGATCGCATCTGCGATAAGGGCGCGAGAGCCGCTTCGAGCGGGAGGCGTTTCAAGCCAGCGATCGCACTCCAGATAAGGGCCGAGAGCCGCTTCGGTCGGGAGCCGCTTCGCGATCAGCGATCGCATAAAAGATAAGGGCCGCACTCGGGCTTACAGACAGCGTCGGGGGACGGGTGAAGACCGCCAAACGCGGGAAAACCGCCATCTTGGGAGTGGAGGACGACGACAAAGAGCGGGAAGCCGCCATCTTGTGTAACATAAAATTCCAACAAAATTGTAACAATGCCTAAACACGGGAATATTGGCACCTTTGATAGTGACATCGAGGATTGGGCCATATATGTAGAACGAGTAAAAAATTATTGTAAGGCCAATAAAATTCGTGAGCAAGATAAAGCACTAACATTATTAAATTTAATGGGTGCGAAGACATACGGGCAATTGAAACACCTGTTATCACCAGATGAACCGGCGGATAAGACGTTCGATGAGATTGTTACTGTCCTGAAAGATCATCTAAACCCCACGCCGCTGATGCTAGCGGAACGATTTAAATTTTACAACAGAAGGCAACTACAGAATGAAAGCAATGCTGAATATTTGCTGGAATTGCGTAAATTAGCGAAATATTGTCAGTTTGGAACGGGACTGACAGATGCACTACGAGACAAATTTGTGTGTGGTTTATTTAAACAAGATACACAAAAGCGACTGCTCGAGGAGAATGAGCTGACGCTTGAGAAGGCGGTCACTATGGCAGCAGCACACGAAGCCGCAGCGAGAGGCACGGCAGTAATGCAGCTACGGTCACCGGAGCTCAGTGCACACAAATTGGGTGTGAGTTCTGTTAAATGTTATCATTGTGGAAAGACAACGCATGATCAGAACCAGTGTTGGTTTAAAAACCAAGAATGCAGAACATGTGGTAGGCTTCGACATATAGCTAGAGTATGCAGGTCAGGGAAGAAGACCAGCAACAAGAAGTCACCGCAAGGGAAATACGCAAAGGTACACAAGGTGGCCGAACAGGAGTCCGATTCAGACGCTAGCAGTAATGAACTGGCTGGCTTAAGCAGTATTGAACTGGCTAGCTTAAGGGTACTCAACGTTGGTAAGGGTGCAGACCTCCAGACAATTTGGGTTACTCTTCAGATAGAAGGAGTCCAAGTAAAAATGGAATTGGACACTGGATCGGCATTGTCGGTCATGAATAAGAAAGATTACAGAAGGTTATTCCAACATATTCCCCTACAGGATACGGAGATTATATTGACAACCTACACGGGGCAGAGAGTGTACCCCATCGGGACAATAAAGGTTGCAGTGGCCAACAGGGGCGAAGGAAGTCAAATAATGGATTTATATGTGCTACCGGAGGGAGGTCCACCACTACTAGGCCGGGAGTGGTTTAGAAACATAAATATGGACTGGCATTCGCTAAAAGCCATAAAGAGTGAGAACTCGGTGCAGATAATCAGCCCAGACTCTAGAACTGATGATGGTAAGACCAACCCATGTGCAAAAGACAAAGTTTCAGCACAGAATTCCACTGAGCAACAACAACATAGTTTAACAGAGAATTCTGAGTCTGTCAAGTCTACCGATATGCACATTTTTGAGGGACACTGGGCTCGAACTCAACTCCATTTCAAACTACAACAGCAATTAGAACAAATGATTCGCCGTTTTGAGCAAGAGATGAATGAAATAAAAAAGTTCTTTGTTACAGAGTGGGAGAATCTGGAAAGGCAACAGAAGCAACTGATGGAGAAAATGGAGCAGGAGCACACCAACCATCTGCGCGAGGAGGCCGAACGAATCAAAGCTGATTCAGGTTCTGAAGGTGCGTGCCATAATCTGGTGTCAGAAGAGTTAACGGTCAGCCAACTCCTTCATATGCTGAGGGACAAGACTCTGAAATGGGAAAAACTTGAACACGAGCTGCGATCTTCAAAGGAAAAGGGTTCGGAGCTCTCAAAAGTCATTGAGATGGCTGATGTGACGACACAGACTGAAACAACTGCAACAGAGCAGCCATTGGATGCCAAAAGTACGCTGACTCACGTCAATGTAGAACAACAGACCGCTGAAACAGCTGCTCCGGTAGAGGGATTGCATAGTCCGATCAATCAATCTCCAAAGGAAGTTGAAGTATTAAAATCACAAATGAGGTCACTAGTAAACGACTTGCTGAAAGCCCAGAAAAAGCTGGATGCAGAGGTACACATGAAGAAGTCTCTTCAGGAAAGATGTCTGGATTTGGAACAAGAGCTGGCTAACGTCCAGCTGGGTATGAAGGAAATAGACGACCCTCTCACTGGTCTAGCTCAGGACGACACCGAATATTACCATGACCTGGTGGACGACACCGAATATTACGATGTCCTGTCCTGCCCAGCTTGTAACTTCGACTCCCAAAGTGCAGAAATCATGGAGGAGCACCAAAAGTCTACGGAACATCGGGAGAAGCTGGCTCTACGACGGAAACAGGAGGAAGAGAAGGAGGAACTGCGCATGCAGCTGGCAGCTGTGGCAGCTGACAATGGAGCCCAGAGAGTCTCCAAGAAGCAGAAAAGGAAAAGTAAAAACAGAAGATGACCCATCTGAACCATTATCACCTCTACCAGATCACACACGTGGTCCCTCCGAACGGAGCCAAATCAGTTCGGAAGTTCAAGCTGTTAAATCCATGAAAGGACTATTGAATGAGTAACGTGAACCGACTACACCACAGAGATTGAATCAGTGAACTGTTTTCCGCAGAGACTGAATCTGTGATATGTTACGTTAAACATGAAGTTATATATGTATATATGTTATTACGTTATGTTAAATGGGGGGATGACTATAAAGCTAAGAAGGGAGGAGTGTTGTGTATGTAACCTGTTCCACCTTAAGAGAGCTTAAGCCTGTTCCACCTTAAGAGATGTACTACTTTCTCAGGCTGCTGTAGACGTAATACCGGGGGTGAACACACCGGTATATAAGCACTGTGCAGTAATCTTGTATTCAGTATAGTCCCTACCTCCAACCAGTAAAGACCTGTTTTTATTGTTACTCATTAGTCTGTGTCTTAATTAACTAAATAATTCACAGACTTAACACCCGTAACCCTTAATTCCCTTTTCTTCTAGGAAACTGTCTATTTCTGTTTTAAATTTATGTAATGATGTAGCTTCGACAGCTTTTTGGGGCAGCATATTCCATGGACCTACCACCCTCTGAGTGAAGTAGTTCCTCCTCATCTCAGTTTTGAAAGAGCAGCCCCTTATTCTAAGACTATGCCCCCTAGTTCTAGTTTCACCCATCATCTGGAACATCCTCCCTGCATCCACCTGATCCAACCCCTTCATAATCTTATATGTTTCAATAAGATCGCCTCTCATTCTTCTGAACTCCAATGAGTAGAGTCCCAATCTACTCAACCTCTCCTCATATGTCCATCCCCTCATCCCCGGGATTAACCGAGTGAACCTTCTTTGTACTGACTCGAGAGCAAGTATGTCCTTTCTTAAGTATGGACACCAAAACTGCATGCAGTATTCCAGGTGCGGTCTCACCAATACCTTGTACAACTGAAGCAATACCTCCCTATTTTTATATTCTATCCCCCTAGCAATGAAAGCCAACATTCCATTGGCCTTCTTAATCACTTGCTGCACCTGCATACTAACCTTTTGAGTTTCGTGCACCAGGACCCCCAGATCCCTTTGTACTTCAGTACTTTCCAGTTTCTTGCCATTAAGATAATAACTTGCTCTACGATTTTTCCTGCCAAAGTGCATAACCTCACACTTTCCTGTATTGTATTCCATCTGCCAAATCTCTGCCCACTTACTTAGCCTGTCTATGTCCCCTTGCAGATTTTTTATGTCCTCCTCACTCACTACTTTCCCTCCCATCTTAGTATCATCTGCAAACTTTGATGTGTTACACTCGGTCCCCTCCTCCAAATCGTTAATATAGATTGTAAAGAGTTGGGGACCCAGCACTGACCCCTACGGAACACCACTGGTTACTGATTGCCAGTCTGAGAATGAACCATTTATTCCAACTCTCTGCCTTCTGTTAGATAGCCAATCCTCTATCCATGCCAGAATATTACCTCCAATCCCGTGATTTTTTATCTTAAGCAATAATCTTTTGTGTGGCACCTTGTCAAATGCCTTTTGGAAGTCTAAATACACTACGTCCACTGGTTCACCTTTATCCACCCTATATGTTACTTCCTCAAAGAACTCCAGCAAATTTGTCAAACATGACTTCCCCTTCATAAAACCATGCTGACTTTGTCTTATTAAATTATGATTATCCAAATGTCCTGTTACTGTCTCCTTAATAATGGACTCCAAAATTTTACCTACCACAGATGTTAGGCTAACCGGTCTATAGTTTCCAGCCTTCTGTCTACTGCCCTTTTTAAATAAGGGTGTTACATTAGCAGTTTTCCAGTCTGCTGGGACCTTTGCTGAGTCCAGGGAGTTTTGGAAGATTATTACCAATGCATCCACAATCCCTACCGCCACTTCCCTCAAGACCCTAGGATGTAAGCCATCAGGTCCAGGTGATTTATCCGCCTTGAGTCCCATTATTTTACCGAGTACCACTTCCTTAGTGATTTTGATCGTGTTTATCTCCTCCACCCCTATAGCCCCCTGCTTGTCCAGTGTTGGGATATTCTTGGTGTCCTCTACTGTAAAGACTGATACAAAATATTCATTCAGTGTTTTTGCCATCTCCATATTTCCCACCATTAATTTCCCGGTCTCATCCTCTAAGGGACCAACATTTACTTTAGCCACCCTTTTTCTTTTTATATAACTATAAAAACTCTTACTATCTGTCTTTATATTTTTTGCTAATTTACTTTCATAATCTATCTTCCCTTTCTTAATCAATCTTTTTGTTATTTTTTGCTGTCTTTTAAAGTTTTCCCAATCCTCTATCCTCCCACTAGATTTGGCTACCTTATATGCCCTTGTTTTTAGTCGAATACTATCCTTAATTTCTTTACTTAGCCACGGATGGCTGTCTTTTCTTTTACACCCTTTTTTTCTCAGTGGAATATACTTTTTTTGGAAGTTGTAAAATAACTCCTTAAATGTACACCACTGATCATGTATCGTCTTACCCTTTAATCTATTTTCTCAATCCACTTTACTCAATTCCGCTCTCATACCTTCATAGTCTCCTTTATTCAAGCTTAGCACGCTTGTTTGAGATACAACCTCCTCACCCTCTAATTGAATATGGAATTCAACCATGTTATGGTCACTCATTCCAAGGGGATCCTTTACTAGGACATTTTTAATTAATCCTGTCTCGTTACACAGGACCAGATCTAAGGTTGCTTGCCCCCTGGTCGGTTCAGTTACATACTGCTCAAGAAACCCATCCCTAATACACTCAATGAACTCATCCTCAAGGCAGCCCTGCCCAATTTGATTTGTCCAATTAATATGATAGTTAAAATCCCCCATAATTATAGATGTTCCCTTATTACAAGCCTCAACTATTTCCTGATTGATACTCCGTCCAACCGAGTTGCGACTGTTCGGAGGCCTATAGACTACGCCCACTAGTGTTTTTTTCCCCTTATTATTCCTTATCTCCACCCAAACTGTTTCATTGTCCTGATCTTTTGACCCAATATCATTTCTCTGTATTACAGTGATTCCTTCCTTTATTAACATAGCCACCCCACCTCCCCTTCCTTCCTGCCTGTCCTTCCTGATTGTTAAATAACCTGGTATGTTTAATTCCCAGGCATTGTCACCCTGCAGCCATGTTTCTGTAATGGCCACAAGATCATACCCATATGTAGCTATTTGTGCCTTTAACTCGTCTATTTTGTTACGAATGCTACGTGCATTCAGATAGAGAACTTTCAAATGTGTTTTGTGACACTTATTTCCTGCTTTTGCCCTTTTTATTACTTTACCTTTTACTCCATACCTTCTGCCCCTTCCTGACACGCTCTGGTTTTTAATTTCCCCACTGCTACCTAAGTCTATGACCTTCTCTGTTGTCATTTTTATTATTTGTTCTCTAGGAAGCTCCCCCCGACTAGTTAGTTTAAAGCCCTCTCTACAGCCTCTGCTGGAAAAATGGGGATAATCCTCTTAACCGTCTGTTAACTACCTGTTAACAGGCAGTTAAGTGGCTGTAATCCCCTTCCCGCCTCCAGGAGACGGGACCCGGCACGGGTCGGCTACCCGCCTCCTGGGAAGATGGCACGGAGGCGGGTTGGGGTGGGGGCGGGCTTGGGGTACCCGTAATTAGTTCCTCTCAATAAATTCTAGGCAAGTTATTTTTCTGAGGGAAAGAAATGAGTGTTCCATGTAGGAGACCAACAGGTGGTGTGGAATAGATGTCTGTCATAGAACAGTTGCAGGCTCTGGAATTAGTGGGATTGATGGGCCGATTGATGACACCTTGAGATTTGGCTAAATCAAAACAGAGCTCTTCCAGTCTGTAAACAGTAGAAGAAGCAATCTTAAATGGCAATGTGTTTTATTAGGTGTGTCAAACTGGGGAGGCTATGCTGTAGCCTGTGCTCTGTACATTCTCAACACCTGTACAATCCACGAACGCTACCTACGCAAAGCGGTTGGGTTTCCTAAGACGTCTGAAATGGATGGATGTATCTCGGCACTACCTAGTGTCCGTAAGGTAGGTAACAGTATTTTCTCACCAGGATAGAGGACCATTTCTCTCTATCTCCTTCCTCCAGTGGAGTTGCATGTGATCCTTTTCTAGCCTCTTGCTCCTATCGCCTCTCTCTCTCTTCCCATCGCAGCCTTTTCTTGTCTCTTATTTTATCAATACTACTAAGCTCAATGCTCCTGAGTTTTACTCTCTTGTTCCTTCAGCTCTCCACCTTCCTCTTCCCTGCATTTTCACTGTTTTGAAATCAAGACTCATCACACCATCTCTTCTGGCTTGTTCCTTCTCATGATCTCAAAATTATGGAACTCCTACCCTCTGTTCATTTTAAGAACATTAGAATTAGGAGCAGGAGTAGGCCATACAGCATTTTGAGCCTGCTCCACCATTCAATAAGATCATGGCTGATCTTCGACCTCAACTCCACTTTCCCGCCCCATCCCCACATCCCTTGATTCCCCTAGAGTCCAAAAATCTATCGATCTCAGCCTTGAATATACTCAACGACTCAGCATCCACAGCCCTCTGGGGTAGAGAATTCCAAAGACTCACAACCCTCTGAGCGAAGAAATTTCTCCTCATCTCAGTCCTAAATGGCTGACCCCTTATACTGAGACTGTGACCCCTAGTTCTGGACTCCCCATCCAGGGGAAACAGCCTTTTGGCATCTACCCTGTCAATCTCCCTCAGAATCTTATATGTTTCAATGAGATCATCTCTCATTCTTCTAAACTCCAGAGAGTACAGGCCCAATCTACTCAATCTCTACACATAGGACAACCCTCTCATCCAAGGAACCAATCTAGTGAACCTTCGTTGCACCGCCTCTAAGGAGTATATCCTTCCTTATATATCACCCTCCTCCTAGACCCAAAAGCTTTCAAAGAAGAGATGGGGAGTTCAATCCTGGACCAATATTTCTCAACCAGCATCACTAAAAAAAAGATTATCTGGTCATTATCACATTGCCCTTTGTTTAGGTTTACAGTGCGCGTGTGTGAATGCACGAAGTGTGGTAAATAAGGTTGATGAGCTGTAGGCACAATTAGCCACATGGGAATATGATGTTGTGGCGATAACGGAGACCTAGCTCAAAAAAGGGCAGGATTGGGTTTTAAATATTCCTGGATATAAGGGCCTAGAAATTGGGTTTTGGCTTAGCCAGGGCTTTAGCGCCGGAAATTAGTGCCGGCGCTAAGTCCCCTGCGCGCGCCAAAAATTCAGTGGCGCCGCGCCCAAACGGCTGCCGGCGCCACTGAAGGGTCTTAGCGCCTGGAAAAGGGCGCTAACTGCCGTTTCGCGCCACAATTCCGGCGCTGCGGCACCCGATGCGGTGCGGCAGGCTGGGGAAGTGCAGGCCTCCTCCTTCCGTTAAGAAGGAGCTGCCTGCACCCGGCCGCGGCCCGCGCAAATCTGCTTAAAAATGAGCCCGGCACCTCGGACAAGTGCCGGGCTTGCATCTGTTCCGGGGGGGGTGGGTGGAGAGAAGTCCGGGGAGGGAGCTGTGGGCAGGCGGCCGGCGGGAAAGCGGCCGGCCGCCGCGGGGCCTTTAATGCGCCGGCGCTAACTGCAGTAAGGCACCTCTGACAAAACGCTGGTTGCGGCTGCCACGGGCGAGGCGGCCGCAACTCAATTTCGGAGTTCGGGCGGGTTACCACGGCAACCGGGACGCTGCGCACACCGATGACGTCATCGGTGCCGGTGCAGCGTTACTGGAGCAACGCCGATTTAGGGCCCCAGGGAATTTCACTACTGGCCATAACTCCGGCGCAAGGCCCTCTAGCGCCTCAAATGAGGCGCTAAGGCTACTGAATTTTCAGCCGAAGGTGTTCAGGAAAGATAGGGAAGGAAAGAAAGGAGGTGGGGTGGTAGTATTGGTTAAGGAGAATGCTACAGTGCTGGAGAGAGAGGATGTCCTGGAGGGGTCAAGGACAGAATCTATTTGGTTATAGTTAAGAAATAATAGAAGTGCCATTACACTACTAGGTGTATTCTATAGGCCACCAACTAGTGGGAAAGATATAGAGGAGCAAATTTGCAGGGAAATTACAGAGAGGTGCAAGAACTATAGAGTTGTGATAATGGGCGACTTCAACTGTCCTAATATAGACTGGGATAGTAATAGTGTAAAAGGCAGAGATGGGGACGAATTTCTGAAGTGTGTTCAGGAGAACTTTCTTGATCAGTATGTTTCCGGCCCAACGAGGGAGGAGGCATTGCTGGATCTGGTTCTGGGGAATGAGGTGGGTCAAGTGGAGCAAATGTCAGTAGGGGAACATCTAGGGAACAGTAATCACAGTATCATAAGGTTTGGATTAGCTATGGAAAAGGACAGGGAGCAATCTAGAGTAAAAATACTTAATTGGAGGAAGGCAAATTTTTGTGGGTTGAGAACGGATCTGGCCCGGGTAAATTGGAATCAAAGATTGGCAGACAAAACTGTAATCGAACAATGGGCTGCCTTTCAAGAGGAGATGGTTCGGGTACAGTCGAGGTACATTCCCACGAGGGGGAAAGGTAGGGCAACTAAAGCCAGAGCTCCCTGGATGATGGAAGAGATAAAGCATAAGATGAAGCAGAAAAAGGGGGCATATGACAGATGTCAGGTTGAGAATACATCTGAGAATCAGGCTAAATATAGAAAGTTTAGAGAAGAACTGAAAAAGAAAATAAGAGGGGCAGAGAGAGAGCATGAGAATAGATTGGCAGCTAACGTAAAAGGGAATTCAAAAGTCTTCTATAGGCATATTAAATAATAAACGGATAGTAAGAGGAGGGGTGGGGCCGATTAGGGACCAAAAAGGAGATGTACGCATGGAGGCAGAGGGCATGGCTGAGGTACTAAATGAGTACTTTGCATCTGTCTTCACCAAGGAAGAAGATGCTGTCAAAGTCATAGTAAAAGAGGAGGTAGTGGAGATACTGGATGAGATAAGAATTGATAAAGAGGAGCTACTAGAAAGGCTGTCTGAACTTAAAGTTGATAAGTCACCAGGACCGGATGGGATGCATCCTAGGATGCTGAGGGAGGTTAAGGAGGAAATCGTGGAGGTACTCGCCATAATCTTCCAATCCTCCTTAGATACGGGGGTGGTGCCAGAGGACTAGAGAATTGCAAATGTTACACCCTTGTTCAAAAAAGGGTGTAAAGATAAACCCAGCAACTACAGGCCAGTCAGTTTAACCTCGGTAGTGGGAAAGCATTTGGAAATGATAATCAGGGATAAAGTGTGGATTAAAGCCAGCACGGATTTGTTAAAGGAAAATCGTGTTCAACTAACTTGATCGAGTTTCTTGATGAGGTAACAGAGAGGGTTGATGAGGGCAATGCAGTTGATGTGGTGAACATAATAGGCTTGCCGGCAAAGTTGAAGCCCATGGAATAAAAGGGACAGTGGCAACATGGATACGAAATTGGCTAAGTGACAGGAAACAGAGAGCAGTGGTGAACGGTTGTTTTTCGGAATGGAGGAAGGTATGCAGTGGTGTTCCCCAGGGGTCAGTACTAGGACCACTGCTTTTCTTGATTTATATTTATGACTTGCGAGTACAGGGCACAATTTCAAAATTTGCAGATGACACAAAACTTGGAAGTGTAGTGAACAGTGAGAAGGATAGTGATAGACTTCAAGAAGACATAGACAGGCTGGTGAAATGGGCGGACACATGGCAGATGAAATTTAGCGCAGAAAAGTGTGAAGTGATACATTTTGGTAGGAAGAATGAGGAGAGGCAATATAAACTAAATGGTACAATTCTAAAGCAGGTGCATGAACAGAGAGACCTGGGGGTACATGTGCAATAATCATTAAAGGTGGCAGGGCAGGTTGAGAAAGCTGTTAAAAAAGCATACGGTATTCTGGACTTCATAAATAGAGGCATAGAGTACAAAAGCAAGGAAGTTATGATGAACCTTTATAAAACACTGGTTCGGCCTCAACTGGAGTATTGTGTCCAATTCTGGGCACCACACTTTAGGAACGATGTGAAGGTCTTAGAGAGGGTACAGAAAAGATTTACAAGAATGGTTCCAGGGTTGAGGCACATCAGTTACGTGGACAGACTGGAGAAGCTGGGGCTGTTCTCCTTAGAGCAGAGGGTTGAGAGGAGATTTGATAGACGTGTTCAAAATCATGAGGGGTCTGGACAGAGTAGATAGAGAGAAACTGTTCCTATTGGCGGAAGGGTCGAGAAGCAGAGGGCACAGATTCAAGGTGATTGGCAGAAGAACCAAAGACGGTGTGAGGAAAGTCTTTTTTACGCAGCGAGTGGTTAGGATCTGGAATTCACTGCCTGAAAGGGTGGTGGAGGCAGATTCAATCGTGGCTTTCAAAAGGGAATTGGATAAGTACCTGAAGGAAAAAATTTGTGGGGCTACGGGGAATGGGCCGGGGAGTGGGACTAGCTGAAGTGCTCTTACAGAGAGGCAGCACGGGCTCGAGGGGCCAAATGGCCTCCTGTGCTGTAACCGTTCTATGATTCTAAATTGGCTGACGTGTTTCCTACATTACAACAGTGACTACACTTCAAAAAGTACTTCAGTGGCTGTAAAGTGCTTTGGGACTTTCTGAGGTTGTGAATGGCACTGTAGAAATACAAGTCTGTTGAGATACCACGGCAAACGTGGGAGTCGAGACCAGAGTTGATGGAACACAACTGCTTTAATTTACATCATGGCAAAAACAAGTGCTTAAAAAGCCCGCGCAACCACTTAAATACTCCCCAGACAAGAAGTGCTCCCGGCAGCCTATCCCTACGGGAAACAAGCTGCCGGAGGAAAGGGCCCACGGCTGGGGGCGGCTGCTGCCGGCAGTGCGCCTGCGTAAACTGTCTGTGCCGCCGTGAGCGGATTATGTCCAATGGTGGCATGTCGCCACAGAGCTCCCCCCAGAATCCGCTTAGGAGGAGTAGACGAGTCGTGACGGTGGTCTAATGGTTCTGCCGGAGCGGCTCTGAGTGGCCGCCGGTCTAGTTGGTGAGGCCGGGCGGTTCGCCGCCGGCTGTGCTAGCTTGCTGGCGGGACGGCCTCTAGTTGGAGGTCGGGCCACGGGGACCTGTTCCCCTGGTTCTGTGTGTGCTGGTTTGAGTCGGTCGATGGAGACCGTTTCAACCCTGTCGCCGAGTCGCAGCTTGAAGACCTTGTCCCCGGTTTGTAGTACCTCGTACGGTCCGTCGTACAGGGGTCGCAGGGGTCTGCGGTGTGCGTCGTGTCGCACGAAGACGAAACGTGCCTGCTGTAAGTTTGGCGGGACGTAAGGTGCGAGTTCGCCGTGTCGGTTGACTGGAAGTGGGGCGAACTGTTGAGCGGAAGAGAAAGAGTTGAGCTGCTGCTGTTCGGCCGACCAAGGCGTGGTAGCCTCCGGAAGGAATTCGCCTGGTACGCGCAGCGGTTGTCCATAGACTAACTCCGCTGCTGAGGACTGGAGGTCTTCCTTGACCGCGGTACGTAGGCCTAGCAGCACCCACGGTAGGCGGTCAGTCCAGGTACTGTCCTGCAGGCTGGTGCGAAGTGAGGCCTTGAGTGACCTGTGGAAGCGTTCACACAGCCCATTGGCCTGTGGGTGGTACGCCGTGGTTCGGTGGAGCGTCACCCCGAGGTTGCGTGCTGTGGCCGTCCAGAGTTCGGAGGTGAACTGGGTGCCTCTGTCGGAGGTTATGTCGGCCGGTACACCGAATCTCGCGACCCAGGTGTTAATGAACGCCCTGGCGATGTCGGCTGTGGTGGTGGAGGTCAGCGGCACTGCCTCAGGCCAGCGTGTGTAGCGGTCGACCATCGTGAGAAGATAAGTTTGGCCTTGCGATGGCGGCAGAGGACCGACGATGTCGACGTGTACGTGGTCGAAGCGGCGGCTGGGTACCTCGAAGTCTCCCAGGGGTGCTTTTGTGTGCAGCTGCACCTTAGCCCGTTGGCAGGCGAGGCAGGAGTTGGCCCAAGTCCGAACATCTTTGCTAAGGCCGCGCCAGACGAAGCGCTGGGAGAGGAGTTTAACGGATGCGCGGGAACCCGGATGGGAGAGCCTATGGAGCGCGTTGAAGATGCGGCGGCGCCAGGTTGCAGGGACGACCGGCCTGGGTTGGCCGAGTGAGACGTCGCAAGTGACTGCCGTGGCTTCGGGCCCGTGCACGACCTTGGCTAGGCGTAGCCCTGGCAGGCTGGTAGCCGCCGAGAGGAGGTCTGGGTCCGTGAGCTGGGCCGCTGCTAGTTGCGCGCAGTCGGCCGCTAGGTGATTCGTGCAGACGGCAGGACGGGAAAGGCAGTCGGCGACAACGTTGTCTCTACCGGAGACGTGCTGGATGTCCGTGGTAAACTCGGACACGGCCGCGAGCTGGCGTTGCTGCCTAGCGGACCAGGGGTCGGTGTTCTTAGCCATCGCGTATGTGAGCGGCTTGTGGTCCACGTACGCGGTAAAGGGGCGGCCCTCCAGCAGGAACCTGAAATGGCGGACCGACAGGTGGAGCGCGAGGAGCTTGCGGTCGAAAGTAGAGTATTTGACCTCCGGGGGGCGCAGTTGGCGGCTGTAGAAGGCAAGTGGCTGCCACACGCCATTGACCCACTGCTCGAACACGGCTCCGACCGCATGGTCGGAGGCGTCGGTGGTGAGCGCGACCCGGGCATCAGCCCTCGGGTGCGCGAGCAAGGTGGCGTCGGCGAGCGCGTTTTTGGTGGCGTCGGAGGCGCCTGACGTGTCAGCGGTCCAGGCTACGGCCATCTTGCCGGATTTACCTTGGAGGGAATCGTATAGGGGCTTCATGAGGGCTGCAGCTCTGGGGATGAACCTGTTGTAAAAGTTCACCATCCCGAGGAACTCCTGGAGGCCCTTGATGGTTTTAGGGCGGGGGAATTGCTGGACGGCCTGCACCTTGTTGGGCAGGGGGACGGCCCCAACAGGAGTGATGTGGTGGCCGAGAAAATCGATCTCGGCTAGGCCGAATTGGCACTTCGCCGGGCTGAGGATAAGCCCGTGTTGGGCTAAGCGCCCGAACAGGATGCAAAGGTGTTCGAGGTGTTCCTGTTTGGAGGAGCTGGCCACGAGAATGTCGTCTAGATAGACGAATAGAAAGTTCAGGTCCCGGAGGACTGAGTCCATAAGGTGCTGAAAAGCCTGGGCTGCATTCTTGAGGCCGAAGGGCTTCCTCAGGTACTCGAACAGGCCGAATGGGGTGATGACGGCCGTTTTGGGGATGTCCGCGGGGTGTACGGGGACTTGGTGGTAACCGCGCACCAGGTCGACCTTGGAGAAGACGGTTCGTCCGGCCAATCGGGCCGAGAAGTCCTGGATGTGCGGCACCGGGTATCGGTTGGGGGTGGTGGCATCGTTGAGGCGGCGGTAGTCCCCGCAGGGGCGCCAGCCTCCGCCGGGATTGGGGGCGATGTGGAGGGGCAAGGCCCAAGGGCTGCTGGAGCGGCGGATGATGCCGAGTTGCTCCATGGTGGTGAACTCGGCCCGCGCGATTTCCAGCTTGGCCGGGTCGAGTCTGCGGGCGTGGGCAGCGACCGGGGGGGCCGGTGGTGGGGATATAGTGCTCCACACCGTGTTTGGCGGCTTTGGCCGAAAAGGTCGGGTTAGTGAGGGCGGGAAACTCGACTAGTAGTGCCGAGTAGTCGTCCGTGGCTCTGGCGAGGCAGTAGGCCGGCCGAACGGGCCGGGGTGACTGCGCCAGGTATGGGGGCCATAGTGTTGATGTCGACGAGGCGGTGCCTCGGAATGTCGACAAGGAGGCCGTGGGCGCGTAGGAAGTCGGCACCAATGAGTGGACAGAGGACCTTGGCCGTGAGGAACTCCCAGTGGTAGCGGCGGCCTGCGAGGTCGAGCGTGACCATGCGGGTGCCGTATGTGCGGATGTCAGAGCCATTGGCTGCAGCCAGCGTAACACCCCGTGCACCGCGTTGGATTTCGAGGGCGGAGGCGGGGGTGATGCTGTGCTGGGCTCCTGTGTCGCACAGGAATCGGCGGTTGGTGCTGTCGTCGATGACGTACAGTAGGGGCCCCTTTTGCCCCGCGGCCATCGTGGGGGCCGGTGCGGGGAGGGGTTTGAAAGTGCACGGTGGCGTGCAGCGTTGGGCCCTAGTGCCAAAACGGGTGTGGTAGTAGCAGTGACCCGGAGTGGAAGGGCGGTCGGGCCTAGTGAGCCGGGGGGACCGCGTGATCGTTGCCGTGAGGTCGGGCGCGACGTCGCGGGCGGTCTGCGCGGAGAGCAGCCGGTCGGCCTTTTCAGCTATCTCATTCAGGTCCATGGAGCCAGACTCCACAATGAGCGGGTGGATGCTGGCGGGGAGCTGCCAAATGAAAAGCGTGCGAAAGAGGGCGCCGGGTTTTTTGTCGTCCGAGAGGGACAGCATGTGGGAAAGCAGGTCTGATGGTGAAGCGTCACCAAGGCCTGGAAGGTCGAGGAGTTGGCAGTTGCGCTGGTAGGAGGACGCCTGAAATTTTTTAAGGAGCGCAGCCTTCAGATGTTCGTACTTGCCTTCCTCTGGTGGATCCTGCAGCGCTGCCCGAACCTTAGGGACTGTGGCGCAGGTGAGAGAGGCGACGAGGTAGTCGTACTTCGTGGCATCGACTGTAATGCTTCTCAGCCGGAATCTGGACTCGGCTTGAATGAACCAGGCCTCGGCCAGGTTCT
Source organism: Somniosus microcephalus (assembly GCF_052327205.1). Classification (NCBI taxonomy): domain Eukaryota; kingdom Metazoa; phylum Chordata; class Chondrichthyes; order Squaliformes; family Somniosidae; genus Somniosus; species Somniosus microcephalus. The sequence continues at coordinate 48,889 of NW_028225495.1, forward strand.
CCCAAAAGTCCGGTAGTTTAACCGTGACTGCGTTTGTATCCGCCATGCTAGCTTAGGATTCATCCTGAGCGTCGGGGTCACCAGTGTTGAGATACCGCGGCAAACATGGGAGTCGAGACCAGAGTTGATGGAACACAACTGCTTTAATTTACATCATGGCAAAAACAAGTGCTTAAAAAGCCCGCGCAACCACTTAAATACTCCCCAGACAGGAAGTGCTCCCGGCAGCCTGTCCCTATGGGAAACAAGCTGCCGGAGGAAAGGGCACACGGCTGGGGGCGGCTGCTGCCGGCAGTGCGCCTGCGTAAACTGTCTGTGCCGCCGTGAGCGGATTATGTCCAATGGTGGCATGTCGCCACAGTCTCTTTTTCTTTTTCTTTCAAACCAATACTTCTTGATTGGTTGTGTTTTCTAATCTATTACCACCTCGATGATGTCCTAGGCTGCAGTGCTAGCCTTTTAGCCCTTAAAAAAAACTCACTTTGTTTTGGAAATGGACGAATCGTGTCAGTCGTTTCCTGTGCATTTTGTTTCCTCCTCGACATTAGGTTTCCTACATCACGCCCTGCTCTCCAGCAAGGTGGGTAAAGCTTACTCCTTTGACCCATCTTTTGGTCACCTGCCCTAATATCTCCTCCTTTGACTTGGTGTCAATTTTTTTGTCTGATTGCGTTTCCGCAACGCACCTTGGGACGTTTTCCTACATTAAAGGCGCTATATAAATGCAAGTTGTCGCTGTAATTGGCCTGTTTCACTATCTCTCGTCAAGAAGGAAAGACTTGCATTTACTTAGCGCCTTATCCTGTCTCTCAGAAGTGTCCCAAAGTGCTTTACGTCCAATAAATTAGTTTGAAGTGCAGTAGCTGTTGTTGGGTAGGCAACTGGCTCAAAGAACACATAGAACATAGGAACAGGAGGAGGCCATTCAGCCCCTCGAGCCTGCACCGCCATTCAATTAGATCACGGCTGATCTGTATCTTAACTCCATTTCCCCGCCTTGGTTCCGTATCCCTTAATACCCTTGCCTAACAAAAATCTATCAATCTTAGTTTTGAAATTTTCAATTGACCCCCTAGCCTCAACAGCTTTTTAGGGTAGAGAGCTCCAGATTACTACTACCCCTTTGTGTGAAGAAGTGTTTCCTGACATCGCCCCTGAACGGCCTGGCTCTAATTTTAAGGTTTATGCCCCCTTGTTCTGGACTCCCCCCACCAGAGGAAATAATTTCTCTCCATCTAACCTATCAGCACCTTTAATCATTTTAACCACCTCAGTTAGATCACCCCTTAGCCTTCTATACTCGAGGGAATACAAGCCCAGTCTGTGCAAGCTGCCCTCATAATTTGACCCTTGTAGCCCAGGTATCATTCTGGTGAATCTGAGCTGCACCTCCCCCAAGGCCAATATATCCTTCCTGAGGAGCGGTGCCCGGAACTGAACGCAGTTACTCCAGATGGGGGCTAACCAGAGCTTTGTATAACTGTAACGTAACTTTTACTTTTTGTATTCCAGCCCCCTTGGTATTTTTTGTACCTGTCCACTAGCTTTTGGTGTTAGGAGGAACAGTATAGGTTAACTGACCCTTTTGATTTCTTTTATTCATCTCTTCCCTCAATGAAGTAGTTTCTCCTCAGTTGCTCTGGGTAATATCAGGAAGACATCTTTTGTTTAATTGTAGGGGTGAAGCCACGTCCTACCACCGTGTTGCACAGACCCAGCAGCACACGTGACATAGGAATACATTCTTGCTAACTCAATGCTCCATCCTTTTGTTACACTGAATGTTACACCGAGTTAAATCGAGTTTACAGCACAGAAACCGTCCATTCAGCCCAACTGGTCTATGCTGGCGTTTGTGCGCCACACGACCCTCCTCCCACCCCTCTTCATCAGCATAACTTTCTATTCCTTTCTCTCTCATGTGCTTATCTACCATTTCCTTAAATGCATCTATACTATTTGGCTCAACTCCTCCTTGTGGGAGCGAGTTTCACGTTCTCACCACTCTCTGGGTAAAGAAGTTTCTCCTGAATTCCCTATTGGATTTATTAGTGTCTGGCATATATTTATGGCCTCTAGTTCTGGTCTCCCCCACAAGTGGAAACACCTTCTCTGCCTCTACCCTATCAAATCCCTTCATAATCTTAAAGACTTCTATCAGCTCACCTCTCAGTCTTCTCTTTTCCAGATAAAAGAGCCCCAGCCTGTTCAATCTTTCCTGATGCTTATAACCTCTCAGTTCTGTAGTCAATCTTTTCATCTGTCCTTAGGAAGAAAAGCTGCTGGAGTTGCTGGTGGAACATGGAATACGAAGCGGAAAAACCGGGAATCTGGGAATGGAAGTGGACGGCTTGCTGTTTCATGACACGCACTCAACTATGATCAAACAGCTGTTGGAGATCACCCTAGGACAGGCCCTATCGAACTAGGTCACAATGTGAGCAATAAGGGAACCTTTAATATAGAATTACAATCATTCTTGCCAACCTTTTAACTGAGAAAGTTCTCGTTAGGTTTACACTAACTAATCAATGTAATGATATTTGCACGACAGGTATGTTATAATGCAGTGTTGCATTTATTTTTGATTTATGTAATTTTTTATGGCTGTGTTGTGCTTCTGTTTCACTTCAAGAATTAATACAACAAATGTTTTTTTCTTCCCCACAAAACAGTTTATTCCAGTGTTTGTGTCAGTCATTTCGAAACTGTTCTTTAGATAATTGTGCCCAGTACTGTTCAGGGTTTCATTTTGCCTCAGAAGTCTGACAAATTTAAAGAAGAAGATTGGATAGATAAAGGAAAAGCCTAGGAAATATTGTTGTGACTAGAATATTTTAGGACTTGGATACAATAGTGGGAGATGTTGATTTAGGGAGCTCCTAGTGCTGAAACCATATGCACCTAGGCAAGTTTTATCAAACAAAGGCTGTGAATTTCCTTGGCACTGCTCCCGTTCTACTGCCATAACTTCCATGGACATGTGGTGGAAATCCCGTTTACACACGAAAGTGAGGTTTCCTCCACTCTTCCTGTGAAGTTACAAAGTGGAACAGGAGCACCTCCGAGGAAATTCTCGGCCAAAGTTGTTTTCTTGATGGCTCCACTGTTAGGTTTAACAACTACATCTACAAGCTTGCATTGTTTGATACTTGTCTGATGGGAACCCACAAGTCCATGGGAACACCATCACCTCCAAGTTCCCCTCCAAGTCACACACCATCCCGACTTGGAAATATATCGGCCGTTCCTTCATCGTCACTGGGTCAAAATCCTGGAACTCCCTCCCTAACAGCACTGTAGGAGTACCTTCACCACACGGACTGCAGCGGTTCAAGAAGGCGGCTCACCACCACCTTCTCAAGGGGCAACTAGGGATGGGCAATAAATGCTGGACCTTGCCAGTGACACCCAAATCCTGAGAATGAATAAAAAAAATAAGAAATGACCTTCAGAGCATTTGTAATTTGGTTGACTTTAGATCAGAAGCTGCTGGAGTATCCAAAGTTCATAGCGAGGAAAGAATTTCTTTTGCATTTAACTACGTAGAGAATTCGGAGAGAAGTATGGGTTGACTCTACTTCCCACCTACACACACACACACAAAGAAAAAAGACAAAGAACATCTAAGAGACACCAGCTGTGATTTACATGTAAAAAAAACTCTGGCGGAAGGGCCGAGAACACAGATTTAAGGTGATTGGCAGAAGAACCAAAGGCGACATGAGGAATACTTTTTTACGCAGTGAGTGGTTAGGATCTGGAATGCACTGCCTGAGAGGGTGGTGGAGGCAGATTCAATCGTGGCTTTCAAAAGGAAATTGGATAAGTACCTGAAGGAAAAAAATTTGCAGGGCTACGGGGAAAGGGCGGGGGAGTGGGACTAGATGAAGTGCTCTTGTAGAGAGCCGGCATGGGCTCGACAGGCCGAATGGCTTCCTTCTGTGCTGTAACCATTCTATGATTCAATGACCTAGCCAATTTAAATTAAAAGATCTATAATGTAAAAGTGTTACAATTAGAAACCAGATGCTCTAATACAACCATATTCTTATCTAGCCTCAATTCTTATCTGAAGCTGTAATCCAATTCAAGTTCTCATCAAAAATTCTAATCTGTATCAATCAATCTTTACCAAAAACTCTAATCCAATTCCAAAACTTTACCAAAAGCTCTAATCCAATCCCAGTTCTCATCCTGAAACTCAAATCCAACCCAAATCTATACCAAAAATTATAATCCAACCTCAATTCTTCCTTGCGTGTCAGCTGTGGCTCAGTTGGTGGCAGCACTCTCGTCTCTGAATCAGAAGGTTGTGGGTTCAAGCCCCACACCAGAGACTTGAGCCCATAATCTAGGCTGGCACTCCCAGTGCAGTACTGAGGGAGCGCTGCACTGTCGGAGGCGCCGTCTTTCGGATGAGATGTTAAAACCGAGGTCCCGTCTGTTCTCTCGGGTGGACGTAAAAGATCCCATGGCTGCTATTTCGAAGAAGAGGAAGGGCGTTAACCCTGGTGTTGTGGCCAATATTTATCCCAAAATCACTAAAACAGATTATCACATTGCTGTTTGTGGGAGCTTGTTGTGTGCAAATTGACTGCCATGTTTTCTACATTACAACACTGACTACACTTCAGAAAGTACTTCATTGGCTGTAAAGTGCTTTGGGATGTCCCGTGGTCGTGAAAGGTGCTATATAAATGCAAGTCTTTCTTTGGAGGTCTAATCCAATCCCAGTCTTCACCAGAATCCCTAATCTAAGTCCATTTCTTACTGATAGTTGTAATCCAATCACAATATTTACCAGAAAACTACAGCAATTTTACTTCTTACCCGAAATCCAATTATAAATCTTACTGAAAATGCTAGCTCTTACCCAAAGCTCTAATTCAGAGCTCTATTCTATACCTAAAAATAAAAGGAGCACTTGCTTGTTTACAACACACTGTAAGATGAGGCCATCATTGTTTTCAAAGCTTTTGCGGTGTCCTCAACATGTAAGGTTACTTTAAATCATAACTGGTGATTTGGTCTTCATCTCCACGGTCTCAATTTCTCGTCTCTTCTGGCAGTGAAAGAGATTTCTAACAGGATCCAGGAATCTGGCTAGCCAGCTCTGTGAACTCTGAGATATAAAGCAGTACAAGATGGGGTCGGCCACGCAGTTTAAACTCGTTAGCAGAAGCCCAAAATGGTAAACGTCAAAAATATCTTGAGCGAACTCACAGCTGTGCTCGAATATGGTCCGAATCATCAGGAAAATGTGATAGGGTGCGAAGCAAACCAGCAAAATGATGATTGTCCCAGACACCAATTTTTTTACTCTTAATTTCTGATTTTCGTTAAGCCCACGGACCTTGTGGACAACCGTCAACACTTTGTAGTAAGAGAAGACTAATAATATAAACGGGAGGAAGAACCCAACAGAGAGCCTGTAAATATTTAAATCCCTGTCTAATGGGCGCAGAGGATAATGTTCGAAACACAAGGTGTCATTCTCCTTGTCTTTACTGAGAACCTTGGAGCCTATGAAGAAAGTGCAGATGACTGCCTCCTTGAGCCAGATGATAACACTGATGAGCACTGCAGTCTTCATGGTGTGCAGGGATTTAAAGTTCACAGGGTAGGCCACGGCGAGGAAGCGATTGATGGAGATAAAGCAGAGGAAGCCGATGCTGATGTAGATATTCTGGTAGAGGAGCAGGCCGCTGAACTTGCAGAGTCCCCGGGATAAGATCCAGTCATCGTGTTGCAGCATATACTGAACCCACAAGGGCAAGGAGATGAGGTACAATAGGTCTGAGATGGTCAGGTTGCAGAGGTAGACTCCCAGCTCGTTCCCCTGCCTGATCTGCAGGTAGCTGTGATACAGGGACAGGAGATTAGTCGGGAGGCCGACGATGAAGACCAAGATGTAGACCGTGGGAAACAGGGTCTGGTGGATACCGTGGTCGATAGAACAGTTGGTCATCATTCAACACAATACTGGGACTTTCTCGTCTAATAAATTTTATGATACTTTTCTGTTTAATTCTTCTTCACTGAAACATGTCTCTCTAGAGGAAAAACAGAGAAGTTATGAAACAATATAATTATCGAACATTACAGCACAGAAGGAGGCCATTTGGCCCATCGTGCCACTGAAAGCCCACTGAATGATCCATCCAATCTGTCCTATTCGCCTGCCCTTTCCTCATACCATTTCAATATTTCTTTTTCAAATATTTATGTTTCTGCTAAGGCATTTAAAAACAACCTTCTGTGCTAAAAATTCTCCTAACCTCTCCAGCTATGGTGATTTTTTTCAATATTCATTCTCAAATGTGGGCGTCGCTGGCAAGGCCAGCATTTATTGCCCATCCCTAATTGCCCTCGAGAAGGTGGCGGTTGTAGTGATCAATAGCATGTCATTCTATAGTGGACACTAGGTGGAGCCGTAGAGCTGTATATAGCTGTATGTATAAGACTACACTACCCAGCTATATATTATATTAGGACTACATTACCCATGAGGCTAGGCTACCCACAAGGCAGCAGTCAAGATGGAAGCCTCTACAAGATGCTGTACAAGTCCACATGTGCTCAATAAAAGTGTCTAGCAAAAGCTAGCTGTGTTCATAATAAGAATATCTATTTATAAATGAACATAACACGGTACCAGGGTGGTGAAGATCTGCTGAAAATTGTGAAAAGCAACATGGAGAATTTGAAGCCACCAGAGCGTTTGAATCTCGAGGGAAATATCGACTACGACTGTCTGTGTGGAGTTTGCACATTCTCCCCGTGTTTGCGTGGGTTTTCTCCGGGTGCTCCGGTTTCCTCCCACAGTCCAAAGATGTGCAGGTTAGGTTGATTGGCTATGATAAATTGACCCTTAGTGTTAGGGGGATTAAATACGTGGGGTTACAGGGATAGGGTGGGATATGTGTAGGGGTTACGGGGATCGGGTGGGATATGTGTCGGTGCAGGCTCGATGGGCCGAAATGGCCTCTATCTGCACTGTGGGGCTTCTGTGATTCTGTGATACAATTGGCGGATTTTTAAACAACAATTCGAACTCTACATTGCAGCCACCGGATTCGGTATGAAGCCAGACGCAAGGAAGATAGCATTGCTGCTTACGGTTGCAAGCCCACAGGCGATAGAGGTATTTAATACATTTGTATTTAATCCAGTGGAGAACAGAGAAAAATTAGAAGATGTGCTAAAAAAATTTGATGCACATTGCTCTCCCAAAAAGAATGAGACCTATGAAAGATACATCTTCTGTTCTCGGACACAGCAGCAAAATTAGACTTTTGATAGCTTTATAACTGATCTGAAACTGAAAGCACAGACATGTAATTTCTCTGAGCTCAAAGCATCCATGATTCGTGACCAGATTGTATTTGGTATTCATGATAAAAAAGTCAGGGAACGTCTGTTGAGAGAAACCGAACTAAATTTGGAAAATGCGGTGAAAATATGCCAAGCCAGCGAGCTAGCTCGAAAGCACGCAAAGACTTTCAGTGAAATCAATAATGATGTGATTGTAACGAGTGATAATGCTGCTGTCGGTGCTGTGTCCTATAAGGGGAAGAAACATGGGCAGAACAGAAATGAAAAGCAATCGGAGGATGAAATTTTTAATTGTAAACTCTGTGGTTACAAACACCAGTTAAGACAATGCCCAGCGTTTGGAAAAATGTGCACAAAGTGTAATGGAAAGAATCACTTTGCCAAACAATGCTTTTCAAAAGTAAAAACAACGAAAGGGCAACAAGTTAATGTGATTGAGGACACTGATTTAAGTGAGACATTTTTTGTAGGAATGGTGTCATGTGACGATATCAAAAAAGATACAGAAAATGTGCAGCCCTCAGAAATGGACAATGCTGAACATAAAGTCAATGCAGTAAAAGTGGACAAATGGATGATCCCACTGCAGATAAATGGAGCATTAGTTACATTGAAACTGGACACTGGGGCAAAAGCAAACTTAATCAGTATGAGTGACATAAAAAATATGAAAGAAAAGCCCAAAATACAGAATAAGTCAGTACTACTGAAGAGCTATAATGGACAGAAAATAGATAGCTTAGGTGTATGCAGACTTAAAGTGACAGTCAAAGACAAAGTGCATCATCTCATGTTTTCTGTTGTGGCTGAAAGACTTGATTCGATACTAGGTGACAAAGCTTGTGAAGACTTAGAACTGGTCAAGAGAGTCTACCGTATAAACTGTGCCATAGGCAGACCAGATGACTCAGGTGATGAAGCAGAGAGCCCATCAAGGATGAAAAGGCCAAAGGGTATCCATGTCTTCAAAAAGCCTAGTTTCTCCAAGAAGAAAGTAAAAGACTTTAAGGTCAAAGAGAAGCCAAAGGAAGAAAAGCACAAAGAGAAAAAACACAAGGAGAAAAAGTCCAAAGATATAACCGCAGCAGATATTGTTAAGCAGTGGAAAGAGAAAAAGAAAAAGAAGAAGCCTGCACCAGAGCAGAAAGCAGTTCCGGTGGATACTCCTTCTTCCCTCAGGCCAATCTTTGGTGTCCCATTAGCCGAGGCTGCTGAGAGGACTATGCTGTATGATGGGATCCAGCTGCCAGCAGTTTTTCGAGAGTGCATTGACTACATTGAGAGTTATGGCATGAAGAGTGAAGGAAACACTGAAACCCTCTCCAAGCAAAGATCGCAAGGAGACCTCGATCTATACAAGAGCAGATTGATGACAATGCCGCAACTGCATCTTGTCATTCACCGCCAGAACAATCTCATGAAGACACATCAGACTTACCCGTGTTGAGAAGATCCACACGTGAAGTAAAAAAGCCTGATAGACTTAATCTTTGAGTACAATGTAAAGCTTTGAAAATGTGTTGACTGTTTTGAAAATGTTTATGTTTATAGAGCACTAACAAAAGTGTTACTGATATTATCTTTATTGTTTTCTTGAAAGTTGATTGATATTGATTTTGTTAAACCTCAAAGAAAGGGGGATGTAGTGATCAATAGCATGTCATTCTATAGTGGACACTAGGTGGAGCCGTAGAGCTGTATATAGCTGTATGTATTAGACTACACTACCCAGCTGTATATATATTAAGACTACATTACCCATGAGGCTAGGCTACCCACAAGGCAGCAGTCAAGATGGAAGTCTCTACAAGATGCTGTACAAGTCCACATGTGCTCAATAAAAGTGTCTAGCAAAAGCTAGCTGTGTTCATAATAAGAATGTCTATTTATAAAATGAACATAACAGCGGTGAGCCGCCTTCTTGAACCGCTGCAGTCCAGGTGTGGTCTCACCAGCCAGGGTAAACAATCGAAGTCCGTAGTTTAGGCCACAACTGGGCAGAGAGAAGACAATGTAAGTGAAAAATTAATGGTTGAGTGAATTCAGGACATGTTTTTTTAAGAAGTTTGTAAACTATAGGAGAGGGGATGGCTGAGGGAAGCAGAAACATAAATGATCTAGACGAGGGAACTAGATGTAATATCTCCAAGATTGCAGACAACACAAAGCTGGGTGGGCATGTGTGCTGTGAGGAGGATGCAGAGAAACTCCAGTATGATTTGGACAGGTTGGGTGATTGGGCAGATGCATGGCAAATGCAGTATAATGTGGATAAATGCGAGGTTATCCACTTCGGTGGCAAAAACAGGAAGACAGATTATTATCTGAACGGCAATAGATTGGGAAAAGGGGAAGTGCAACAAGACCTGGGTGTCCTTGTGCACCAGTCGCTGAAGGTAAGCATGCAGGTGCAGCAGGCGATTAAGAAGGCAAATGGTATGTTAGCCTTAATAGCGAGAGGATTCGCGTACAGGAGCAAGGATGTCTTGCTGCAGTTGTACAGGGCTTTGCTGAGACCACACCTTGAGTATTGTGTGCAGTTCTGATCACCTTATCTGAGGAAGGATGTTCTTGCCATGGAGAGAGTGCAGCGAAGATTCACCAGGCTGATACCTGGGATGGCAGGAATGACGTATGAGGAGAGATTGGGTCGATTGGGCTTATATTCGCTGGAGTTTAGAAGAATGAGAGGGGATCTCATTGAAACTTATAAAATTCTAACAGGACTAGACAGACTAGATGCAGGAAGGATGTTCCCGATGGCGGGGGAGTCCAGAACCAGGGGTCACAGTCTAAGGATAAGGGGTAAGCCATTTAGGACTGAGATGAGGAGGAATTTCTTCACCCAGAGAGTGGTGAACCTGTGGAATTCTCTACCACACAAGTCAGTTGAGGCCAATTCATTAAATATATTCAAGAAGGAGTTAGATATATTTCTTAAGGCTAAAGGGATCAAGGGATATGGCGAGAAAGCAGGGACAGGGTACTCAATTTGGATGATCAGCCATGATCTCATTGAATGGCGGAGCAGGCTCGAGGGGCCGAATGGCCTACTCCTGCTCCTATCTTCTATGTTTCTATGTATCTTCTATATTTCTATGAGGAGATCCAGATTTGAGGTTCAGGTGATGGAGCGACGAGTCTTGGTTTCTTTTTTTATATTCATTCGCGGGATGTGGGCGTCGCTGGCAGGGCCAACATTTATTGCCCATCACTAATTGCCCTTGAGAAGGTGGTGGTGAGTCGCCGCCTTGAACCGCTGCAGTCCGTGTGGTGAAGGTACTCCCACAGTGCTGTTAGGGAGAGAGATCCAGGATTTTGACCCAGCGATGATGAAGGAACGGTGATATACTTCCAAGTCAGGATGGTGTGTGACTTGGAGGGGAACTTGGAGGTGGTGGTGTTCCCATGCACCTGCTGCCCTTTTCCTTCTAGGTGGTAGAGATCACGGGTTTGGGAGGTGCTGTCGAAGAAGCCTTGGTGAGTTGCTGCAGTGCATCTTGTAGATAGTACATACTGCAGCCACGGTTCGCCAGTTGTGGATGTATAGGCTAGTGGAGGAGGTGCCAGATGAAGCGAACTGCTTTGTTCTGCATAGTGCCGTACTTCTGGTGTGTTGTTACAGCTTCAGCTCATCCAAAGCCCTGCTGCCTGTACCCTCTCCCGCACCGCGCCCCATCCACCCATCACCCCTGTCCTTGCCAAGCTACGTTGCCCTCCCCAGCCGGTTCCCCAATATCTCCAATTTAAAATTCTCATCCTTATAGTCATAGGCCTAGAAATTCAGTTGGTAGCGCCAGCCGCTAGCGCCTTAAGAGGGCGATAAGTGGGGCGCGAAACGGCTAGCGCCCGGGCGCGGCGCGATCTGCGCCTCTCGGGAACTTGAGTGAAGAATTAACGGCGGCGCAAAACCGCAACGCCCGCTCAGCTGCGCACGAGATCCTGATGTCATTTCATGGTGCAACGCCCTTGGTGCGCCCCGAACCGGAACTTCAGTGGCGCCCCCCTTCTTTCTGCCTGGCGCTCACAGCGACTGGTTGAGTGGAACGGTTCCCAGTCGCTGTGGGGCTGGGGGGGCGCTATTTAAAGGGGACTCTTCCTGCATTCTTTGTGGTAGCCATTTTGGACCACTCCTGTGTGTGTGAGAGAGAGAGATTTGCAGAGAGACAATGGGAGAGAGCTTTCTGCTTTGACTCAGCGCTCGCACAGGTACTTCTGGCTTCAGCCCAGAGCTTTGCAGTTGGATTGATTTTTCAGTGCCATAGCCTTGAGTGGCCACTTATAATGAGGCTGCAATGGGTGGAAACGTTGGGTTTCTCCATTGCATTGAAAGGGCTCAGAGATGCTGAGAGAGAGTGCCAATCATGGCCAGGCGGAGGAGGGCCAACAGGCGTCAGCAAAGGAGGCCTTACCCTCCCAGGTTATACCGCCAGCACTTCTCCTACCTCAACATGTCTGAGGAGCAGTGCATTCGGAGGCTTCGATTCAGAAGGGAGGTGGTCACTGAGATCTGCCACCTGCTTCAGAGAGATCTGCAGCCTCAGCTGAGGAGCAGGACGTCTCTGTCGGTGGCAGTGAAGGTGACAGTGGCTCTGAACTTATATGACACCGGCTCCTTCCAATCCACTACTGGGGACATTGCCAATGTCTCCCAGTTCGCGGTGCATTGCTGCATCTGCCAGGTCACGAATGCCCTCTTCAAAAGGAGACGTCAGTACATTTCCTTCCCCATGACCCTGGAGAAGCAGCAAGAGCATGCAATGGGATTTGCAAGAATAGCGGGCTTCCCCATGGTCCAGGGCGCCATTGACTGCACGCATGTGGCTTTGCAGGCGCCTCTAGAGAATGCCGATGATTACCGCAACTGGAAGGGGTACCATTCGTTGAACGTGCAGTTGGTGTTCTTATGTTCATTAATTAATAGACATTCTTATTATGAACACAGCTAGCTTTTGCCAGTTACTTTATTGAGCACATGTGGACTAGGTACAGTATCTGTAGAGGCTTCCATCTTGACTGCTGCCTTGTGGGTAGCCTAGTGCCTCATGGGTAATGTAGTCTTAATATATATACAGCTGGGTAGTGTAGTCTTATATACAGCTCTACACAGCTCTACGGCTCCACCTAGTGTCCACTATAGAATGACATGTTATTGATCATTACATCCCCCTTTCTTTGAGGTTTAACAAAATCAATATCAATCAACTTTCAAGAAAACAATAAAGATAATATCAGTAACACTTTTGTTAGTGCTCTATAAACATAAACATTTTCAAAACAGTCAACACATTTTCAAAGCTTTACATTGTACTCAAAGATTAAGTCTATCCGGCTTTTTTACTTCACGTGTGGATCTTCTCAACACGGGTAAGTCTGATGTGTCTTCATGAGATTGTTCTGGCGGTGAATGACAAGATGCAGTTGCGGCATTGTCATCAACCTGGCCTTGAATAGTCTCCTGTGTTTTTAGGAGGGAACGGTGGTTCCTCCTGAGAATCTGTCCTTCCTCAGTTCTAACAGTGTATGACCTTGGTCCTACTTCCTCAAGAACTGTAGCTTTCCTGTTCCATGCATCTGGATCCTCAATCCTGACAACATCATCCCTTGTCAATGGTTTTAGAGTTTTGGATGACTTGTCATAGTATGATTTCTGTTTCAGCTTTAACAGTTGAAGTCTCTGTCTCAGTTCCTCACTTTGCTGTTCTTTTGCACAGCAGGGTAGCATGGTGCGCAACTTGCGACCCATTAGTAGTTCAGCAGGTGAAGAACCACAGTCTAAAGGTGAGGCTCGATAGCTCAGCAGGGCGAGATAAGGATCAGACTTGCTTTCTGTCGCTTTCTTCAGTAGCTGCTTGAGAACTTGAACACCTTTCTCTGCCTTACCATTTGACTGAGCATACAAAGGACTGGATGTGATGTGCTGAAAGTCATACTGTGCTGCAAACTGTTGCCACTCCTTACAGTTGAAGCACGGACCATTGTCGCTAACGGCAATCCTGTGAATTCCATGTCTGGCGAAGATGGTTTCACATGCATTATGATACTGCTTGCTGTGGTGCTTGAGAGCAGCGCCATCTCAGGATAGTTAGAATAGTAGTCAATCACTATTAGATAATCTTTACTATTTAAATGAAAAGGGTCCATACCAACCTTTTGCCATGGTGCTGTTGGTATGTCAGCTACTATCATTGGTTCCTTTGCTTGTTTGTTTTGGTGTTTCTGACATGTCTCACATTTGCCTATCATGTTCTCAATGTCCTTATTTATGCCAGGCCAATAAACAGTGTCTCTTGCTCTCCTTTTGCATTTTTCAATTCCGAGGTGTCCCTCATGAATCCTTTTGAGCATGTCTTGACGTAGAGCCTGTGGAATGACTATTCTGTTCTGTTTTAGTAATAGTCCACTTGCGACACTCAATTCTGACCTTATGTGAAAATATTTTGGACAGGAACCTTTTGGCCAACCATGATGAATGTTCTCTATTACTGTTTGTAATACTGTATCTTTTACTGTTTCTTCTGTTATTTGCTTTGATTTTGTGTCTGACACAGGCAGCGCAGCAGTGACCATACTCACATGAACATCCACGTCTTCCTCAGTAGAGCTCACATGACTCATTGTGGGTGCTCGGGATAGTGCATCTGCTAACACTATGTATTTGCCTGGTGTGTAGATCAGTTCAAAGTCATATCTTTGCAGCTTCATCATGAGTCTTTGAATCCTTGGAGATATCTCATTCAGGTTTTTTTTTATGGTGGCAACCAGAGGGCTGTGGTCTGTCTCAACTGTGAAGGTGGGAAGTCCATATATGTAGCCATGAAACTTTTCTAGTCCAACTACCAAGCCTAGACATTCCTTTTCAATCTGGGCGTATCGACACTCAGTATCAGTCATAGACCTGGAGGCATAGGCAACAGGCTTCCAATCTTCACCCTCTGCTTGTAGCAAGACCACACCTAGGCCATCTTTTGATGCATCCGTTGACACTTTGATTCTTTTTGTTGGGTCAAAGAAGGTGAGTACAGGTGTGGTTATCAGCACTGTTTTGATGTTTACATAAGAACATAAGAAATAGGAGCAGGAGTAGGCCAATCGGCCCCTCGAGCCTGCTCCGCCATTCAATAAGATCATGGCTGATCTGATCCTAACCGCCAATCCACTATCACAGAACCATCTCCTGAATCTAACAGAATTAGACACACGAAATAGGAGCAGGATCAGGCTACACGGCCCCTGGGCCCGCTCCGCTGCCCACAGGGCCATGACCGATCCGAACCTAGACTCATGTCCAAATTCCTGCCCGCTCCCCGTAACCCTTAATTCCCTTTACTTCTAGGAAACTGTCTATTTCTGTTTTAAAAGTATGTAATGATGTAGCTTCTACAGCTTTTTGGGGCAGCATATTCCATGGACCTACCACCCTCTGAGTGAAGTAGCTCCTCCTCATCTCAGTTTTGAAAGAGCAGCCCCTTATTCTAAGACTATGCCCCCTAGTTCTAGTTTCACCCATCATCGGGAACATCTTCCCCGCATCCACCCGATCCAACCCCTTCACAATCTTATATGTTTCAATAAGATCGCCTCTCATTCTTCTGAACTCCAATGAGTAGAGTCCCAATCTACTCAACCTCTCCTCATATGTCCATCCCCTCATCCCCGGGATTAACCGAGTGAACCTTCTTTGTACTGACTCGAGAGCAAGTATGCCCTTTCTTAAGTATGGACACCAAAACTGTACGCAGTATTCCAGGTGCGGTCTCACCAATACCTTGTACAACTGAAGCAATACCTCCCTATTTTTTATTCTATCCCCCTAGCAATGAAAGCCAACATTCCATTGGCCTTCTTAATCACTTGCTGCACCTGCATACTAACCTTTTGAGTTTCGTGCACCAGGACCCCCAGATCCCTTTGTACTTCAGTACTTTCCAGTTTCTTGCCATTAAGATAATAACTTGCTCTACGATTTTTCCTGCCAAAGTGCATAACCTCACACTTTCCAGTATTGTATTCCATCTGCCAAATCTCTGCCCACTTACTTAGCCTGTCTATGTCCCCTTGCAGGTTTTTTATGTCCTCCTCACTCACTACTTTCCCTCCCATCTTAGTATCATCTGCAAACTTTGATATGTTACACTCGGTCCCCTCCTCCAAATCGTTAATATAGATTGTAAAGAGTTGGGGACCCAGCACTGACCCCTGCGGAACACCACTAGTTACTGATTGCCAGTCTGAGAATGAACCATTTATCCCAACTCTCTGCCGTCTGTTAGATAGCCAATCCTCTATCCTTGCCAGAATATTACCCCCAATCCCGTGATTTTTTATCTTAAGCAATAATCTTTTGTGTGGCACCTTATCAAATGCCACTCTTGTTCATGTCTTTCTGTCCATGCGAACTCATTTGTTTTATGTAGCAGGTCTCGCAGACAGGCTGTCTTGGCTGACAAGTTAGGAATGAACTTTCCAATGAAGTTTATCATCCCCATGATGCGTAGCACACCTTTTTTGTCAGTGGGTCGGGGCATTTTGAGTATGGCGTTTACTTTTTCCATATCTGGCTCTATTCCTTTACCAGATAGATTATCTCCTAGGAAAGTGACTTCCTGGACGCCAAACTGACACTTGGCTTTGTTGAGCTTCAGTCCATTCCGGCGTATGCTCTGTAGCACTTTAGTCAGTCTCTCATTGTGTTCTTTCAGTGTGGAGCCCCAGATGATGATGTCTTCAACATAGACCCGAACTCCTTCCAGACCTTCAATTATGTGTTCCATCGCTCTATGAAAGATTTCAGATGCAGATATTATCCCGAAAGGCATTCTGAGGAAACAATACCTGCCAAATGGTGTGTTGAAGGTACAGTATTTGGTGCTCTCTTCATCCAGTTTTAGTTGCCAAAATCCTTGTGAGGCATCGAGCTTTGTAAAGTATCTGGCACCTGACATTTCACTGGTGATTTCTTCTCGCTTGGGAATCTGGTAGTGTTCCCGTTTTATGTTTGCATTTAAGTCCTTTGGATCCATGCATATTCTTAGATCATTGTTCTTTTTCTTTACACATACCATGGAGTTAACCCAGTCTGTTGGCTCTTCGACTTTCCTGATGACTCCTAGTGTGGTCATTCTGTCCAGTTCATTCTTGAGCCGGTCACGCAGGGGT
This sequence comes from Somniosus microcephalus, assembly GCF_052327205.1. NCBI lineage: Eukaryota > Metazoa > Chordata > Chondrichthyes > Squaliformes > Somniosidae > Somniosus > Somniosus microcephalus. Next base: position 65,386 of record NW_028225495.1, read on the forward strand.
GCTGGAACTCTTCGTGGAGCATGTACCACTGGCTGAGCATCCTCCTTTAGCTGGATCTTGTAAGTGAATGGTAGAACTCCAAATCCTTTGAACACATCCTGGAAATTATTCACTACAGAATCCACTGAGCCATCTGGTCTGCTTATGGCACAGTTTATACGGTAGACTCTCTTGACCAGTTCGAAGTCTTCACAAGCTTTGTCACCCAGTAGTGAATCAAGTCTTTCAGCCACAACAGAAAACATGAGATGATGCACTTTGTCTTTGACTGTCACTTTAAGTCTGCATACACCTAAGCTATCTATTTTCTGTCCATTATAGTCCTTCAGTAGTACTGACTTTTTCTGTATTTTGGGCTTTTCTTTCATATTGTTAATGTCACTCATACTGATTAAGTTTGCTTTTGCCCCAGTGTCTAGTTTCAAGGTAACTCATGCTCCATTTACCTGCAGTGGGATCATCCATTTGTCCTCTTTTACTGCATTAACTTTATGTTCAGCATTGTCCATTTCTGATGGCTGCACATTTTCTGTATCCTTTTTGATATTGTCACATGACACCATTCCTACAAAGAATGTCTCACTTAAATCAGTGTCCCCAATTACATTAACTCATTGCCCTTTCTTAGTTTTTACTTTTGAAAAGCATTGTTTGGCAAAGTGATTCTTTCCATTACACTTTGTGCACATTTTTCCAAACGCTGGGCATTGTCTTAACTGGTGTTTGTAACCACAGCGTTTACAATTAAAAATTTCATCCTCCGATTGCTTTTCATTTCTGTTCTGCCCACGTTTCTTCCCCTTGCAGGACACAGCACCGACAGCAGCATTATCACTCATTACAATCGCATCATTATTGATTTCACTGAAAGTCTTCACGTGCTTTCGAGCTAGCTCGCTGGCTTGGCATATTTTCACCGCATTTTCCAAATTTAGTTCAGTTTCTCTCAACAGACGTTCCCTGACTTTTTTATCATGAATACCAAACACAATCTGGACACGAATCATGGATGATTTCAGCTCAGAGAAATTACATGTCTGTGCTTTCAGTTTCAGATCCGTTATAAAGCTATCAAATGTCTCATTTTGCTGCTGTGTCCTTGAACAGAACATGTATCTTTCATAGGTCTCATTCTTTTTGGGAGAGCAATGTGCATCAAATTTTTTTAGCACGTCTTCTAATTTTTCTCTGTTCTCCTCTGGATTAAATACAAATGTATTAAATACCTCTATCGCCTGTGGACCTGCAACCGTAAGCAGCAACGCTTTCTTCCTTGCGTTTGGCTTCGTACCGAATCCGATGGCTGCAATGTAGAGTTCGAATTGTTGTTTAAGAGTCTGCCAATTGTATTCGATGTTTCCTGTGAGTTTCAAACGCTCTGGTGGCTTCAAATTCTCCATGTCGCTTTTCACAATTTTCTGCAGATCTTCACCATCCTGGTACCATCTTATGTTCATTAATAAATAGACATTCTTATTATGAACACAGCTAGCTTTTGCTAGTTACTTTATTGAGCACATGTGGACTAGGTACAGTACCTGTAGAGGCTTCCATCTTGACTGCTGCCTTGTGGTTAGCCTAGTGCCTCATGGGTAATGTAGTCTTAATATATATACAGCTGGGTAGTGTAGTCTTATATACAGCGCTACACAGCTCTATGGCTCCACCTAGTGTCCACTATAGAATGACATGTTATTGATCATTGCAGGTGTGTGACCACAGGCAGCTCATACTAGCTGTCAATGCCCGCTTTCCAGGCAGCAGCCACGATACCTTCATCCTGCGCCAGACTTCTGTGGCAGACATTTTCGAAGCCCCGACTCACCCAGGAGGCTGGCTTCTCGGGGACAAGGGCTATCCTTTGTGCACCTGGCTGATGACCCCGCTCCGTGCGCCCACCACCCCAGCTGAAGAGCGATACAATGACAGCCATCAAGTGACCAGGAACATCATTGCGCACACGATCGGTGTGCTAAAGCAACGGTTCCGCTGTCTGGACCATTCCGGGGGAGCCCTACAGTACTCGTCTGAGCGAGTCTCCCATTTCGTTGTAGTGTGTTGCATGCTGCACAACCTGGCTATCCTCAGGACTCAGCCACTGCCAGCAGACATTGGAGGACCACCAGAGGAGGAGGAGGAGGAGGAGCACCACGATGGGAGGGAGGCACAAAGTGCAAGGGCCGTCCGTCAGCGGCTTATTGCAAGTCGGTTCTAGGCCCCCTCTCAGGGAATGGCTTGTGCCATTGAAAGAACATGAATGGAGCCGCTCTGCAAACCCTGAGCCGATCAAGGCAACAAAAATAGTTCAAAGTGCAGACATGCACAATCTGAATAAAGACAATTATTTGTTTAACAAACTCTGTGCCCTTCCCACGTGACAAACAAATACAGAGAAACTCCCAAAAAAACAGTCAGACACATAACTGGCTCTCACAACCTGGAGACAATGAACAAAAGAGTTAAACAAAAATTACCATGATCCTCGGCCTTCACAAAAAAAAACATTTTGCCATACCTCCTACTTTTTGGCCTGCGAGGGTGATCTGCCTCGCTTGCGAGATTGGCCCCTTCCCGCCCTGCAGCTCCTCCACAATGGGACCCCAGTGGCTGCAGCAAGGCTGGGGGAAGGCTGCTGAGGGTCAGATAGTGAGTCGGCAGATGCCCTTGGGGGACAGCCTGGGCCAGCTCTGGGCCTGGAGGGCCCGGCTACTGACTGCTCCAGCTCTGCTTGGGCGGCAGGAGTCTGTCCTATGGGTGGTGGCAGCTGCAGTGGAGGAGTGACAGTGTTGGCAGCAGGAATGCTGCCAATCTAACAGAGCACAGGCACTCCCTGGTCGGATGACACACTGGCACTCGCACGGGCCAGCCCTGAAGCATGCGCAGCAATCTACTGAAGCACAGACTGCTGGCCTGCTGCGGCGCGGCGAGGGCCCGGGCGAACCCTGGCCGATCCAGCGAGGGTGGCAGCAGTTAGTGCTCGTGTGGCCCTGATCTGTGTCTGCATCAGACCAGCCAGTGGCTGCATGGCACGACTAAGCACTTGGCTGGAAGCCGCCTGTGCTGCACCGAAGTCCTGCAGACTCCTTGCCTGTGCTGCACCAAAGTCCAGCAGACTCCTGGCCTCTGCTGCCCTGAAATCCTGTACACTCCTTGCCAGTGACTCTATGGAGTCAGGCATCCTTGCCACTGCAGCCATGAGCTCAGTGTGCCTCCGCTCCACCTGGGCACCCATTTCACCAAGGAGCCGCACCTCCTCTGCGCTCACTGTAGCAGGACTGGAGGCCACACTCACCCTCCGGGGAGAAGGCCGCCGAGCTTCCCTACCCACCCCGCGTTGCTGCAGCCCGCTGGGCCCCAGAGCTTCACCCTCCTCAGACCCTTCCCCCCTGCTCCCCTCCAGGGAAGACGTGTCCCCATCATGGCCATGGGTTGCCTCGGCTGAGGGTGGCACTGATGTTCCGGCTTCCTCTTCCTTCTCCTCGCCTTCCGATTCACTCACAGTGCCAGCTTGAGGGCCCGCCTCCTCACCTGGCGAATCAGCATCTGAAAGCAGGCAGGTACAAGAGTTGCTTTAGTGTGAGGACAGGGCGGCAGCGAGGGAGGCATGAGTGCTGCAATGCACTGCATTGGTTCGATAGTGGCAAAGGATGCTGGTGTGAGGCACAAGTGGAAAGAGAGAGGTCGAAAAGGTGATGACCTTACCATTGCTGTCCAGAACGGGGTCAGCATCTCCAGTGGCGATGGGGCCAATCAGCCGGCCTGCCATAATCCGCTCCACTCGCTGCTCCATATCGCTGAGGTCTTTAAGTTCAGGACGGCCTCCCCCGGTCCATTGCTGCTGTCTCCTATTGTGGGCCAGCTTGCCCTGCAAGAGAAAGGACGGGCTCTGAGTACAGTGTCAAGCCCTGATCGTGCCTGCACTGCCTCCCATGGTCGAATAGCCCTGGCAGTGTCAAGCCCTGATCTTGCCTGCACTGCCTCCCATGGTGGAATAGCCCTGGCAGTGTCAAGCCCTGATCTTGCCTGCACTGCCTCCCATGGTGGAATAGCCCTGACAGTGTCAAGCCTTGATCTTGCCTGCACTGCCTCCCATGGTCGAATAGCCCTGACAGTGTGTAAAGTGGTGAATGTGCATGTGATTTTCATGAGAGTCCCACAGGTGTTGGATGAGGGCTGGGCATTGGGGCTTTCAGGACCCTTTGGCCATAAAGTGAGGTGCACATGCAGGGATGAAGAGGATACTGGAAAGGGTACTCACCCTGACAACCCGAGTGAGGTCGTTGAACTTCTTCCTGCATTGCGTTGGTGTCCTAGGGACCATGCTGCTGGAGGTCACTCTGTGTGCCACCTTCCCTCCAAGCTTTTCTATATTCGCTGGGCAGCGGCCTCCTGCCACTGTCAGGAAAGAGGATAGGTCGCCGGCACTCCACTGCGCCAACCAGAACCTTCAGGGTCCCCTCACTGAAGCGCTGTGCTCGCTCCCTGGCCTTCTCCATGGTCGTGGGCGTTATGATGTCGCAGCAGGTCTGTCCAGGCCTAGAATCAGGGCTCCAATGTGCAGGGCGTGGCTGCAAGCCAAATCGACCCTCCCCCTTTAAGAGGTGACCGGCGCCAGCGTGTCTGCCTGCAATCGCTAACTCGCCGCACCTGCGCTGCGCCCGCCCTCGGTGGTAGTGCCTCGGCTCGCCGGCTTAGCGCCTTAGGATAGTTGTGCACCGTCTGCTTTAGCGCAGCAGCAACCTCTTGGGGCGATGCAACTCAATTTCGGTGAAGGTGGCGTTAAGCTGTGCCGGGTGCTAAATTTAGCGCACGCTCGACTGTAACGCCCCAAACGTGGCGATACTGAATTTCTAGGCCATAGAGTCATATCGGCACAGAAGGAGGCCATTCGGCCCATCGAGTCCGTGCCGGCTCTCTGTAGAGCAATCCAGTCAGTCCCATTCCCCCGCTCTATCCCCGTAGCCCTGCAAGTTTATTTCTCTCAAGTGCCTATCCAGTCTCCCCTTGAAAACATTGAGTGTCTCCGCTTCCACCACTTCCGTCGTCAGCGAGTTCCAGGTCCTCACCACTCGCGGCGTAAAAAAGCTTTTCCCCCCGTATCTCTTGCCCAAAACCTTAAATCTGTGTCCCCTAGTCCTTGTACCATCAACTAGTGGGAGTAGCCTTTCCCCATCCAGCCTATCCAAACCCGTCATAATCTTGTACGCCTCTATCAAATCACCCCTCAACCTCCTTTGCTCTAATGAAAACAAATCCAGCTTCTCCAACCTGTCCTTGTAGCTAAGATCCTCCATCCCCGGAACCATTCTGGTAAATCTCCTCTGCACCCTCTCAAGGGCCTTCGCATCCTTCCTAAAGTGTGGTGACCAGAACTGGACACAATACTCCAGTTGTGGCCTAACCAGCGCTTTATAAGGGTTCAGCTTAACTTCTCTACTTTTGTACTCAGTACCTCTATTTATGAAGCCCAAGATCCCATATGCTTTGCTAACCACTCTCTCAATATGTCCTGCCACCTTCAGGGACCTATGCACATTAACTCCCAGGTCCCTCTGTCCCTGCACACTCTTTAAAACTGTGCCATTAAGTGTATATTGCCTCTCTTTATTCCTTCTGCCAAATTGCATCACCTCACACTTCTCTGTATTAAATTCCATCTGCCACTTGTCTGCCCATTCTGCTAGCCTTTCTATATCCTGTTGCAGTTGATTGGTATCATCCTCACTGTTTTCCACACCCCCAAGTTTGGTGTCATCGGCAAATTTAGAAATTCTACTCTGTATTCCAATATCCAGGTCATTTATATATATCAAAAAAAGCAGTGGCTCCAGCACTGACCCTTGAGGAACACCACTGTCTACCATCCTCCAGTCCGAAAAACAGCCATTTACCACAACTCGCTGTTTTCTGTCCTTAAGCCAATTCCTTACCCAATCAGCCACTGACCCACCTATTCCATGAACCTCAGTTTTGTTAACCAACCTTCTATGTGGTACTTTGTCAAACGCCTTCCGAAAATCCATGTAGACAACATCCATTGCATTCCCTTCATCAATCCTCTCTGTTACTTCATCAAAAAATTCAATTAGATTATTTAAACACGGTCTGCCTTTTACAAATCTCTGTTGGCTCTCCTTAATTAGCTTAAACCTCTCCAAGTGCCTGCTAATTTTTTCCTTGATTATTGTTTCTAAAACTTTACCCACCACTGATGTTAAACTGACCGGCCTGTAGTTACTAGGATTGTCCTTACAACCTTTCCTGAACAATGTATTTAAATCTCTTCCTGGTCTCACCCCTCTCTATCTCAGTATCTTCCTCCAACCCTACAACTCAGCCCCCCCCCCCAACTCCCACAAGAACTCTCCGTTCCTCCGACTCTGACCTCTTAAGCACTCACAACACCATTGGTAGCCATGCCTTCATTTGTTAAGCCCCACACTCTTGAATTCCTTCCCTAAAACCCTGTGCCTGCCAGTTTTATTGACTTCAATCAAAAGTAAATTCGGGCACAGTGTAAAACCAGAGCTTCACTCCATCACGCCAGTTTCCTGATGGGAGGCATTAGGTTAAAATTGCCACCTTATAGTTTACAAACTTCTACAGAAAAACATTTTTAAAGTCACTCAGCCATTAATGATCCACTTTCTTTGTCTTCACTCTGTCCTTTTGTGCCCTACACTTGATTTCTTACCCTGGATTCTCAAAATATATAAATAAATATGTATAAAACAGATACCCACCAATGTATGTCTGTTTCCTACAGGCAGCTGGAACAGTCGCAGGACAATGTCCGTCTCGATTGAATTGTGCATCTTGAAGATTGCCAACTGCTTTCTATAGGTTGCAGTTGGCTTTACATGGGTGTGGTCTATCCACTCTGGTTGGCAATGCATCGTTATCACAAGCATTTCAAAGTGCTAATGGAAAATAAGCAGCATCACTAGAAAACCCACATGAAACTCAAAGCAATCGATATCTGTATCTTATCAGAGAAGCTAAAAGAGATTTGCGTCTAAACCCACACAGGCATCCTGTGTGTGTTCTGCAATCTTCATGATCCGAAGTTCCATTTGTGGTGCCAGTACATGGAAGTTCCTCTTAACACTTAAGCATTCAGCCCTTTAGACCAGGGTGACCCCCAGACTCATAGGTCATATGTTACAGCACAGAAGGAGGCCACTTGGCCCATCATGTCAAATGTTTTCTCCTTCAAGTATTTATCCAATTCCCATTTGAAGGCTGCTATTGAATCTGTCTCCACCATCCTATCAGGCAAATCCTAACCACTCGTAAAAAAGTTTTTCCTCATTTCGCCTCAGGTTCTTTTGCCAATCACCTTAAATCTGTGCCCTCTGGTTATCGACCCTTCAGTCATTGGGAACAGTTTCTCTCTATCTACTCTATCTAAACCCTTCATGATTTTAAACACCTCTCCTCTTCACCACCTCTGCTCCAAGGAGAACAACCCCAGCATCTCCAGTCTATCCACGTAACTGTATTTCCCTCATCCCTGGAACCATTCTTGTAAATCTCTTCTGCACCCTCTCCAAAGCCTTCACGTCTTTCCTAAAGTGTAGTTCCCAGAATATTGGACACAATACTCCAGCTGGGGCCATCCATCTTCAAGGAAAACCTGACTCTTCCCCTCCCTCGCTACCAGCACTGTCACCCCCACACACCACCACCCCCCGCCACTCCTTCCCCCCCACCAACAGCCCACTATTAGTTTAGTTGAAGCACTTTCATATTTCACAATTAATAGACTTTGTTTTTTTTTTAAAGTAGTGTTTGGATTTTCAACAGAGACAGAGTCCCAGAGACACAGTCAAAGAGACAGAATACCGAGACAGGCCATCACGTCCCCAAAAATTACCTCAACACGTAGCTCCTAAAACCAGCCCCCGCTGCCCCAGTTCATGGACAACCTACACTGGCTGGATCCAGTGCACTGTCGCATGTCCAACTCCTCTTCACAGAGACTCTCCCCTCCTCCAACACTCCCTCTTCATGCTGCTATTCCTCTTTCCTTTCCTCCTCAATTCAACCTGTCGTTCTTCTCCCCTTCCAACCAAGTTCAACCTGATACTCTTCCAAAACCCCCCCGCCATCTCACATTCCCTATCAGACTGGCACTTCCCCGCCTCCCGCCCCGTCAATTAATGCTGGGGCTCTTAACCCTCTTCTCCACTGGCACTGGGACTACAGTTGCGTGAAGAAGTGTTTCCTAACTTCTCTCATGAATGGCCTGGCTCTGACTTTAAGATAATGTCCCCTTGTCCTAGACCCTTCCGACAGCGGGAAAAAATTCTCTATCCACCCAATCAATTCCTTTCAAAATCCTAAAAACCTCAATCAAATAAACCCTTAAACTTCAATATTCCAGGATTAAAAGTCTAGTTTATGTAATTAATGCTCATAATTTACATGGTGTGGAGATGCCGGTGTTGGACTGGGGTGGACAAATGTAAGAAGTCACACAACACCAGGTTATAATCCTTGTTCTCTCTACACAGATGCGGCCGGACCTGCTGTGATTTCCAGCCAAAAAAAAAAATGTTTTTTTGTCTGTTTTTTGTTTTTCATACAGACCCCAGCATCTGCAACATTTGACCCCTTGTGACCCCACCTCATTGTTCTTTGATGTAATGTTTTCCTGACTAACCTGTTCGGACACCATTCATACCTTTGATTGCTGTGATTATCTCTCTGCCGAGTGTTATGTTCATTAATAACTAGACGTTTGCATTATGAACAGCTAGCTTAGAGCTAGACATTTATTCATGCCATGTGGACTTGTACAGCATCCTGTAGAGGCAGCCATCTGTGCTTCCATGTGCAGGCTTCCATCTTGACTACTGCCTTCTGGGTAGCCTAATCTTAAACACATTCAACTAAACACACAGCAGTATACATCTCTACAGCTCTATAGCTCCACCTAGTGTACTATTCTAGAATGACATGTTATTGATCATTACATCCCCCTTTCTTTGAGGTTAAACAAAATCATATCAATCAACTTCAATTAACTTTCAAGGAAAACGATAAAGATGATATCAGTAACACTTTTGCTAGTGCTCTATAAACATAAACATTTTCAAAGCTTTACTTTATACTCAAAGAATAAGTCTATCAGGCTTTTTTACTTCACGTGTGGATCTTCTTAACACAGGTAAGTCTGATGTGTTTTCATGAGATTGTTCTGGTGGTGAATGACAAGATTCAGTTGCGGCATTGTCATCGATTTGCTGTTGGATAGTTTCTTGTGTTTTTAGGAGGGAACGGCGGTTCCTCCTGAGAATCTGTCCTTCCTCAGTTCTAACAGTGTATGACCTTGGTCGTACTTCCTCAAGAACTGTAGCTTTCCTGTTCCATGCATCTGGATCCTCAATCCTGACAACATCATCCCTTGTCAATGGTTTTAGAGTTTTGGATGACTTGTCATAGTATGATTTCTGTTTCAGCTTTAACAGTTGAAGTCTCTGTCTCAGTTCCTTACTCTGCTTTTCTTTTGTACAGCAGGGTAGCGTGGTACGCAACTTGCGACCCATTAGTAGTTCAGCAGGTGAAGAACCACAGTCTAAAGGTGAGGCTCGGTAGCTCAGCAGGGCAAGATAAGGATCAGACTTGCTTTCTGTCGCTTTCTTCAGTAGCTGCTTGAGAACTTGAACACCTTTCTCTGCCTTACCATTTGACTGAGCATACAAAGGACTGGATGTGATGTGCTGAAAGTCATACTGTGCTGCAAACTGTTGCCACTCCTTACAGTTGAAGCACGGACCATTGTCGCTAACGGCAATCCTGTGAATTCCATGTCTGGCGAAGATGGATTTCACATGCATTATGACACTGCTTGCTGATGTGCTTGAGAGCAGCACCATCTCAGGATAGTTAGAATAGTAGTCAATCACTATTAGATATTCTTTACCATTTAAATGAAAGAGGTCCATACCAACCTTTTGCCATGGTGCTGTTGGTAAGTCAGCTACTATCATTGGTTCCTTTGTTTGTTTGTTTTGGTGTTTCTGACATGTCTCACATTTGCCTATCATGTTCTCAATGTCCTTATTTATGCCAGGCCAATAAACAGTGTCACATGCTCTCCTTTTGCATTTTTCAATTCCGAGGTGTCCCTCATGAATCATTTTGAGCATGTCTTGACGTAGAGCCTGTGGAATTAGTATTCTGTTCTGTTTTAGTAATAGTCCACTTGCGACACTCAATTCTGACCTTATGTGAAAGTATTTTGGACAGGAACCTTTTGGCCAACCATGATGAATGTTCTCTATTACTGTTTGTAACACTGTATCTTTTACTGTTTTTCTGCTATTTGCTTTGATTTTGTGTCTGACACGGGCAGCGCAGCAGTGACCATACTCACATGAACATCCACCTCTTCCTCAGTAGAGCTCACATGACTCATTGTGGGTGCCCGGGATAGTGCATCTGCTAACACTATGTATTTGCCTGGTGTGTAGATCAGTTCAAAGTCATATCTTTGCAGCTTCATCATGAGTCGTTGAATCCTTGGAGACATCTCATTCAGATTTTTTTTTATGATGGCAACCAGTGGGCTGTGGTCTGTCTCAACTGTGAAGATGGGAAGTCCATATATGTAGCCATGGATCTTTTCTAATCCAACTATCAAGCCTAGACATTCCTTTTCAATCTGGGCGTATCGACACTCAGTATCAGTCATAGACCTGGAGGCATAGGCAACAGGCTTCCAATCTTCACCCTCTGCTTGTAGCAAGACCGCACCTAGGCCATCCTTTGATGCATCCGTTGACACTTTGATTCTCTTTGTTGGGTCAAAGAAAATGAGTACAGGTATGGTTGTCAGCACTGTTTTGAGGTTCATCCACTCTTGTTCATGTCTTTCTGTCCATACGAACTCATTTGTTTTATGTAGCAGGTCTCGCAGACAGGCTGTCTTGGCTGACAAGTTAGGAATGAACTTTCCAATGAAGTTTATCATCCCCATGATGCGTAGCATTCCTTTTTTATCAGTGGGTCGGGGCATGTTGAGTATGGCGTTTACTTTTTCCATATCTGGCTCTATTCCTTTACCAGATAGAATATCTCCTAGGAAAGTGACTTCCTGGACGCCAAACTGACACTTGGCTTTGTTGAGCTTCAGTCCATTCTGGCGTATGCTCTGTAGCACTGTAGTCAGTCGCTCATTGTGTTCTTTCAGTGTGGAGCCCCAGATGATGATATCATCAACATAGACCCGAACTCCTTCCAGACCTTCAATTATGTGTTCCATCGCTCTATGAAAGATTTCAGATGCAGATATTATCCCGAAAGGCATTCTGAGGAAACAATACCTGCCAAATGGTGTGTTGAAGGTACAGTATTTGGTGCTCTCTTCATCCAGTTTTAGTTGCCAAAATCCTTGTGAGGCATCGAGCTTTGTAAAGTATCTGGCACCTGACATTTCACTGGTGATTTCTTCTCGCTTGGGAATCTGGTAGCGTTCCCGTTTTATGTTTGCATTTAAGTCCTTTGGATCCATGCATATTCTTAGATCATTGTTCTTTTTCTTTACACATACCATGGAGTTAACCCAGTCTGTTGGCTCTTCGACTTTCCTGATGACTCCTAGTGTGGTCATTCTGTCCAGTTCTTTCTTGAGCCAGTCATGCAGGGGTGCTGGAACTCTTCGTGGAGCATGTACCACTGGCTGAGCATCCTCCTTTAGCTGGATCTTGTAAGTGAATGGTAGAACTCCAAATCCTTTGAACACATCCTGGAAATTACTCACTACAGAATCCACTGAGTCATCTGGTCTGCTTATGGCACAGTTTATACGGTAGACTCTCTTGACCAGTTCTAAGTCTTCACAAGCTTTGTCACCCAGTAGTGAATCAAGTCCTTCAGCCACAACAGAAAACATGAGATGATGCACTTTGTCTTTGACTGTCACTTTAAGTCTGCATACACCTAAGCTATCTATTTTCTGTCCATTATAGCTCTTCAGTAGTACTGACCTTTTCTGTATTTTGGGCTTTTCTTTCATATTTTTAATGTCACTCATACTGATTAAGTTTGCTTTTGCCCCAGTGTCCAGTTTCAATGTAACTAATGCTCCATTTATCTGCAGTGGGATCATCCATTTGTCCTCTTTTACTGCATTGATGTTATGTTCAGCATTGTCCATATCTGAGGGCTGCACATTTTCTGTATCATTTTTGATATTGTCATATGACACCATTCCTACAAAAAATGTCTAACTTAAATCAGTGTCCTCAATCATATTGACTTTTTGCCCTTTCTTTGTTTTTACTTTTGAAAAGCATTGTTTGGCAAAGTGATTCTTTCCATGACATTTTGTGCATATTTTTCCAAATGCTGGGCATTGTTTTAACTGGTGTTTGTAACCACAGCGTTTACAATTAAAAATTCCTTCCTCCGATTGCTTTTCATTTCTGTTCTGCCCATGTTTCTTCCCTTTGTAGGACACAGCACCGACAGCAGCACTTACTACAATCGCATCATTATTGATTTCACTGAAAGTCTTTGCGTGCTGTCGAGCTAGCTCAGTGGCTTGGCATATATTCACAGCATTTTCCAATGTTAGTTCGGTTTCTCTCAACAGACGTTCCCTGGCTTTTTTATCATGAATACCAAACACAATCTGGCCACGAATCATGGATGCTTTCAGCTCAGAGAAATTACATGTCTGTACTTTCAGTTTCAGATCGGTCACAAAGCTATCAAAAGTCTCATTTTGCTGCTATGTCCTCGAACGGAACACGTATCTTTCATAGGTTTCATTCTTTTTGGGAGAACAATGTGTATCAAATTTCTTTAGCACATCGTCTAAATTTTCTCTGTTCTCCTCTGGATTAAATACAAATGTATTAAATACCTCTATCGCCTGTGGGCCTGCAACCGTGAGCAGCAACGCTATCTTCCTTGCATCTGGCCTCGTACCGAACCCGATGGCAGCAATGTAGAGTTCGAATTGTTGTTTGATAGCCCGCCAATTGTAGTCGACGTTTCCCGTGAGGTTCAAACCTCCTGGTGGCTTCAAAGACTCCATGTCGCGTTTCACAATTTTCAGCAGATCTTCACCAATCCTGGTACCATGTTATGTTCATTAATAACTAGTCGTTTGCATTATGAACAGCTAGCTTAGAGCTAGACATTTATTCATGCCATGTGGACTTGTACAGCATCCTGTAGAGGCAGCCATCTGTGCTTCTGTGTGCAGGCTTCCATCTTGACTACTGCCTTCTGGGTAGCCTAGTCTTAAACACATTCAACTAAACACACAGCAGTATACAGCTCTACAGCTCTATAGCTCCACCTAGTGTACTATTCTAGAATGACATGTTATTGATCATTACACCGAGGTGTGATAAATGGCAGTTAGAAAGATTACCTGTAATCATCTGGCATTATTCTCTGACTATATAAGCTGTGTCTTTATGCATCTCTCCACTTCACCTGACGAAGGAGCAGCGCTCCGAAAGCTTGTGATTTCAAATAAAACTGTTGGACTATAACCTGGTGTTGTGTGACTTCTTACATAATTTACATGGGTGTAATGTTCCACCCATACCAGTCTAAAAATGGCGATGTCATCAATGTGTGCTGGGAGCCCCTGTGTAAACGGAATCTGCCAGATGTTGGAATGTGGCCTTGACGCTTTCCATTGCAAGAGACCTGACTGCAAACGCGGAAAGCCCTCAACGCTTGAGGCGTGAAGAATGGGATGATCCTCTGCATTAAATGCCGATAACCTTTCATCAGGTCGAGAGCTGTCAGATACTTGGGGCTCACACCCTCACCCCTCCTAACACACCCCCCCGAGCTTCTCCAGGGTCTGTGCACGGCATCGGATAGGTGCCGCTCTCTGCCAAGTCATTTCATTCACGATAACCTCCACAAAACCATGCGGTCTCGCCCTTAGTGACCAAAGCCTACCGGTGATGACCGTGGCCCTGTGCTGTCCGTACTGCTCCCAGGCCCCGCACCTCCTGAACCCTCCCAGCTGTCCGTTCCCTCTCGCTGGTTGGCACAGAGTGTGCACTTTGGCGCACTGGGTTTGAAGAGCCCATGCTTACCTCTTTGGGCAGCCTGGTTGCATGAGAACGCTGAGTATAAACCGAGCAACAATTTCCTGTCTTGCCGTTTCTTTGTGCGAGATAACTGAGCTGAGATTGTGATCTCGTTAACCAGCGAGCTTGTTTTGCTCTCAGATAAGGGATGGATAATCTCTCCTTCCTCTCTCACTCTGGGCCGGGGACTATACACAGGGATGTAGTGGTTCATGTAAATCGCCACTAAATGAAAGAGTTTAACTTCGACGAACTATAAATAAGTTGTTTATTTACCAGAACAGGATAATTACAGCAGGTAAGGTAGCAGGTAAGATGGCTGACTGCAGGAGCACCATGTTGTAGGTCTTGTCCCAGCGGGGACTCCACAAGGACTGAGTTCCCAGTCCCGTGGGGAGCGTCAGGACCTCATCACGCTCTGCTCTATATTCCCGCGCTTTGGGCGTCACGTGACCGCGTCGTAACGTCAGCACGTTCGCATACGCTTAGGCGGTCACGTGACCTGCGCCGTTGCATCGGTACATCTCCCCGGTACGGAGGCTGGCCTTTGAGGCCGAGGTTGCGAGGCCGGGCTGTGCCGGTACTTGCCGCGGGAGTAGAAGATCGCTTCGCTCCCGCCTGCTGGCCGATGCAGCCGAAATCGTGGTAGGCCGGGCTGTGCCAACGGCCATCTCGGAAACCCGAGTCAGGCCGGCGGCCGGCGCGCATACGTCACGTGATGCGTGACGTCAGCGCGTTAGGTCGCCTCTTAAAGGGGCAACGGCCCAACAGGTAAGTTAAAGGGGCAACAGCCCCAACTGGTAAGTTATACAAATAAGTAAGTTAAGTACATACAGTTAGGTAAATTATACATACATAAGTAAGTTAAGTTAAAGGGAATTATGTATCTCAATGTAAAGGACAACCAGTAGGACCGCCACACAAGCCCCCCCAGAATTCGCTTTAACGAAAGTCCAAGGATGAGATGGTCTGACAAGCTGATAGTCACAGCAGTCATGCTGTCTCGACTTGGTAGACGAGGTATAAAAATACTACTCGTAAGCGGATCCTTACGCGCGTCATGGCGAATAAAACGTATCCGTCAGGCGAAGGACCATAGAAACGTGCGAAGCAGCAGGCCTTGTCAGAGTGACGGGCAAATTGGGCGGACGCGGGCGATGTCTCCGTTGGCTGGTGAGCGAAGCCTTCAAGAGGCTGGAACGCACAGTACAGTGCGTGCCATAATGCTACGACATGAACGGAACGGAGGGTGAAGAGTTGCTGCGTTGATCTGTGATCGGTGAGGCCAGCAACTTTCACGTGGCTGATCGCGGCCGCAGGATGCCCGTTGGACCTGTCCTCGATGTGTGCAGCTTCAATAGGCATTTGCGTTTTTTTTAAAGGGAAAACTGGAGAAAGGGCGGCAACGGTCCAGGTTGTTGTTGCTTTCAGGAGAGATTAACTCTACCTGGAGGACGGCAACACTTGTAACAGTAGTAAATTTAGGAAAAAACAGCCGGTAGGGCGGCACACTTTTGTTCACGCCGAATCGTGTAGTAAGCAACACAACCAGCAAGCTGAAAAGCTGGTGCGTCATCAGCGGGGAAAGAGTCATCGGTGTTCATGAGGGAGGGGTTCTCGTGGGCGAGGAGTGCGTCCTCGTATTTTGCGGGGATGAGTCCTTGTGGTATCCCCGCGGCGTGCGCTCCAATCTTGTGGGCCCGAACATGCAGTACCCCGCGCTTGGAGAGATGTATACTTGCTGTTGCTTTGGACGTAGAGGCGGACGATCCGTGTGGCAGTAGAAGAATCGAATACGGAGACCGTGGTCTATGCCGCATCGATGTTCTCGGCGAACAGGGCTTCTTCCTTCAAAAAGCACGAGGGAGTCCATGGCTCCCTGGATTGTGGTAGCGACAGCAGAACGGCTGATGCTTCCATAGCATGCTTCGTTTGTGAAAAACGTTCACAAACCCACCAATTGTAACGCTGGTGGACGACGGTTGCCGTTGGTCGTGCTCTACTTCTATGAAATTGTTCATGAAAATTGGGCTCACTTCCAAGCTGCGCTTCCGTTGCGAAGACGTTCGCAAAAACGGGGTCGCTTTTGGTGGAATCGGTGTTAAGCGGTTGCTGTTCCGTGTTGTTCGTCGGTTGTACGTTGGTCGTCTTGAGTGAAGACGAGGTTCAGGCGTGCGTTGCTACCGTGAAAATCGTTCACGGATACGGGTTCACCAATTGTAACGTTGGAATTGATGAGCTCCCGTACTCACGTCGTGGGGTCACCAATGTAGTGGTTCATGTAAATCGCCACTAAATGAAAGAGTTTAACTTCGACGAACTATAAATAAGTTGTTTATTTACCAGAACAGGATAATTACAGCAGGTAAGGTAGCAGGTAAGATGGCTGACTGCAGGAGCACCATGTTGTAGGTCTTGTCCCAGTGGGGACTCCACAAGGACTGAGTTCCCAGTCCCGTGGGGAGCGTCAGGACCTCATCACGCTCTGCTCTATATTCCCGCGCTTTGGGCGTCACGTGACCGCGTCGTAACGTCAGCACGTTCGCGTACGCTTAGGCGGTCACGTGACCTGCGCCGTTGCATTGGTACATCTCCCCGGTACGGAGGCTGGCCTTTGAGGCCGAGGTTGCGAGGCCGGGCTGTGCCGGTACTTGCCGCGGGAGTAGAAGATCGCTTCGCTCCCGCCTGCTGGCCGATGCGGCCGAAATCGCAGTAGGCCGGGCTGTGCCAACGGCCGTCTAGGAAACCCGAGTCAGGCCGGCGGCCGGCGCGCATACGTCACGTGATGCGTGACGTCAGCGCGTTAGGTCGCCTCTTAAAGGGGCAACGGCCCAACAGGTAAGTTAAAGGCGCAACAGCCCCAACTGGTAAGTTATTATACAAATAAGTAAGTTAAGTACATACAGTTAGGTAAGTTATACATACATAAGTAAGTTAAGTTAAAGGGAATTATGTATCTCAATGTAAAGGACAACCAGTAGGACCGCCACAGGGACATGGCTAACCACAGAGAGAAGGGCCTTGACATGCTCATGTAAAAAAAAGAAATTCTTGCATTTCTATAGCGCCATTCACGACCACTGGGCGTCCCAAACGCTTTACAGCCAATGAAGTACTTTTTGAAGTGGAGTCACTGTTGTAATGTAGGAAACGCGGCAGCCAGTTTGATAATGACCAGATCACCTGTTTTGAGTGATATTAATTGAGGGATAAATATTGGCCAGGACACCGGGGAGTACTCCCCTGTAGTACATTGATTGGAGTAGATTGGATGTCTCTTGTTAACTGATCTACTATCGTATTCGGACCTGTTCAGTGAGTCCGTCACTCCTTGCACTTCACACTGGCAATAGCACCAACATGCTCAGGCCCATGTGTTAATCTCAGTGCTGAGCATTATGATCGGGACAAGCTTTCTCAGCCAGTCTGCGTGCATGTATTAAATTTTCTTGTGTCAGTTTGGCTAACCTAGTTAAGCCGTGCCTTAATTTAAGTGCTGTGGCTCAGTGGGTCGCACTCTCTCACCTCTGAGTCAGAAGGTCGTGGGTTTAAGTCCCACTCCAGGAGACTTGAGCACAGAAATCTAGGTTGACGCTCCCAGTGCAGTGCTGAGATAGTGCTGCACTGCCGGAGGTGGTGTCTTTCAGATGAGACGTTAAACCGAGGTCCCGTCTGGTTTCTCAGGTGGATGTAGAAGATCCCATGGCGCTATTTCGAAGAAGAACAGAGCCGTTCTCCCTGGTGTCCTGGGCCAATATTTATCCCTCAATCATCATCAACAAAAAATGGATTATCTGGTCATTATCACATTGCTGTTTCTCTCCGCGACACCCTGGTCCACTCCTCAATCACCCCCAACACCCCTTCCCCTTCGCCCGGCACCTTCCCGTGCAAGCGCAGGAAATGCAACAGCTGCCCTTTTACCTCCCCCCTTCCCACTGTCCAGGGCCCCAAACACCCCTTCCAGGTAAAACAGCGATTTACTTGTGCTTCTTGCAATTTAATATACTGTACTCGCTGCTCACGATGCGGTCTCCTCTACATTGGGGAGACCAAACGCAGATTGGGTGACCGCTTTGAGGAACACCTCCGTTCAGTCCGTAAGGGTGACCCTGAGCTTCCGGTCGCCTGTCACTTTAATTCTCCGCTTCACTCCCACTCTGACCTTTCTGCCCTCGGCCTATTACATTGTTCCAATGAAGCTCAACATAAGCTCGAGGAACAGCACCTCATCTTTCAATTAGGCACTTTACAGCCTGCCGGACTCAACATCGAGTTCAACAATTTCAGACTATAACCCCTGCCCCCATTTTTCAGGCTGATGACCAAGAGCTGCTCAGGATGCCAGAAAGTCCAAAATGCACCACCACAGGCCCCTCTACACCCATGGGAGTGGCCCTCATCTCCATGGCAACGGGTACACATTGATTTTGCTGGTCCATTTATGGACTCAATGGCCTAGAAATTCGGTGGGGTTAGCGCCCAATTAGAGGCGTTAGAGGGCCTTGCGCCGGAATTATAGCCGCGATCGAAATTGCGTTGGGCCCTACCATCGGCGTTAGCCGGTAGCGCTGCGCCGGCACCGATGATGTCATCGGTGTGCGCAGCGTCCCGGTTGCCGTGGTAATGCGGCCGGACGCCCAAATTCAGTTGCGGCCGCCTCGCCCGTGGCAGCCGCAACCAACGATTGTTCAACGGGATGTTGCAGCACGTAGCGCCGGCGCATTAAGGTGGAGCGGCGGCCGGCCGCTTTCCCGGCGGCCGCCTGCCCGCACCTCCCTCCCCGGACTCCTCCACCACCCCCCCGCGGCACTGATGTGTGTGGCCCGCGAGCCCGGCACTTCTCCGAGGTGCCGGGCTCATTTGTCGGGCGAATCGACCGGTCAGCGGTCGGCTGCAGGCAGCTCCTCCTTAACAGAAGGAGGAGGCCTGCAGTACCCCAGCCTGCCGCACCGCATCGGGTGCCGCAGCGGGGGATTAGCACCGCAAACCTGCATTCAGCGCCCATAGCGAGGCGCTGAAACCCTCCATTAGCGCCCGCAGCCGTCTGGGCGCGGGGCAGCTGAATTTTTGGCGGGCGCAGCGGCAATTATCACGGGTGCAAAATTTCGGGCGCAAAAGCCCTGGCGGAGGCAAACCTAATTTCTAGGCCAATGTTTCTAATCGCCGTGGACGCCCATTCGAAATGGCCAGAGGTCATCAAAATGTCCTCCACCACCACGGAGAAAACTATTGCAGTCCTACGGACCATCTTCGCCAGGAATGGTTTGCCAGAACAGATTTGCTCCGACAATGGGCCACAGTTTGTGTCCGAGGATTTCCGGAGGTTTCTGAGGAATAATGGGGTGAAACATTACACATCTGCCCCATATCATCCAGCCACAAATGGATTGGCTGAAAGGTTTTTCAGACCTTTAAAAAGGCAATAAAGGTGATGTATAACGACGACATACCACTACAACACAAGGTAGATAGGCCTAGAAATTCAGTATAGCCACGTTCGGGGCGCTACAGTCGGGCGGCCGCTAAAGTTTGCGCCTGGCGCAAGTTCGCGCCACCTTCGCCGATATTCAGTCGCATCACCCCAAGAGGTTGCTGCTGCGCTAAAACAGGCGATGCACGACTATCATTAGGCGCTAAGCCGGCGGTCCGGGGCGATACCCCCGAGGGCGGGCGCAGCGCATGTGCGGCGAGTTGCTGATTGACGGCAGACACTCTGGCACCGGTCAGCTCTTAAAGGGGGAGGGTGGACTTGTCTGGCTGCCATGCCCTGCGCACTGCAGCCCTGAAGCAAGGCCTGACCAATGCTGGTTCATCAGTTCTACGCCCTGGACCATGGGGAAGGCCGCTATTCTTCCAAATCCCATTGTACACTCTTGCTGCTTGTCCAGGGTCATGGGGAAGGAGATGTACTGACGACTCCTTCTGAAAAGAGCATTGTTCACCTGTCGGATGCAGCAATGTACCGCGAACTGGGAGATGTTGGCAATGTCCCCAGTAGCGGATTGGAAGGAGCCGGTGGCATAGAAGTTGAGAGCCACCGTCACCTTCACTGCCACCGACAGAGACGTCCTGCTCCTCAGCTGTGGCTGCAGATCTCTGCGAAGCAGGTGGCAGATCTCAGTGACCACCTCCCTTCTGAATCGCAGCCTCCGAATACACTGCTCCTCAGACATGTTCAGGTATGAGAACTGCTGGCGGTATACCCTGGGTGGGTAAGGCCTCCTGTGCCGACACCTGTTGGCCCTTCTCCGTCTGGCCATGACTGGCACTCTCTCACGGCGTCTCTGATCCCTTTGAATGCAATGCAGAAAGCCAACGTTTCCACCCATTGTAGCCCCCATTACAGTATATGTGGCGACTCAAGGCTATGGCACTGAAAGTGAAATCTAAGTGCAAAGCTCTGGCCTGAAGCCAGAAGTACCTGTGCGAGCGCTGAGTCAAAGCAGAAAGCTCTCTGCCTTTGTCTCTCACACAGAAGGATTGGCACAAAATGGCTGTCTCTTATAATGCAGGAGGAGTCCCCTTTAAATAGCGGCCCCCGCACCCCGCAGCGACTGGGAACCGTTCCCCTCTACCAGTCGCTGGGGGCGCCAGGCACAAAGAAGGGCGGCGCCACTGAAGTTCTGGTTTGGGGCGCACAAAGGGCGTTGCACGATGAAATGACGTCAGGATCTGCGCGCGCAGCTGAGCGCGCGCAAAGACTTTGCGCCGACGCTAAATCTCTAGTGAAGCTGGGGAGAGGCGCAGATCGCGCTGCGCCCGGCCGCTAGCCGCCTAGCGCCCAACATCTCCTCCTCCTAAGGCGCTACCGGCTGGTGCAAGCAACTGAATTTCTAGGCCATAATTTCTTGTTTGCTTACCGGAATGCAACACATGCAGTCACCAACCAAGCTCCAGCCATAATGTTCTTCAACCGAAGGCTAAGATGTCGCCTGGATTTGCTCAAACCAAACATAAGACGAGATGTTGAGGATAAGCAATTCCAGCACATCAACGAGAAGCCAACCAGGAGCTTCAAGATAGGACAACCAGTCTTGGCCCGTGACTACCGAACAGAAAAATGGCAGCCAGGAACGATATGCACACAGCAGGGACCACTAATGTACACAGTGGACGTTGGAGAGAGCATCGTGAGACGCCATGCTGACCAGATTCTAGAGTCACAGGAACAAGCCAAACCTATACCACGAGCATGTGCACCTGGTAATGAGCCCGAAGTACAGATTGCGTCTACCTCAGAAGCAGTGGTATTGGAAGCTGACGAACCAACCAATGACAATGAGCCAGAATCGACTCCACCGCAAGAACAGGATACTCAAGAAAGGCACTATCCAGTCAGGATTAGGAAGCCTCCTTGTAAGATTCGAAATTTTCATTAATAACCACGCAGTAAATTAGGGTTAATAAGACAGTTTTATTGACCAAAAGATGCTTGTACAGAGAAACCTTTGATAAAAGGGCACACAAAATGGCCGCCGGACCTCGTGACCAGTTTCTGGGACCATTTGAATTTCTGTTACTGCAAGTCAGACAGGCTTGTGGATTGAGGACATTAAGCCCGCGAAAACCAGTTTCGGGAAACCGAAACTCAGGGAACTGAGCATACATATTAATTAGTTTATAAGTACAGGACAGTTTTAGGTAGCAGGATGAGGCCCATCAAGAAATGGGCGGACAATTGAACGGACACTTAAACCCATTTACTGTACAAAGAAAAGCTGTTTAACAGCCATCAAGGGCAATCTCCAGACTGATCAATATACAAACCGAGTTACGGTGACAAAGAAAAGACATTATCGGCCCAGGAAGGCCAGTTCAGCTATCACCGACTCCCGTTATGAAGACAAAACATCCCTGCAGAGAATTCTGCCCGCCAAAATATTACAAAGACAGGACTATGATCTGGCGGGAGATAAGAATATTCCAAAAAGGTATAACTGTGGATTGAAAGGTCCATCGGTACGCTTCGGGGAAGTACGCTCAACGCTTGGGAAGTTTCGGCACTTCTATGACTCTTCGGTTAAGGCAGCACTTCGGTTTTCGGAACGTGGTCGGTGTTCGGCCAGGTAAGGCTCGGCCACGACGGGAAGACGACGAGGGTGGCCCGGGTACTTTTGTCGGGA
This sequence comes from Somniosus microcephalus, assembly GCF_052327205.1. Classification (NCBI taxonomy): domain Eukaryota; kingdom Metazoa; phylum Chordata; class Chondrichthyes; order Squaliformes; family Somniosidae; genus Somniosus; species Somniosus microcephalus. Next base: position 87,581 of record NW_028225495.1, read on the forward strand.
GATCATCGATGACCCAGGCCGAAGGAGAAGACACCCTCGGGGAAAACGACGATCCAGGCCGGAGAAAAAGGACACTCCAGGCCCAGCACTCCAGTGCCTCAACAGCCCTTCAGTAACGGTAACACAGGTGCATTCAGTGCTTCAACACCACGCCGGTAACGGATCCATCCGTGGCGAGCGCTCACCAAGGCTGTATCGGCAGCCTCATCGCAGGAGAACCAAGAGGAAAACAAGCTGCGCCAGAAGTTTCCAAATCCACATGACGACGGAAAGCTGTGCCAAAAAGGCTGCGAACCCCTTTTCGCAATTCTGAAAGTGGTGAGCATGATCCCGAGTTCCTCAAGTCGAAACTTAGTTAGGTCTAGGGGAGGGGGTTAAGGGTAGTTGTAATGTGTTACCCCTTTTACGATGTGCCGTGTGTTCCCCATTTCCATAGAGTTAAGTTCATAGATGTGTGCATGCTTGTAGTAGCTTTAATCTGTGCTTATGACATGTATTTTATAATGCTGCAAACTGTTTAATAAAAGCATCCATTTCGTGCTATTCAACCTGGTCTATTGAGTTTTCTCTGCACTACAGTTCCCTGCACCTAAGTCCAAGGTCTAGAACCGTAGGGAAGAGTGGGTTGAACCACTCAAGGGTAATTATTGCAAGAAGCCTGGCAGGAGACCAGAGCAAGCAAGAGAAACCCCGTACAGAGATGGCGACCGCGGCAGGACCTTGGCAGCAGAAATGTAGTGTTTTAGATCAAGGCCTGAATAAACTAAATGTGATGGATGAGAGAATAGCGGACTATGTTTTTGGGAAGGTAAACCTTACCAAACAGTGGATATCTGACCTATTAAGAGATAGGCGCCCGCTAGACGCAGCCATCAAGTGGACAGAAAGCAAAGAGCACAAAAGATCGGTAGAAAAGGCGGTCTGGCTGATGTGCTGCAAGAAGCAAGTCCAGCTTTTACATACATAGATACATAGAAGATAGGAGCAGGAGTAGGCCATTCGGCCCTTCGTGCCTGCTCCGCCATTTAATGAGATCATGGCTGATCCTTTAATTCAGTATCCCGTCCCCGCCTTCTCTCCGTAACCCTTAACCCCTTTTGCCCGTAGAAATATATCTAATTCCCTCTTAAATATATTTAATGAGCTGGCGTACACTGCCCTCTGTGGCAATGAGTTCCACAGGTTCACCACTCTCTGAGTGAAGAAATTCCCCCTCATCTCTGTCCTAAATGGTTTAGCCCTTATCCTTAAATTATGTCCTCTAGTTCTGTTCTCACCCGCCAAGGGAAACATTCCTTCTGCATCCAGTCTGTCTAGACCTGTCAGAATTTTATACACTTCTATGAGGTCCCCTCTCAATCTTCTAAACTCCAGTGTGTACATCCCTAAACTACATAGTCTCTCCTCATAGGTCATTCCCGCCATTCCTGGTATCAGCCTGGTGAATCGCCGCTGCACCCCCTCCATGGCAAGAACATCCTTCCTCAGATGAGGCGACCAAAACTGTACACAGTACTCGAGGTGTGGTCTCACCAGTGCCCTGTACAGCTGCAGCAAGGTATCCCTGTTCCTGTATTCTAACCCTTTTGCTATGAAGGCCAGCATACCGTTTGCCTTCTTGACCGCCTGTTGCACCTGCATGCTCGCCTTCAGTGACTGGTGTACAAGAACACCCAGGTCTCTCTGTACTTCCCCCTCTCCCAATCTATTGCCATTTAAATAATAATTTGCCCTCCCGTTCCTGCACCCAAGGTGGATAACTTCGCACTTGTCCACATTATAGTGCATCTGCCATTTATCCGCCCAATCGCCCAGTCTGTCCAAATCGCTCTGGAGCTTCCTGGTCTCTTCCTCTGAGCCCACCCCACCTCCTAGTTTAGTGTCGTCTGCAAATTTGGAAATGCTGCATCCGACTCCCTGATCCAGGTCATTAATGTAAATTGTGAACAGCTGGGGGCCCAGGACAGATCCCTGTGGTACCCCACTTGTTACTGCCTGCCATTCAGAAAATGAGCCGTTTATTCCAACTCTCTGTTTTCTATCTGACAGCCAGTTCCCTATCCACGCCAAAACTTTCCCCTTTATCCCATGAGCCTCAATTTTCCATGCTAATCTTTTATGTGGGACCTTATCGAAGGCCTTTTGGAAGTCCAGGTACACCACATCTACTGGCTCTCCCCCATCTATTCTACCAGTTACTCCCTCAAAAAATTCCAATAGATTAGTCAAGCACGATTTACCCTTTGTAAATCCATGTTGACTCTGTCCTATCCTGTCCCCATTTGCTAAGTGCTCCGCTATTTCATCCTTAATGATGGACTCCAGCATTTTGCCCACAACTGATGTAAGGCTTACAGGTCTGTAATTACCTGCTTTTTCCCTACCCCCCTTTTTGAATAGTGGGGTAACGTTAGCTACCCTCCAATCCATCGGCACTGTTCCCGAGTCTAATGAATTCTGAAAAATCATCCTTAGTGCATCCGCTATCTCTAGGGCCACCTCCTTCAGTACCCTAGGATGCATGTTATCAGGCCCTGGGGATTTGTCCACCTTCAATCCCTTTAGCTTCCTTAACACCATATCCTTAGAGATATTGATTTGCGTCAGTTCCTCCTTTGCCAATGTCCCTATTTTTCCCGATATCCCAGGGAGGTTTTTTGTGTCTTCCTTCGTAAAGACTGACCCAAAGTATGCATTTAGTTGATCTGCCATTTCCTTATTTCCCATTATATATTCCCCCGTATCTGACTGCAATGGACCAACTTTGGTTTTCACCAGTCTTTTCCTTTTGATATATTTATAAAAGCTTTTGGAGTTAGTTTTTATATTTTCCGCCAGCTTGTTTTCGTAAGCTATTTTGCCCCTCTTGATCATGCCCTTTGCCCTCCTTTGCTCTATCTTAAACTGTTCCCAATCTTCCGCTCTGGCGCTTTTTTTGGCTATTTTATACGCCCTATCTTTGGATTTTGGATTTTATGCTGTCTCTAATTTTGGACCAGGTCGTTGTAGCACAGACAGCCCAGATAAAAGGGTTACTGGCAGAAGTAGAGGAAAAGGTTGCGGGAGGTCAGAAACTGATTGAATCGCTTAACGCGCTGAATCAGGAACGCCAATCCGTAACTCACCGCCATGAGACCAGGATAGATTACTTGGAGTGTCAGGTCATTGAGGCCAAGGCCAGTGAAGGTAGGATGAGAGACAGGTGTTTCCGCCTAGCTAAGCAGGTAGAGACACAGGAGGAAAGTATTCTGGGAGCTAGGGCAGCATACAAGATGGCCCTGGAGGATAGGTCTGAGAACACCGACCATAGCGCTTGCCACAGGGAGCTAGAGGACCTGAGAACGGCCCTAGCAAAGGCAAACGGCTTGGTGTGTCTCATAAACCCACCAGCGGGCCAGCTACTGTTAGCCAAGGAATCCAAAAGACCGATTCCGCAAGAGGCAGTTGGGGTACCAACCCCCGAGCCCTCGGCACCTCCCGCCTATACTGAGTCTTGGACTCCGGGGAAGGAAACGGTGAAGTTAGAGAAAGAGGTTCATGAGGTAGAGCAATCCCAGGTAGCAGAGTCGGGGCCGGCGCCGATGTGTCCAACCAGACACCGGAGGCTCGGTCCGGGCGCAGTGGATGGCGAGGATGGGCCCCTCATGAATCAGATCATAATGCCCCACAGTGCACAACAGCTGAGGGCAATGATAAGTCACATCCCAAAACTCTCCGAGTCAGGAGATCCCTCCGTCCATTTTAGGGACGTGGAGCAGACCGCAGCAGTAAATGACTGCGATGGGGTTGAACAGTCCAAAATGCTGCTGTTCTCCCTGGACAGCTCGCTCCTCCAGTGTCTCCCTGACGAGAGCAAGAGAGGGCACAAGGAGTATGAGGAGTTACGGGACGAGATCCTGGAGATTATAGTGGAGAGTGACAGAAGTCCGTTCCTCCAATTGGAAAGGACGGTACAGCTAGAGGGAGAACCCCCACGGGTTTTCGCCGGAAGGTTGTGGCCAGTGTATCGGCGCAGCTGCCCGGGCGGGCCGGCCCGGAACGGGCTGGACAATGACCAAAAGGCTCATTGGCTCCGGTGCCTGGTCGCCAATTGCTTGCCACAGGTGAGGGAGCAGGCCAAAACATGGTTTGACCCCACTAACCCCCGCTCCACGGAAGAGTTAGTACTTGATCAGCTCACGATAGGTTACAGGAACAGCAAGAGTAGGGGTGTGCCTTCCTCAAAGGGAAAGGTACATGAGGCGAGGCCTGCAGCTCCTGCTAAAAAGGAATGGCATCAGGAGGGGAATTGCCCTCCCCAAGCCAAGAGCAGTTGGTACGGGTGTGGGAAGGAGGGTCATTGGCGCCGGGACTGTAAAAATCCCTGGAAGGATTTAAAGGGGAAAACTCCCTCAGCCCCAGCCCAAACGCCCGTCCGGGAGAAGGGAGCCGATGTGTCGATCCATCCCGATACGATCGAGTCGGTCTTAGAGGCAATGCGGTCTCTAATGACCTCGCAGGGGAAAGTGGCAGTCGTCAACAGCCCTGTTGCTCCCCCAACCCAAACCGCAGAGCCCAAATGACAGAAGCCCGCGCAGCCCGTCTACCTGTGTCCGCTCTGCTATGACGCGTGGAGAAGACCCGTTGTGGAGATGGAGGTGGAGAAGGAAAAGGGTAGTTACCTGTTGGATACGGGAGCATCATGTACCATGATCCACACAGCTAAGCCTTTTGCCTCACCTCTGTCTACCCAGGCTCCATTCTCAGTAGCGGGTTTCACAGGCAAAGAACAGTCTGGCGCGTTCTCCATCCCGCTCTCCATTCATTTAGGAGCACTCCACACCACATGGACGTGTATCCTGTTGAAGTGGAATGAGGAGGGTGGTAAAGGCATCCTCGGGTCTGATTTCTTGGTGGAACACGGGATCCTCGTGGACCTCAGAAATCACTGTCTCTGGGGAGCCGAGAATGGGTTAGGTAAGGTAGTCGTGATCCCAGGGAAGGGAGAAAAGGGGACCCTGTGCACCATGAAGCCGTCAGGGGGTTATGACCTCAAGCTTCTGGTCGCGGACATCCCAACGGACTTGCAAGCGTGTGTGTCGGAAAACCTGACCGCGATTGCCACCCACAAGCACGACTGCGGGAGAGTCACCGGGTTTGAGGTCAGAGTAGACGGGGACCCCATGATCCGACCCCAAAAGCAGTATAACTTCCCCAAGGAGGCAGAACCCGACATGGAGATAGCAATATCTTCATTGGTGCAGCAGGGCGTGTTGAGGCCAATAGCCACTCACGTGAACTCCCCATTATGGCCGGTAAAGAAACCGGACAATTCGTGGAGGGCTACGGTGGACTATAGAGTCCTCAACAGTAACATCCCAGCCTGCGCGCCCACGGTAGCAGCAGTTGCCGACCTAATAGGGAGTATTCCAGCGTCGGCGACCACGTTCACGGTGCTGGGTATCTCGAACGGTTTTTGGTCCATTCCGCTGCGGCGGGAGGATCAGTACAAGTTTGCTTTTACTTTTAAAGGGCAACAGTACACTTGGAACTGCCTGCCACAGGGTTTTCACAACAGCCCCAGCATTTTCCATCAGTGCATGGCAGGAAGTTTAAAAGAATTTAGCCAGCCCAATCAGATAGTGCAGTATGTGGACGACTTGCTCCTGTTCACGGACTCAAGAGAGGAGCACGGCCCACTATTAGCCGAATTATTGGGGCTATTGGAAAGGAAGGGTTTCAAAGTAAACCCAAAGAAAGCACGGATCGGCCAGCAAGAGGTGAAATTCCTGGGTCTGGCCATCCGAGCTGGGGAAAGAGCCATAGATAAGGCTAGGCGGGAATCGGTGCAGGACTTGCCGATTCCGAACACAGTAACGGGTGTGAGGTCCTTTTTGGGATTGACCGGGTACTGCAGAGATTTCATCGAGGACTATGCAGCCACAGGAGCCCCGCTACTCCGACTCTTACACAAGGGGGTCGAGTGGTCTTGGGACGAGAGTTGTCAGGCAGCATTCGAGAAGTTGAAAAGGGATCTGCAGACCGCACCAGCCCTAGGGGTCATAGATGGGGGGGAGGAGTTTTTCCTGGAAGTAGCCACTAGTGGGGACAGCCTGAGCGCCGTGCTGCTCCAGGAGCGACACGGCAAGCTGAGACCGGTGGTCTATTCCTCCAGGGTGCTCACGGATGTGGAGAGGAGTTTTTCCAATTGCGAACGGCATCTCCTGGCCACGCATTGGGCTGTGAACAGATCAGTGATCTTCACAGGAACCTCTCCCATCACTCTCCTCACCCATCACACCCCCACAAAGATGCTTCTGGATGGAAGGATTAAGGACGGGACCGTAAGCAGCGCTCGGATTGCGCGCTGGACCCTCCTCCTTTCCCAGATGGATCTCAAAGTTAAAGGTCTTTGCGAGCCGAAGCTCGCGGCGAACCTGGTATATCCCGGGACAGCCCATCGGTGTTCCGTAGAAGGGGTATGGGAGGTCAACATAGGTTTGCGGGCCGGGATACACCCCACAGGCGGCGAGATCTACGTAGACGGTTCCAGCACGGTATCTGCTGGCGAACGACTCACAGGGTGTGGAGTTTATGACCCTACGGCAGACTGGCGATTAGGCTCCCCAGCACTATGAGTGCACAGCAGGCTGAACTGTCCGTGGTGGCGTACGTGGTTACCCACCCCGAGATCTTCCCAACCCCATACACGATTTGCTCGGACAGCATGTTCACATGCAATTCGTGCACAGAGTACCTCGCCATCTGGTCCCGCCGCGGATATACCTCCGCGGACGGACGACCTTTAACAGTTAAGCCCTTGCTGGAAAAGATCCTGGCAGTAGTGGGGGAGGAAGGGGAGGTGTTCATCCACAAGGTGAAGGCTCATTCCACCACAGAACCCCGCAGTCAGGGCAACCAGCAGGCAGATGCGCTAGCCAGGGAGGGTGCCCGCAACGGCATTTTCTGGGACCCCTACGGACCCGGACCCGTGGCAGCGATCCAAGGAAGGGAGGGGACTCCAGGGAACACAGGGGTGACACCGCCCCTAGACCTAAAGACCGTCCAAACCCTAGATCCCGCCCTAAAAACAGTCCTCAAGGCCATTACTGAGGGCAAGCAAGTAGAGGGTCCGTACAGTACGGCAGCCCTCTCAGTCAAGGAAGGCATGTTGTTCCGAGAGGAACAGTGGGTTGTGCCGCAGCAGCACCGGAGGGAATTCCTTCAACTGGCCCATGAGGGTCCAGGGGCAGGACACCCCGGGCCTGAGGTTACCTGGCAACGGGTAGAGCAGGCGGGATGGTGGCTGGGACTTCGAGACGATGTCCGCGAGTTCTGTGCAAGTTGTCTTATGTGCGCCGCGAACAACCCAGACCCCCAGAAAAGGAAGGTGTCTATGGGGCACATCAGGAGGGTAGCGGGACCATGGCAGTCGATACAGGTCGACTACATAGGGCCCCTGCCCACCGCACAGGGAGGCTATAAGTACTGCCTTGTCCTGGTGGATGTGTTTACCAAGTGGGTAGAAGCCTTCCCATGTAGAACAGCTACGGCGCTGGGTACTGCTAAGATCTTGGTCCGGGAAGTGTTCTCACGGTGGGGGCTCCCCCGTTTTGTGGAGTCCGACCGAGGGAGTCAGTTCACCGGTCAAGTGATGCAGAACACCTTCATGCTCTTGGGCATCGAAGGGAAGTGGCACGTAGCGTACAATCCCCAGTCATCCGGGATCGTTGAACGTATGAACCGGACCCTCAAGGAAAAGCTGAGGAAAGAGGTGATGGGCTCGCCCCAGAAATGGGCGGAGATCCTGCCTCTAATCCTCATGGGGATCCGGGCCAGCCAGTCCAAAAGTACGGGGCACTCCCCGCACGAGTTAATGACTGGAAGGATCATGCGAACACCCACCCATGTACTAGCCCCGGTGCTCACCGAGGGCCAGCTCCAAGAGGTGAATCGGGACAAGTTCGTCCAAACCCTCTTGGAGCGCCTGAAACGGATTTATGAGCAAGCGGCTGGGAACATGGGGAGACAGCATCAGGGCAATCGACTGTTGCTGGAACCTCGTAAGCAGCAAGAGCGGGAAGTCGGAGACCAGGTCATGGTTAGGAACTATGCCCGAGTAGGGAGTCTTGAACCACTGTAGATGGGGCCTTACAGCATTGTAGACAAGGCCAGCCCCATGGTTTATGCAGTGAAGGTACCCCGACGTACTAAATGGTTTCACATTAACCAGTGTAAACTGTTTAAGCCGGGTGCACAAGGGCCAACAACAGGGGCCAGGTCTGAGGACAAAAATCCTCAGCCTGCGACAGAGTCACAGACCACACAGGCTGGAACTGTAGCCTGCGTGAAGGGAGGAGTCATCCCATCAGAGTGGGAGGTCTCCCCTCTAGTTTGGGATTTGGACGAGGAAGAGCCCGAACAGCTTGACCCCGCCCTTGACCCGATCACGGAGGAGGAAGAGTCGGAGGACGAAGATCCCGCCCTCGACTCAAGCTTAGGGGAGGTAGGGATTGGGGGCGGAGACTCACCTGTAGGGACAGGTGAGGTGGAGTCGGATGCCACAGATCCCGGCCCCGGGGGGGCGGAGCCTGAGGAAAGGGAGCCGGAGCCGGCAGCTGTGGTGGGACCACAGGCTGTGATGGTAAAGGTCCCGGTCCCCGGTCCGTCAGCCCTGGGAGCCTCGCCCAAGGCACCCCCTCGTAGGTCGCTTCGGACGCCTCAGCCCAGAAAGACTTGGCCAGATTCTCCGTATTTTCCCCAACCTCGGTCCAGGGTAGCCCCAGGAAGTCACGGTTCCCATTCAGCAGCGACAGGCTGCGGGGGATCAAAGCCGAAGGTCAGTGCAGCCCCGCCACAGGGAGCGGCACGCCGCAGCCCTCACAGGAATTAGGTAGGCCGCCCGAAGGAGGGCGGCGCTGTACATAAGTTTAGGTAATAATGTTAAGTTTAAGTAATTTTAATGTTAGTTTAAGGTATGTAAAGTTTAAGATGATGGGGATGTTTTAAAAGGTAGTTTCGAAGTCTGCCCAGTATGTGTGTTTGTTTGGAAGCGGGGTCAGGGGACCCCAGCGTCCGTTTAATTAAGCCAGCACCTATTGGGAGCCTGGCTACATCATCTTATCGGTTACAGAAACCAGGAATACAATGGAGAGGATTCTCGTGGTGCTCGCGGCGATCGGGTGCGGGTTGGCCTACCGAGGCCGCACCAAGGACGTCATCGTGTTCGGATGCTCCGGGGACACAGCCCCCATCGCGACGGATGGGACGAGGAAGCGAGAGGTTGAGGAAACCGCCACCTACTTCCACGAAGGGAGATGGCCAGGATGGCTGGGGTCGAATTCCACAGAATACTCCAGCAAATCCGGGTTTGCCTACCAAGAGACTTCATTACGGTGCCCTCGGGTGAGGATCATTGCACCCAGAGTCAGCGTTACCGTGGGAAAGAGGATCTGTTTGGTGTGTAATGGGAACGTACCGCTAAGTAGATGGTGGTGGCTGCGAAAGCTGGGAAAGAATATGAAGAACTCTACAATCGAGTGGGAGCGACTGGGTAACAATACCCATCGGACAATTACGGGGACTCACGGACAGTTACGTGTGTGTTGGGACAAATGGTGGGAACCAGATGAAGGGATATATGTCTGCATGTGGGGTTTGAGGCGCGTTTGCCCCAAGGGCATATCCATCTTTTTCCAGAGGCAGTGGCAGGATGAAGGAAAAGGGATGAGGTGGGACGTCAGCACCCGGGCGTGCGGAGCCCCATTCTCCCCGATTCTGGTAAACGCCACTGAACTCATCACCCGCCCACGCAAGCCCCTGCCCACGATTCCAGTAGCACTAGCCCAGAAGGAAGGGTGCCCCACCACCACAAAGGGGCCCGGGAACGGTTTAGTATTGGTACCCACCGGTCAGGTGCTGTACCAAGGAGTACACTACGCGGTGGCCTCAGTGATTTTAAACCTCACTGAGGTACGATTGCCGGAGTGGTGTCCCAAGGAAACGGAACAATTGTACCAGGTCCTGTTAACCAGAATGTTCAGACAATTTTATGAATTTGACTTTGCCGACATCGACAAGGCCAAATTGTACACCACACCACAGGAAGTTTTGGATCGGGTAGGGAGGCAAAGAAGGGGTACTGTAAATGACATTTTCACTGCTTTTAGTACCGGGACATCTGTTGTCAACGCTCTAGACAACATGGAGCTGCAAACACAGGTTAATGGTCTAAAGGCCCAGTTAAAGAACATACTGACAAACGAAAATAAGGTAGTGGGCTCTGAACTACATGAGGATCAGGCCATGACACTACACTTAAAAGAAATAATCGCTGAGCTGGAGAAACACGCTAGAACGGTAAATGCACTCATTCGGGAGGATCGGAATGCATCCGATCAGGCAGCACAGAACGAGGCTTGTGTGCTATACGGGGCGTGGTTACTGGGCGAGGGCCGCAGTAATCTGGAGGATTTAAAACAAGGTTTGGTCCCGTCCTGGATCAGCAACAAGCACTTGCAAGCGCTCCACCCCTTTGAGAATGCATTAAGTCCGTGCCAGCTCAGACTAGCTGCAGAGGCGTACCCAGTCCCAGTGGACTGCGGACGCTCGAATCACACTATCATGGGAATAGTGGTAAGGATGCCGGTGTTGGGTCCCACAGCAAAACCCGCCCCGGTATACAGGGTGGAGAACATTGGAGTCATACAGGGGGGTGCGCACATTCGTTACGCAGTGGTCCCGCCTTACGTCATCAGATGGGAGCGTACGATGACAGGCACTGACCTCTTGGGGTGTCGTAGCCGGGGAGCACACAACATCCTGTGTCCCCAGCACTTGAATGCCTTTTTGAAACCACAGTGCGGGTTCAGAGCCGCTAGCGCGAAGCCGATAAATTGCACCATGGAGGCAATGGCAAAGGACCATGTGCCCCCGCAGGCGGCATATATCGGAGGTGGGACATACTGTGTCACCACTGCAGCGCCTCACTACCAACACGGACAGCACGGGTGGTGTCCGGTCAGTGACAGCAGTTTCTGTTTCAAACCCAGGGCTGAAGTTCAAGTGGCACAACAGCGAATTGTCCCCATTCCTGTACCTTCCACCATTCACCTCACTGTGAAAGAGAATTTCACGGATTTGTAGCGATTCGTTGCGCATTTTGGTTATGTCATTCCCCCTCTCCCCGAATACCTCACCAAGATTTTAAAAGCCGTAATAGTCTCACAGAAGCATTTTTACACATTAGAGCAGAAGACTTTGGAGATAGGGAACGACATATTAGACATAGTCACCCCACCATGGTGGGACCTGTTCACTAATATAGAGATCCCACCCTGGATTAGAATAGCGTCCCACATCCTAGTAGTGTGTCAGGTTTTGATTGTAGTATTTTTACTGGTCGTGCATTGCAAGAGAGGCAAACGCCTCCAGAGGCACGAGAACACAGGAGAATGGAGAGAACGCTATGTACGAGTGGGTGAAGAGGACACCCCAGTTTAAGCTGCTAAGTATTAAAGGATAAAGCGTCCCTCCACTCTTGGTTTTAGTTACTGTATGATTTAAGTGTGTGAATACTGTTGCGGTGTAGCCGTTCCGAAGGTTTTCGTTTTTTTGATTAATAAAATATGTATACAGGTGGTGAAAGGGGTATCGGCCCCTTCACATCTGAAAGATGAATGCGTTATAAGTTTAAGGTAATACTGCCTATGATTGTCCAACTGTACACAGTGTAATTTTCTGAAATGGGAACTGCATGTGTCGTGGGGTTATAGATAGCTAATTACCAGGAATGTTTGGATGTGGGGAATCAGGGAAAATTTGCTCACCAAGGGTCAATTGATACTTTAAGCAAGCTATCAGTATCACAGGAGGGACTGTAAGATTCGAAATTTTCATTAATAACCACGCAGTAAATTAGGGTTAATAAGACAGTTTTATTGACCAAAAGATGCTTGTACAGAGAAACCTTTGATAAAAGGGCACACAAAATGGCCGCCGGACCTCGTGACCAGTTTCTGGGACCATTTGAATTTCTGTTACTGCAAGTCAGACAGGCTTGTGGATTGAGGACATTAAGCCCGCGAAAACCAGTTTCGGGAAACCGAAACTCAGGGAACTGAGCATACATATTAATTAGTTTATGATATACCTATCAATTCGTCCAATGAAAAGCGACGAGTTAGGAAAGTAACTATAGGTTTTTATTGACTAAATAACAGAGCCCACCCTCATGGGTGATCGGATCCAACGAGGAGGAATACCAGCCAGTCGACTACCTTTATACCTGGGCAGGTAGGTGGAGCCATGGGCGGAGTCAGTGGTGGTCAGCCCAGGTATAACAGCATGACAAGAGGCGACCTCGTATACTGATACAACAGTGAGAACAGTGAGAACAATATAACAGTGATAACTATAGTGTAACGATAGTGAACGATAAAAGTGGTTTACCACAGTTTATAAGTACAGGACAGTTTTGGGTAGCAGGATGAGGCCCATCAAGAAATGGGCGGACAATTGAACGGACACTTAAACCCATTTACTGTACAAAGAAAAGCTGTTTAACAGCCATCAAGGGCAATCTCCAGACCGATCAATATACAAACCGAGTTACGGTGACAAAGAAAAGACATTATCGGCCCAGGAAGGCCAGTTCAGCTATCACCGACTCCCGTTATGAAGACAAAACACCCCTGCAGAGAATTCTGCCCGCCAAAATACTACAAAGACAGGACTATGATCTGGCGGGAGATAAGAATATTCCAAAAAGGTATAACTGTGGATTGAAAGGTCCATCGGTACGCTTCGGGGAAGTACGCTCAACGCTTGGGAAGTTTCGGAACTTCTACGACTCTTCGGTTAAGGCAGCACTTCGGTTTTCGGAACGTGGTCGGTGTTCGGCCAGGCAAGGCTCGGCCACGACGGGAAGACGACGAGGGTGGCCCGGGTACTTTTGTCGGGAGATCATCGATGACCCAGGCTGAAGGAGAAGACACCCTCGGGGAAAACGACGATCCAGGCCGGAGAAAAAGGACACTCCAGGCCCAGCACTCCAGTGCCTCAACAGCCCTTCAGTAACGGTAACACAGGTGCATTCAGTGCTTCAACACCACGCCGGTAACGGATCCATCCGTGGCAAGCGCTCACCAAGGCTGTATCGGCAGCCTCATCGCAGGAGAACCAAGAGGAAAACAAGCTGCGCCAGAAGTTTCCAAATCCACGTGACGACGGAAAGCTGTGCCAAAAAGGCTGCGAACCCCTTTTCGCAATTCTGAAAGTGGTGAGCATGATCCCGAGTTCCTCAAGTCGAAACTTAGTTAGGTCTAGGGGAGGGGGTTAAGGGTAGTTGTAATGTGTTACCCCTTTTACGATGTGCCGTGTGTTCCCCATTTCCATAGAGTTAAGTTCATAGATGTGTGCATGCTTGTAGTAGCTTTAATCTGTGCTTATGACATGTATTTTATAATGCTGCAAACTATTTAATAAAAGCATCCATTTCATGCTATTCAACCTGGTCTATTGAGTTTTCTCTGCACTACAGTTCCCTGCACCTAAGTCCAAGGTCTAGAACCGTAGGGAAGAGTGGGTCATACCACTCAAGGGTAATTATTGCAAGAAGCCTGGCAGGAGACCAGAGCAAGCAAGAGAAACCCCCTACATCCTCAAAGACTGAACTTATAAATGATTATTTCAGTTGACGTATATAGTACAGAGAAAATTGTAATTAGTTATTATTTAGTTCTTAAATGAATGTTATGTACTGTTTATCTAAAAGGGGAGGAATTGTTGTGTATGTACCTTTAAGAGAAGAACTGATTTTATACTGCAGTACCGGCAGTGACCACCTCTGTATAAAAGGCCCTAGCAGGCTTTTGTACTCCAGTCTGACGTTACCCTCTGTTCAGCTGCAAGCACGAGCAGAGGGAGCAGCCAGACTTTGGAGAGTGGATTAAAGTGGTGGTCCCCTGACCAGGAAGAGGAGGAGAACGTTGGACCACCACCACCACCAACTCCACCATCATTACATCAACTGAGGTGCCTGGAGAGAGAGGACAGAGGAGGAGAAGGAGAAAGGAGGCCTACATCAACATCAACCAGGGGAGAGGCCTTTTCTATCACTGCCTCCCCAAATTGGCCTCCACTTCAGGAGAGGGAGAGAGGGGAGAGAAACCAACTGCTTGAAAGGAGGGAAGAAAACTTCATCCGGAACATCTACAGGTGGGTGTTATTTGGGGCACTCTCCCAAGACTTTGTATTTTAGGTGGGGGGAGAAAAGAAGAAGCAAGGCCGGATCATCAAGGGGTGTAGTGTGTGTGTGTGTGGCTCTTGTTAAAAGCTAGGCCACACACACCACTAATTAGCATCCCTTCTATTGCCTGCCCTGGGAGAGCTTGGAGCTGCCCAAGGTGAAGTCCTTAATTTAATTTAATTACATCATTCAAAACTGAGATGAGGAGAAACTTCTTCACTCAGAGGGTGGTAGGTTTGTGGAATTTGCTGCCCCAGAAAGCTATGGAAGCTACATCATTAAATAAATTTAAAACAGAAATAGATAGTTTCCTAGAAGTAAAGGGAATTAAGGGTTACGGGGAGCGGGCAGGAAATTGGACATGAGTCTAGGTTCGGAATGGTCATGGCCCTGTGGGTAGTGGAGTGGGCCCAGGGGCCGTGTAGCCTTGTTCTGCTCCTACTGTGTTCTAATTCTGTGTTAGATTTCAGGAGATGGTTTTATTCCTGTTCCTGGCTGGGGTGGAGATCGCCTTTACAGAAGGTAAGTACTGTAGAAAATATAGGGACAGAGTGATCTCCTGGAAGAATTTCGATCGCCTAGATGGGTCGGAGAAGAATTTCCCAGATTTTTTTCTCCCAAATTGGCCATTGGGTCTTTATCTGGTTTTTCGCCTCTCCCGGGAGATCACATGGGTTCGGGTGGATGCAGAGTGATAGAAGATTTGAGGTTAGGATCAGATCAGCCATGATCTTATTGAATGGTGGAGCAGGTTTGAGGGGCCGATTGGCCTACTCCTGCTCCTATTTCTTATGTTCTTATGTTCTTATGTTAAGACCTGTTGCAGGACTGAGCCTGGGCTTCTCCAGCTTTTCCAGGTGAAGACGTCTTCTCCCCCTGCCAGAAGACCACCACCACCAAAGACTTTTTCCATCGGAGAGTGCAACCCTGCCAACACCCACCCACCATCCTGAGTGGCAATACTGCCCTTTGCGGCCTCCCTCCTTCCCACCCCCCCACCTCTCTCTCTCTCTTTGTCTCTCTCTGCCTGTCTTTCTAAGGCACCTTAGTTTCATCTATTTTATTAATTGCCAATTGAGCAGAGGGGAGAGGGCCCCTCTCCCAATTTAAATCAATAAGGAGAGAGGTGTGTCCTCATTTTAATCAGCTCCCTCTGCTCAATAGAGGACAAAAAAATATATATATACACCGAGGCCATTAACACCTTCAGGCCTGTGACTTGGGGTGAGTGTAGCCCTTAAAAAAAGCACCCCAGAATGGCGACTGCGTCTTCGCCGGTGGCGGGGCCAGCCGGGACCTATGCGAGTGTGGTAGCCACAGCCACAGCTGCTGTTCCTGCTGCCCCGTCACCTTTTCGATTAATAACAAAAAAGCTTGGGGTGAAGAGCTACACTCACCCCACTATGACCATCGAGGCCTGCGTCAAGGCCATGGCTGGGGTTGTCGGCCCCTCAGCCATCGTCGCGGCCTCGAAAATGTATGGGAAGGCTGTGTTCTTCCTGGGGTCGGAGCGGGCGGTGTCCCTGGCTGTCGCCAAGGGGCTTACCGTGGGCGGGACCTTCCTGCCGGTGGATCCTCTCGAGGCCACCGCGCAGAGGATCATTATTTCCAACGTCCCGCCCTATGTTCCTGGTGAGCTCCTCCTTCCCCATTTGCGACAACTTGGGGAGGTGAGGTCGGGGATCACACCCATCCCGCTCGGCTTCCGGGAGGCCAGCCTTCGCCACGTATTCTCCTTCCGGCGCCAGCTGTTTATCCAGCTGGTGCGGGAGGAGGACACTGACGGGGCGTTCGTCGTCCTCCACGAGGGGACCGCCTACCGCGCCTTTTGGACGTCGGACGGTGTGAGGTGCCATGCCTGCAAGGAGGTGGGGCACATCAGGAGGAACTGCCCTGCCTCCAAGGCCGCCGGATCATCTCGTGCGGCCGAGGCTGGCGCCGCCGCCGCCGCCCTTCCCCCTGGATCTGCCCGCGCGTCAAGTATGTCTGATGCGCGGTTGACGTCGGGGGCCGATGCCACCAAGGCCTCCGGCGGGGGGGAGGGAGCGTGTCCGGCCGGAAAGAAGGCGCGGGGAAAAAAGAAGCACCTTAGGGCGGGTCCCCCCGTGGATGGCGAGCCCTTGCCCCTTGAGCCCCTTACACCCGCGCTCCTCGCGGAGTTGATCAGGGCAGATGTGAGCGGGAGGGGCCTCGTGCCCGAGCCTGTGGCCGCAACCGCCGCAGCGGTAATGCCAATACCTGCGGCCGGGCTCGGGCCCGAGGAACCCGACAAACCTGCTCCGCCGGAGGGAGTCGAGGAGGAGGCCTTTGCAGACATGGAGGTCTCCCTCGCTCCCTCCGTGCTAAAAAGAAGGCGCGACCCCCTGGATGAGGAGGAGGACCAGGAGGAGGAAGGTCCCTCCGAGCAGGGGGAGTTGTCGCCCGCCGCGGGTACTGCGCCCCCCCCCCAGCGCTGTCGTCATCACCAGCGATCGGCAGGGGTCGCCTGTCCCTCGGGAGACTGAGGCAGATGTGTCTGTCCAGCACGTGCCTCCCGGGGATGGGGATGAGACCCTGCCCGTGGGGGGGGTTGCGGAACAACCCGCGGCAGTAATTGAAATTGACCTTTTATCGGTGCCGTTACCCGTCGCCGGGTCGGGCAGCCTGGGGGCTGGGTCGGGCGAGCTCGAGGATAATGAGCTCGCCCAATGTGACCCGGACGTCTCCCAGGGGATGCTCGTCCTGGTAGAGCTTTTAATTCAAAACCCCCCGTCCGCTGGGTCGGAGGTTGGTGGCGGGGAGGAGGATGGCCCCCTGGCTGCGTCTCTGGTGCCGGACGTACTGGAGTAGCTGAAAATTGTTCTCTCCCCGGTTTCTCCAGTCGTTCCGGCGTCTGAGGCGGAGGGGAGCTCTGAACCGCCGCCGTCTTCTGGCCCGGCACCCCTAGAGGAGCCCAGGGAGAAATCCTCTGCCACCGATCCTGGGGGTGGGATCCGGGCGGAGGCGGGGCTGGCTGGCGCGGCCGAGTCGTTCGCTTCGCACTGCGCGGCGGACGGGTCGGCCGCTGGTGACGACCCCCTGGAGGAGGATGGGGACTCGGTGATGGGCACGGAGGACGATTCGGACTCCAGCGCCGACGTGGCGATGGATGACCTCGTGCCCCTTGCCGAGCCTCCCCTCATTTCCGTAAGGGAACTCCGGGATTTTATGGCCACGTGCCTGGGTCAGCGCAATAAGGTCCGGCTGGCCCTCGACAGGTGGTCGGAGCTGGCGCTGCTCATCGATTCCGTCCGCGCCGCCGTTAAGATCATGGGCGCGGACGAGGGTGTGAACCCGCTCGAGCTGCGTCGGCTCACAACGTTTCTCACTGGGCTGCTGAGGAAGTGGCGGCTGACCAGCGGCTGCGCTTCCTCCCCCCGTTAGGTGTAGGTAGAGGTTGCACTATGCTTCTGACATGAAGATAACCATAGCCAGCCTCAACATCAACGGCAGCAGGGAGGCGCGCCGCAGATTCAATAACTTCTCGGTCCTTCGGGACGGGAAGTATGCGGTGTGCTTCCTGCAAGAAACCCACACCGTTCCGGGAGACGAAGCCACGTGGCTCCTGGAGTGGCAAGGAGGGGTCAGCATGAGTCACCTCTCCAACAATTCCAGCGGGGTGGCTATCTTGCTGGCCCCGCATTTTCAGCCGGAGATCTTGGGGGTCAAGGAGCACGTGCCGGGCCGCTTGCTCCAGGTCACTGTTCGCCTGGGGGGCGTGCCGCTCCATCTAGTGAACGTGTACGCCCCTCAGACCAGTGCGCAGCAAGTGCGCTTCTTCGAAGAAGTGTCCGCTCTCTTGGGCTCCATCGACGTGGGCGAGTGCGTCATCCCCGGGGGGGATTTTAACTGCACCCTCGAGGCGAGGGACCGTTCGGGTCCCCCGCGAAGCCCGGCGGCGATGGAGAAGTTGAGGGACCTGGTTGGGTCCTTTGACTTGGTGGACGTCTGGCGAAATCTCCACCCCGACTCCAGCGCCTTCACTAGCGTGAGGTCTGGGGGAGGAAGGTCCAGAATCGACCGCCTCTACATTTCCCGGGCGTACGTCTCCTGCGTTCCGGCAGCTTCCATGCGGCCAGTGCCGTGCACGGACCACCACCTGGTGTGGGCGGAGCTCGCTCCGCTGCACGCGCGGGGGGGGTCCGTGTACTGGCATTTTAACAACCTGCTGCTGGAGGACGCACGGTTCCGGGATTCGTTTCGTCGATTCTGGGCCGACTGGAGAAGGAAGCAGGGGGGCTTCCCCTCCTTGAGGCTATGGTGGGATGTGGGCAAGGCTCACATCCGTCTCTTCTGTCAGGAGTACGCGAAGGGGTCGACCAAGAGGCGGGAGGCCCGGGTCGGGCGGTTGGAGAAGGAGGTGCTCGACCTGGAGTCCCGTCTCGGTCAGGTCGTCGAGGACCCGGCCCTACGGAAGGTGTACGAAGAGAAGAAGGGCGCGCTGAAGGACCTGCAGCTCGTCGGGTCCCGAGGCGCGTACGTGAGGTCACGGATCCAGCTCCTGCGGGACCTGGACCGCGGCTCCCCCTTCTTCTACTCGCTGGAAAAAAGACGGGGGGTCCGTAAGCAGCTCTTGGGGCTGCTGGCCGACGACGGATCTCTGGTCTCGGATCCGGAGGGAATCAGCGCGGAGACCCGCGCCTATTACAGGGCTCTGTTCTCTCCGGATCCGTCCAGCGAGGATGCGCGCAGAGTTTTGTGGGAGGACCTGACGAAGGTTGGCCCGGAGGGCGCCGAAAAATTGAACGCTCCGCTAAGTCTGGCGGAGCTGACCGGCGCCCTCCGCCAGCTCTCTAGGGGAAAGTCCCCGGGGCTGGACGGGCTGACCGTGGAGTTCCACAGGGCGTTCTGGGACATCTTGGGGGGCGACTACGCGCGGGTCCTGGGGGAAGGTTTGGCGACCGGGGAGATGCCCCTCTCTTGGCGCAGGGCGGTCATTGTCCTGCTGCCTAAGAAGGGCGATCTCCGCCTCCTTAAGAACTGGCGCCCGGTCTCCCTCCTCAGCACGGACTATAAAATCTTTGCCAGGGCCATGTCTGCTCGCCTTGGCACCGTGCTGGCCCACATGATCCACCCCGACCAGTCCTACACGGTCCCGGGCCGGACCATCCACGATAACATCCATCTGGTCCGGGACCTGGTCCACCACTCCCAGAGGGCTGGTCCGTCGGTCGCCTTCCTTTCCCTGGATCAGGAGAAGGCGTTCGACAGGGTGGATCACGAGTATCTCTTCGGGACTCTGCGCGCATTCGGGTTCGGGACGCATTTTGTCGCCCGGATCCGACTTCTGTACGCCGCCGCGGAGTGTCTGATTAAAGTTAACGGGTCCTTGATGGCGCCCCTTCGCTTCGGGAGGGGGGTGCGTCAGGGATGCCCCATGTCCGGTCAGTTATATGCCATTTGCGTGGAGCCTTTCCTGCGCCTCTTGCGGAAGAGGTTGACGGGACTGGCTCTGCAAGGGCCGGGCGTGGAGGTGGTCCTCTCGGCTTATGCCGATGACGTGCTCCTCATGGTCACGGATCCCGCTGACTTGCGGAGGATGCGGGAATGCCAGCAGATTTACTCGGACGCATCCTCCGCCAAGATCAACTGGGAGAAATGTTCCGGACTCCTGGTGGGTCAGTGGCGGGTGGACTCCCTGCCGGAGGAGTTCAGGCCTTTCGCCTGGAGCACCACGCACCTCCTCTATTTGGGAGTCTACCTTAGCCCTGCCGAGGATGCTTGGCCGGCGAACTGGCAAGAGCTGGAGGCCAAAGTCACCGCTCGCCTAGGACGCTGGGCAGGACTGCTCCGAATGTTGTCCTACAGGGGTTGAGCGCTGGTCATAAACCAGCTGGTGGCCGCCATGTTGTGGTACCGGTTGGTCACTTTGATCCCTCCCCCTGCGTTTGTCGCCAAGATTCAGAAGAAGCTCATCGACTTCTTCTGGGACAAAAGGAAGCACTGGGTCTCTGCCGCGGTTCTGTGTCTCCCGCTTAGGGAGGGCGGTCAGGCGCTGGTGTGCCTTCGCACCCAGGCTGCGACTTTCCGTCTTCAGACGCTGCAGAGATACCTGTGCATCGAGAATCCTCCGAGATGGTGTGCGCTGGCGACGTTTTTCTTCCGCCAGCTGCATGGCCTCAATTACGACACGCAGCTCCTGTTTGCGAAAGTGGGCAGCAGGCGTGCCGGCCTGCGGGAGCTGCCTGTCTTCTACCAGGAACTACTATGGGTTTGGAACTACGTCGCTTCCAGGCGGAGCTCTCCCCCGTCAGGAGCGGCGGCTCTCCTTCGGGAGCCGCTGCTCAGGAATCCGCACCTCCACGAACACGGGTTCGGGCGGCTGGCGGAGGGTAGGGCTGTGGCTGGCAAGGTGACCAGAGTTGGGGACCTGCTCGATGGCGGAGGAGCGGGCTGGATGGCGCCAGAGGAGCTGGCGCGGCGCCTGTCCTGGGCCAACGTCCGGCTCGCGGTCGAAACCATCGAATCGGTAAAAGCGGCACTGGGCCCCGACTCCACTAGGTGTATCGAGGCGGCTCAAGCACGTGGGGCGATCCCGTCCGAGCTTACCCCCGTTCGGACGGAATTCCTCATCGGCGCCCGGCCCCGAAACTCCCCTCGGGAACCGGCGCCTCACAACTTGAGCCGTCTCGAGGAAATACCCTCCGTGCCTTTTCATTCCGCGCGGAGGGGTTTCCTGTACGGGCTGCTCCTGCACACTCTCCACTTTGCCATCTTCGTCTACCGTCCGGACACGCCTTGGCGTGGCGTTTTGCCGACCGGCGGTAGCGGAGGTCCCCAATGGAGGGCTCTCTATGCGGGAGTCCTCCCTTGTTCCATCGGGGACTTGGCCTGGAGGGTGTTGCATGGAGCGGTCCCGTGCAATAAGGTTTTCAGTAGGTTCACGGACTCCCAGGCCGCCTGCATTTTTTGCGGCCTGGAGGAGTCCGTGTTTCATGTTTATATGGATTGTGAGAGGTTGCAGCCCCTCTTTCACTACTTGAAGGGGCTGCTCCTCGATTTTTGGTTGCACTTCAGTCCCACGCTCTTGATCTACGGTCACCCGGTGCGGAGGGGAGCAGACAGGTTGGAGGACCTCCTTGTGGGCCTGCTCCTGGGCCTGGCTAAAAGAGCCATCAATTGGTCCAGGCAGCGGGCGGTCGAAGGGGTCGTCCAGCCGGATTGCCTGCATCTCTTCCGCGGCCATGTTCGCGCCCGGGTGGCCCTGGAGATGGAGCACGCAGTGTCCGCCGGTGCGCTTGAGTATTTCCGCGACCGATGGGCGCCGCGGGGACTGGAGTGCATCATCAACACAGAAAACCAAATTTTAATTTGATTTGTTAAGCTTTAGTTGAACTTTTGTTTATTTACAGTTGAATTGGGGTTTTTTTTTTGGGTCCAAATAAAAGAGTACCCTCTGTTCAGTAAAATACCTGTTTAATTGTTCTCCCGAAGTCCGTGTATTATTGAGGCGCGGACTTTACATCTACCATCCCCATTTGCAACATTCAATCTCTCCTGCCTCCTACCCTAGCACAGACTGTTCCTTCAATTCTAATAATAATAATTCTAAAAGGTGTAAGAGTGTTAAAAAAACAAGCCTGAAGGCCTTGGGGGAAAAATTCAGCTGGTTTTCGCCTCCCATTAGCGCCTTAAGAGGGCGCTAATGGTGCGCAAAGCAACTAGCGCCCGGGCGCGGCGATATCTGCGCCTCTCGTGAAATTGACCGGACATTTTGCGGCGGCGCTAAACAATACCGCCCGATCTCCTGCACACGCAGATCTTGACATAATTTGAGAGTGCAACGCCCTTGGGGCGCCCCGGACCGGAAATTCAGTGGCGCCCCCCTCCTTTCTGCCTGGCGCTACCAAGGACAGGTTGACTGGAATGCTTCCCAGTCGCTGTGGGGCTGGGGGGGGGGGCGCTATTTAAAGGGGGCCTCTTCCTGGCTTTTGTGTGGTAGCCATTTTTGCACCACTCACTCTGAGAGAGAGAAAGAGATTTTGAGAGAGACAAAGTGAGAAAGAGAGACTTCTACATTGAGTCAACGCTGTCTGAGGTAGTTTTGGCTTCTGACCATAACTTTGCAGGTACTTTGGTTTTTGACCTTCATAACTTTGATTGCCTAGATACTATGGGGGCTGCAATGGATGGAGGTGTCGTCCTTCTCCATCACATTCGGAGGGCACAGAGGCGCAGAGAGAGTGTGGCAATCATGGCCAGATGGAGGAGGGCCAACAGGCCTCTGTACAGGAGACGTTACCCTCCCAGGGTTTTTTGCCAGCAGTTCTCCTACATTAACATGTCTGAGGAGCAGTGTTTGCGAAAGCTGCGCTTCAGCAAGGAGGTGGTCACTGAGCTCTGCCATCTGCTGCAGCCAGATCTGCAGCCTCAACTGAGGAGCAGGGCGTCTCTGTCGGTGGCAGTGAAGATAACAGTGGCTCTCAACTTTTATGCCACCGGCTCATTTCAATCAGCTACTGGGGACATCGCCAATATCTCCCAGTTCGCGGTGCATTGCTGCATCCGTCAGGTCACAAATGCCCTCTTTAAAAGGAGAAGAGAGTACATCTCTTTCCCCATGACCCCGGACAAGCAGCATGAATGTGCAATGGGCTTTGCGATGATAGCGGGCTTCCCCATGGTGCAGGGCACCATTGACTGCACGCATGTGGCTTTGCGCGCGCCGCAAGAGAATGCCGAGGGTTTCCGCAACCGAAAGGGCTTCCATTCCTTAAACGTTCAGTTGATCTGTGGCCTTCATCCTGCGCCAGACTTCTGTGGCAGACCTTTTCCAGGCACCGCATCACCCAGGTGTTTGGCTTCTCGGGGACAAGGGATATCCTCTGTGCACCTGGCTGATGACACCGCTCCGTACGCCCAACACCCCTGCTGAGCTGCAATACAACGAGAGCCATCAAGCTACCAGGAACATCGTTGAGCACACAATCGGCGTGCTCAAGCAACGGTTCCGCTGTCTGGACCATTCTGGTGGAGCCCTTCAGTACTCGCCTGAGCGAGTCTCCCACTTCGTTGTTGTGTGCTGCATGCTGCATAACCTTGCAATCCTCAGGACCCAGCCAATGCCACCAGGCATTGGAGCACCACCAGAGGAGGAGGAGGAAGAGGAGGAGGAAGATGAGGAGGATGATCATCAGCAGCACCAAGGCGGGAGGGAGGCACACAATGTACAAAGTGGAAGGGCCGTCCGTCAAAGGCTCATAGCAACTTGCTTCTACGCCCCTTCTGAGGAAATGACTTCTGCCATTCAAACAACCTGAATGAAACCATCCCGCAACCCCTAAGCCGGTCAAGGCAACAATGATTGCAAAGACCAAACATGTACATTTCGAATACAGAAACTTATTTATTTTACAAACTCCGTGTGTCTCATTTCCGCATGACAAACTAATAGAAAGAAACACCAAAAGAAACAGTCATTAACATAACTGGCTCTCACAACCTGGAGACAATGTCCAAAACAGTTTTAAAAAATTGACCACGAACCTCGGCCTTTAATAAAACAATGAACAACATTTTGTCACACCTCCTACTTTTTGCCCTTCAAGGGTGATCTGCTTCCCTTGTGAAATTCCCCCCTTCCCACCCTGCAGCTCCTCTGTAATGGGACCCTAGTGGCTGGAGCAAGGCTGGTGGAAGGCTGCTGATTGTCACAACCTGAGACTGCAGATGCCCTTGAAGGATGGCCTCGACCAGCTCTGGGCCTGGAGGACCCGGCTGCAGACTGCACCAACTCTGCATGGGCAGCAGCAGTCTGTCCTACAGGCGGTGGCAAATGCAGTGGAGAAGTGACAGTGGTGGCAGCAGGAATGCTGTCATCTTGAGAGAGGACAGTACCTCCCTGCTCGACCGACACACTGACACTCCCACGGGGCAGCACTTCAGCATCCGGAGCAATCTGCTGGAGCACAGATTGCTGGCCTGCTGCGGCGCGGTGAGAGCCTCGGGGAAATGTGTCTGAACCAGCGAGGATGGCAGCAGTCAGTGCTCGCGTGGCCTCAATCTGCGTCTGCATGAGAGCAGCCAGTGACTGCATTGCAGCACTAAGCATTTGCGTGGTAGCCGCCTGTGCGAAGTGCTCCACACTCCTTGCCAGTGATTCAATGGATTCGGGCATCCTTGCCACTGCAGCCATGAGCTCAGTGTGCCTGTGCTCTGCCTGGGTGCTCATTTCAGCGAGGACTCGCTCCTCCTCTGCATCCAGTCCAGTGCAGCAGGACTCGATGGCATACTCTCCCTCCGGGGAGAAGGCCCCCGAGCTTCCCTACCCCCATCGCGTTGCTGCAGCCCGCTGGGTCCTGGAGCTTCACCCTCATCAAACCATTCCCCCCTGCTCCCCTCCAGGGAAGGCGTGTTCCCAGTGTGGGCATGGGCTTCCTCGGGAGAGGGTGGCGCTGATGCTCCGGCTTCCTCTTCCTCCTCGCCTTCAGCTTCACCACCACTGGCAGCTTGAGAGCCCGTCTCCTTACCCGGTGAATCACCATCTGAAAGCAGGGAGGTACAAGAATGGCTTTAGCGTGAGGACAGGGTGGCAGCAAGGGAGGCATGAGTGCAGCGATTTAGTGATTTGGATTGAAAGTGTCAAAGGCTGGTGTTGTGAGGAACAAGTGGAAGGAGAGAGGTCAAAAAGGTGATGACCTTACCACCGCTGTCCAGAATGGGGTCGGCGTCTCCAGTGGCGACGGGACCAATTACCCGGCTTGCCACAATCCTGTGGACGCGCACCTCAAGATCGCTGAGGGGTTGCAGTTGAGGCCGCCCTCCACTGGTCCGTTGCTGCTGTCTCCTATTATGAGACAGCTTGGCCTGCAAGAAAAAGGACGGCGTCTGAGTAAATATGCAGCCATGGTCTTGCCTGAAATGCCTCCCATTTTTGAATAGCCCTTACTGTATGCAGCCATGGTCTTGCCTGAAATGCCTCCCATAGTTGAATAGCCCTTACTGTATGCAGCAATGGTCTTGCCTGATGTGCCTCCCATAGTTGAATAGCCCTTACTGTTTGCAAAGTGTGGAATGTACGTGTGTGTTTGCTGAAAGGGCCATAGGTGTTGGATGAGTGTTGGGCATTGGGGCTTTTAAGACCCTCTGGCCATAAAGTGAGGTTGAGATGGAGGGATGGAGAGGTTTTGAAAAAAAGGCACTCACCCTGACGACCCGAGTGAGGTCGTTGAACTTTTTGCTACATTGGAGATGGGTCCTAGGCACCATGCTGCTTGAGGTGACTCTCTGATCCACCTCCCTCCACTCTTCTGTACTCTCGTGGCAAAGGCGCCCTGCCACTCTTTGGATACAGAAAGGATCTTCTGCACTCCACCGCGCCAACCAGAGCCTCCAAGGCCCGTTCGCAGAAGCGCTGTGCTCACTCCCTGGCCCTCTCCATAGTGTTTGGCTGCAAGATTTAGCCACAGGTCTGCCCAGGCCGAGATTCAAGGCTCCAATGAGCAGGGTGTGGCTGCAGAGCAAGATCGACCCTCCCCTTTAAGAACTGACTGGCGCCGGCGTGTCTGTGTTCAATCGCTAACTGGCAGCACCTGTGCTGCACCCGCCCTCTGAGGTAGCGCCTCGCACCTCGGCCTTAGCGCCTTAAGAGAGGTGTGTAGCGCCTGATTTAGTGCTCCAATCACCTCTAGGGGTGATAAAAGCCAAGTTTACCGTCAGAGGCGATAATTAGCGCCAGCCGCTAAACTTTGCGCATGGCCGATAATGGCGCCCCAAACAGGGCTATACCGAATTTCTCCCCCCTTGTGTCTTAATGCAAGGATATGATTGGGATTACAGAAACATGGCTCCAGGGTGACCAAGGCTGGGAACTCAACATCCAGGGGTATTCAATATTCAGGAAAGATAGGCAAAAAGGAAAAGGAGGTGGGGTAGCATTGCTGGTTCAAGAGGGGATTAACACAATTGAAAGGAAGGATATTAGCTCTGATGATGTGGAATCTGTATGGGTAGAACTGAGAAATACCAAGGGGCAGAAAACGTTAGTGGGAGTTGTATGCAGACCCCCAAACAGTAATGCTGCGGTTGGGGATGGCATTAAACGGGAAATTAGAGACGCGTGCAATTATCATGGGTGACTTTAATCTACATATAGATTTGGCTAACCAAATTAGTAACAATACTGTGGAGGAGAAATTCCTGGAGTGTATACGGGATGGTTTCCTGGACCAATATGTCGAGGAACCAACTAGAGATCAGGCCATCTTAGACTGGGTATTATGTAATGAGAAAGGATTAATTAGCAATCTAGTTGTGCGAGGCCCCTTGGGTCGGAGCGATCATAATATGATAGAATTCTTCATTAAGATGGAGAGTGAAGTAGTTGACTCAGAGGCTAGGGTCCTGAATTTAAATAAAGGAAACTACGATGGTCTGAGGCGCGAGTTGGGTAGGATTAATTGGGGAATGTTACTCAAAGGGTTGACAGCGGATAGGCAATGGCAAACATCCAAAGATCGCATGGATGAACTACAGAATTTGTTCATCCCAGTTTGGCACAAAAATAAAACAAAAAAGGTGACTCAACCATGGCTAACAAGGGAAATTAGGGATAGCATAAGATCTAAGGAGAGGACGTATAAATTGGCCAGAAAAAGCAGTAAGCCTGAGGATTGGGAGCAGTTTAGGATTCAGCAAAGGAGGACAAAGGGATTAATTAAGAGGGGGAAAATAGAGTATGAGAGTAAGCTTGCAGGGAACATAAAAACTGACTGTAAAAGCTTTTATAGATATGTGAAGAGAAAAAGGTTGGTGAAGTCAAGCGTAGGTCCCTTGCAGTCAGAATCAGGGGAATTTATAATGGGGAACGAAGAAATGGTTGACCAATTAAATACATACTTTGGTTCTGTCTTCACAAAGGAGGACACAAATAACCGACCAGAGATGTCGGGCAACATCGGGTCTAATGAGAGGGAGGAACTGAAAGAAATCAGTATTTGTAGGGAAATGGTGTTAGGGAAATTGATGGGATTGAAGGCCGATAAATCCCCAGGGCCTGATAATCTACATCCTAGGGTACTTAAGGAAGTGGCCCTAGAAATAGTAGATGCATTGCTGGTCATCTTCCAAAATTCGATAGACTCTGGAACAGTTCCCATGGATTGGAGGGTAGCTAATGTTACCCCACTATTCAAAAAAGGTGGTAGAGAGAAAACGGGGAATTATAGACCGGTAAGCCTGACATCGGTAGTGGGGAAAATGCTAGAGTCCATTATAAAAGATGTAATAGCAGAGCACTTGGAAAACAGTGACAGGATCGGACAAAGTCAACATGGATTTACAAAAGGTAAATCGTGCTTGACTAATCTACTGGAATTTTTTGAGGTTGTAACTGGTAAAATAGATAAGGGAGAACCACTAGATGTGGTGTATTTGGGCTTTCAAAAGGCTTTCGATAAAGTCCCGCATAAGAGATTAGCGTGTAAAGTTAAGGCACATGGGATTGGGGGCAAGGTACTGACTTGGATAGAGAACTGGTTGGCAGACAGGAAGCAAAGAGTTGGAATAAACGGGTCTTTTTCCGAGTGGCAGGCTGTGACTAGTGGGGTACTGCAGGGATCGGTCCTAGGACCCCAGCTATTCACAATATATATTAATGATCTAGACGAGGGAACTAGATGTAATATCTCCAAGTTTGCAGACAACACAAAGTTGGGTGGGCGTGTGTGCTGTGAGGAGGATGCCGAGAAACTCCAGTATGATTTGGACAGGTTGGGTGATTGGGCAGAAGCATGGCAGATGCAGTATAATGTGGATAAATGCGAGGTTATCCACTTTGGTGGCAAAAACAGGAAGGCAGATTATTATCTGAACGGCAATAGATTGGGAGAAGGGGAAGTGCAACAAGACCTGGGTGTCCTTGTGCACCAGTCGCTGAAGGTAAGCATGCAAGTGCAGCAGGCAGTTAAGAAGGCAAATGGTATGTTGGTCTTCGTAGCGAGAGGGTTCGAGTACAGGAACAAGGATGTCTTGCTGCAGTTGTACAGGGCCTTGGTGAGACCACATCTTGAGTATTGTGTGCAGTTTTGGTCACCCTATTTGAGGAAGGATGTTCTTGCCATGGAGGGAGTGCAGCGAAGATTCACCAGACTGATACCTGGGATGGCAGGAATGACGTATGGGGAGAGATTGGGTCGATTGGGCTTATACTCGCTGGAGTTTAGAAGAATGAGAGGGGATCTCATTGAAGCTTATACAATTCTAACAGGACTAGACAGACTAGATGCAGGAAGGATGTTCATGATGGCGGGGGAGTCCAACACCAGGGGTCATAGTCTAAGGATAAGGGGTAAGCCATTTAGGACAGAGATGAGGAGGAATTTCTTCACCCAGAGAGTGGTGAACCTGTGGAATTCTCTACCACACAAGGCAGTGGAGGCCAATTCATTAAATATATTCAAGAAGGAGTTAGATATATTTCTTAAGGCTAAAGGTATCAAGGGATATGGGGAGAAGGCAGGGACAGGGTACTGAATTTGGATGGTCAGCCATGATCTCATTGAATGGCGGAGCAGGCTCGAAGGGCCGAATGGCCTACTCCTGCTCCTATCTTCTATGTTTCTATGTTTCCTTCCTCCCCTCCCCCTTTCCCTGCCTCTGCACCTGCTTAAAGCCTGTTACATCTCTAACTTTTTCCAGTTCTGATGAAGGGCCACAGACCTGAAACGTTAACTCGGTTTCTCTCTCCACGGATGCTGCCTGGCCTGCTGAGTGTTTCCAGCATTTTCTGTTGTTATTTCAGATTTCCAGCATCCGCAGTATTTTGCTATTGTATCTGTACTAGTCTATTTGTCTGATGATGGTGTGGGGTGGGTTGGCGTGGCTTGTTTCATTTGGCACATTTTCGCATGATTATCTGTCATTTATCACATTGCTGTTTGTGGGAGCTTGCTGTGCGCAAATTGGTTGCCATGTTTGCTACATTACAACAGTGACTACACTTCAAAAACTACTTCATTGGCTGTGAAGCGCTTTGAGACGTCCTGAGGTCGTGAAAGGCGCTATAGAAATGCAAGTTCTTTATTTCTTTTTCTTTCTTAAGCTTAGCTTGATACAAATGCTTGAAGTTTTGCTCGGTAGATTCTCTCCTGTTTATTATTCCTGGTACCGAGGCTTGTGAAGGTATTGGAGAAGGTATAGGGTCTTTCGAGACAGCTTGCAGACTGGCGAAGCTATGGGCCCAGGAAACATTAAAGATGAATAGAAAAGACACAAAATTGTAACAAGCCGTTTAAGCAAAATATACCGTTAAGCATGAAAAAAAAGTTTCGGGGGAGGAAGCGAGTCTCAATGCACACAGTGTACCCGCTGCAACTCTGAAGCTGCACCATTCGCTTGGCGACTGTGGGGCTGGACTTTATCAGAGAGGTGTCAGGCCCTCCAGCTGTCAGTTCTCTTCTTAGGCAGTCCCTTGGAACCGAGGATGACTTGCTTCCACATTAAAAATGAGTTCTCAGGTGGCTGATGAGTCCAATGCGGGACCTAGAGTCTCTGTCACAGGTGGGGTAGATGGTGGTTGAAGGGGCGGGTGGGTGGGGTGCTTGTGTTGACATGCGCTCCTTGCGCTGCCTGCGCTTGGCTTCCGCTTGCTCCCGGCGAAGAGACTCGAGATGTTCAGCGCCTTCCCGGATGCTTCTCCTTCACTTTGTGCGGTCTTGGGCCAGGGATTCCCAGGTGTCGGTGGGGATGTTGCACTTTTTCCAGCTGCCAGTAGAGGGAGCAACATACTCAGCTTTGCCCCAATGTTTGAATCCCCAATAGCCTCGTCTGTCTCGATTGGAATTGGAGGGCCGTCAACAGAAGGGGGAGTCGATCCAGGATTCAAACATTTCTGCAATTCCGCGCCCGACATCCCAGGAGAGACGACGGGAAGATTGTGGGACTTAGGTGGGCGGGGGAGAGGGTGAAATCAGTCTCGGGCGGTGGTGCTAAAGGGACGATAACGAATTGGCGGCCCGGGTTAAATCCCGCTCGATTCTCCTTTACATTGTGGAATCGGGCGGAGTGTAAAGTGGGCCGCCGAGGCCCTATCGCCCGCTTTACGCCATTGGCTCCCTCAATCTCTCCCTTGTGTGCTCTGGAGCCCAAAGCGTCTCCAGAATCATTGAGAACCAATAAATCCAAGTTATGTTCTTGCAGAAATCGGCAGGTTTGGGAACGAAAATATTTAATTTATTAAACATCATGGCAAATTTAGGTAGAAAGAAACAAAATGAAACTCGCGATTCTGGGCCGGTAGATTTAAAATGGAGAACGCAGTTGAAAATGGTTGGATTTCAACCAAAACTGGAGAATTAACTGCGGCAATTCGTCTTCCAGTGTTCCAGTCCTGGAAGGCTATATTTTGGAAAAAAGGGCCACACTGTCTTGTCCTGAAGTTTAAGTTGGCTGACTTCCCTTTTTAAATTAAAAAATAGCAGATTGGTGCTCGATCTTCATTGGTGCATTGTATTAATCTGCAAAGTGGTTAGAATTGTTTGCTTATTCCACAAGGGGAGTCTCTGAGACGTTCAACTAGCTCATGTTTGATGGCGAAGCCTACCCCATGGAGGCAGCGTTCTTCTTCAGGTTTGCCTTTCCAGAAGAAGGTGTAACCACCGCCTTGCTCCTTGAGCTGGCCTTCCCCTGCCCGCCGGGTCTCGCTTAGGGCGGCGATGTCTATGTCGAAGCGTCTGAGCTCCCGGGCAACGATAGCAGTACGGCGTTCCGGTCTGTCGCTGTTGGGGGTTGTCCATGAGGGTCCTGACGTTCCAGGTCCCGAACTTCATTTTAAAGGGTGGAAGATGCCTGTGCGTTAATTCTTTTAATGTGGTGTTGTATCTATGCTTTAATGCGTTCAATCAAGCATGTAGACACGTCGAATTAAATCAGAGTCAGGCAGACTGGCTTATAACTGTGATGTTCACTTTATTGCGTAAAATGGCCGACTGCCGTTTTCCCGGGTAATTCCCATAATGCAATGCACATTACATTACCGTATTGACTGGTGTCAAACTCGCAATCAATACACGACATCCCCCTTTTCCTTGGAAACAAACTTGCAGTTTACAAACAGTTGCTTACAATAACACTGCATAACTTATTTGGCTTATAAACTTTTTACAAACTTGTGTCTTACCACACAATTAAATAATTCCCAGGTTGTAAGAGTCATGAACGTTTAAGAAAGAAAATACTTTAAAATATTGGTTAAATAGTATAATACAGTTAATTTACCTGACTGACTTATTGTATTGAGAAACCCCCTCTTTTCTTGTTACAATAGTATAGGCTGAGTGACCCCCTTTATTCTTGCTACAATGGTACAGTCCTTAAGCTTGTCACATGGTATCCAGCCATTTTACAGCTCAAGCACCACGAGGCTGGAGAAGGCAGAAGCTTTGAGGGCTGGAGCAATACAGTTTTTGACCGTGTGCGTTTAAATGTGTTTTGCTTTGTAATTCTGTTTGTAAGGTGTTACAGTAAACAGTTTAAAGATAAAGTTATGGTTTGGTACATTTTATTTCGACACACGTCTACTCGTTGCTAAAGCCTCAAAGCTCAGTGGCTGCATGTTTGGAAATTACGAAGCGCCACTACATTAGTCAAAAACTAGCTCCCTAAGAAGGAAAGGACGGAATTGTCGATGAACGTATATACATGAATGGTCACGGAGCCAGACGACAATATAAGAAAGCGAAGGTACAGTGACTGTTACTTGCCTTGTTCATTCTATTGAGAAGCTAAATAAGAGCTGCGGGTAAAATGGCCGAGGCCTTATGGAGCCGTGAGGAGCTTTCCCCAGCCAGAAGGATTGTTGGCCAAAAGAGGGAAGTAAAGCTCACCCCAAAGGCAATGGAAGAGAAGTTACATAGAAGCATAGGTGCAAGGAGGGCTAAATTAGCTCAGATAACTGGAAAAATGAAGATAATTGATTGTCTCATGGAAGATAATGCTAATATTAAGAAAGTTGAAGACATAATGCATTATGATTTCTCCAAGTTGCATGAAGAATTTAATGTACTCAATGAAGATGTATTAGCACTTCTGTCTGAAGAAGAGGGAAACGCTGATCAGCACAACTGGTTTGATCTTAAATCATCCAGCATTAAGGACTATGTCAAGGCCACAGAACAGTGGATGTTAAAGATTCGTCAAGATGCTGATTCAGCAGAGAAAGATAAAGATGACGATGAAGTCGGACCAGATGATAGCATTTCAGAGACTTCAGCCAGACTGAGCAAAAATCGAAAAGAAGGTAGCTCTGTTTCTGGACACAGGTCAGTCGCTTCTACCACATGCTCATCGCGACGCATGAGAGAGGAGGTTGAACGGGCAGCGTTGATGGCGCGTGCAGCATCTTTAGTGGAGAAGCAAGCTCTTGAACGGGAAGAGGCCCAACTGCAGGCCCAAGAGGCCCAACTGCAGGCCCAAGAGGCCCAACTGCAGGCCCAACAGGCCCAACAGGCCCAACTGCAGGCCCAACAGGCCCAACTGCAGGCAAAGAAAGAACAGCTGGAGCTAAAAACAGCTATTGCGGTCTCAGATGCCAAGTTGAGTGTGTATGAAGATTATGAAGGCTCACAGGATGGCATGAACGAATACTGCCAGTCAATGTTGTCACACAGAGTTGGATCCAGGGTACCTTCAAGAGTTAAAAGACAGTCTGTAGGCCATCTCCTGACATTACAGCATGGAAGAGAGGCCTCTCCACTAACAGGAGCACGTGATGCTACCCCAGATGTCAGGCGGTCTAGACTAGACCCTGCTGATGACCACCAGAGGCCTGAAGACACAGGGAGAAGCCTATACCGAGTGATGCAACGTCAGAACAAAATTACAGAGATGCTTGTAAAACAACAGAATCTGTTTCGACTCCCTCAAAGAGACATACCAGTGTTCCAAGGCGACCCACTCAAGTATAAGCCCTTCATCAGATCCTTCGAACAAGCCATTGACTCCAAAACAGAGAGCAGCAGTGATAAGTTGTACTATCTGGGACAGTACACCAGTGGTAAACCACAAGACCTGGTCAGAAGCTGTGAACACATGAGACCGGACCGGGGATACATAGAAGCCAGGAAGTTGCTGCAGGAGCACTATGGTAACGAGCTGAAGATAGCCACTGCATATATTGAAAAGGCTATTAAGTGGCCACAGATCAGAT
Organism: Somniosus microcephalus; assembly: GCF_052327205.1. Classification (NCBI taxonomy): domain Eukaryota; kingdom Metazoa; phylum Chordata; class Chondrichthyes; order Squaliformes; family Somniosidae; genus Somniosus; species Somniosus microcephalus. The sequence continues at coordinate 120,970 of NW_028225495.1, forward strand.
CGGAAGACGGGGAGGCATTGAACACATATTGTTGAGATACCACGGCAAACGTGGGAGTCGAGACCAGAGCTATTGAAAACACAACTGCTTTTATTCTAACCACATGGCAAACAGGAACTAGAAAAGCCCGCGCATCCACTTAAATACTTCCCAGACAGGAAGTGCTCCCGGCAGCCTGTCCCTGTGGGAAACAAGTTGCTGGAGGAAAGGGCCCCCGGCTGGGGGCTTCTGCTTAGACTGTCCGTGCCGCCGTGAGCGGATTATGTCCAGTGGTGGCGTGTCACCACAGAGCTCCCCCCAGAATCCGCTTAGGAGGAGTGGACGAGTCGTGACGGTGGTCTAATGGTTCTGCCGCAGCGGCTCTGAGTGGTCGCCGGTCTAGTTGGTTGGGTCGGGCGGTTCGCCGCCGGCTGTGCTGGCTTGCCGGGGGGACGGCCTCTAGTTGGAGGCTGGGCCACGGGGACCTGTTCCCCTGGTTCTGTGTGTGCTGGTTTCAGCCGGTCGATGGAGACTGTGTCGACCCTGTCGCCGAGTCGCAGCTTGAAGACCTTGTCCCCGGTTTGTAGTACCTCGTACGGTCCGTCGTACGGGGGTCGCAGGGGCCTGCGGTGCGCGTCGTGTCGCACGAAGACGAAGCGCGCCTGCTGTAAATTTGGCGGGACGTGAGGTGCGAGTTCGCCGTGTCGGTTGACCGGAAGTGGGGCGAACTGCTGAGCGGAAGAGAAAGAGTTCAGCCGCTGCTGTTCGGCCGACCAAGGCTTGTTAGGCTCCGGGAGGAATTCGCCTGGGACGCGCAGCGGTTGTCCGTAGACTAACTCCGCTGCCGAGGACTGGAGGTCTTGCTTGACCGCGGTGCGTAGGCCGAGTAGCACCCACGGTAGGCGGTCAGTCCAGGTACTGTCCTGCAGGCCGGCGTGGAGTGAGGCCTTGAGTGACCTGTGGAAGCGTTCACAAAGCCCGTTGGCCTGCGGGTGGTATGCCGTGGTGCGGTGGAGCGTCACCCCGAGGTTGCGTACTGTGGCCGTCCAGAGTTCGGAGGTGAACTGGGCGCCTCTGTCGGAGGTTATGTCGGCCGGTACGCCGAACCTCGCAACCCAGGTGTTAACGAACGCCCTGGCGATGTCGGCTGTGGTGGTGGAGGTCAGCGGCACTGCCTCAGGCCAGCGTGTGTAGCGGTCGACCATCGTGAGGAGATAAGTTTGGCCTTGCGATGGCGGCAGGGGACCGACGATGTCGACGTGTACGTGGTCGAAGCGGCAGCTGGGTACCTCGAAGTCTCCCAGGGGTGCTTTGGTGTGCAGCTGTACCTTAGCCCGTTGGCAGGCGAGGCAGGAGGTGGCCCAAGTCCGAACATCTCTGCTGAGGCCGCGCCAGACGAAGCGCTTGGAGAGGAGTTTGACGGATGCGCGGGAACCCGGGGGAGAGAGCCCGTGGAGCGCGTCGAAAACGCGGCGGCGCCAGGTCTCAGGGACGACCGGCCTGGGTTGGCCGAGTGAGACGTCGCAAGTGACTGCCGTGGCTTCGGGCCCGTGCGCGACCTTGGCTAGGCGTAGCCCTGGCAGGCTGGTAGCCGCCGAGAGGAGGTCTGGGTCTGTGAGCTGGGCCGCTGCTAGTTGTGCGTAGTCGACCGCGAGGTGATTTGCACAGACGGCGGGACGGGAAAGGCAGTCGGCGACCACGTTGTCTCTACCGGAGACGTGCTGGATGTCCGTAGTAAACTCGGACACGGCCGCGAGCTGGCGTTGCTGCCTAGCAGACCAGGGTTCGGTGTGCTTGGCCATCGCGTATGTGAGTGGCTTGTGGTCCACATACGCGGTGAAGTGGCGGCCTTCCAGGAGGAACCTGAAATGGTGGACCGACAGGTGGAGCGCGAGAAGCTCGCGGTCGAAAGTGGAGTATTTGACCTCCGGGGGGCGCAGTTGGCGGCTGTAGAAGGCAAGTGGCTGCCACGCGCCATTGACCCACTGCTCGAACACGGCCCCGACCGCGTGGTCGGAGGCGTCGGTGGTGAGCGCGACCCGGGCATCGGCCTTCGGGTGCGCGAGCAGAGTGGCGTCGGCGAGCGCATTTTTGGTGGCGTCGAAGGCGGCTGCCGTGTCAGTGGTCCAGGCTACGTCCATCTTGCCGGATTTTCCTCGGAGGGAGTCGTATAGGGGCTTCATGAGGGCTGCAGCTCTGGGGATGAACCTGTTGTAGAAGTTCACCATCCCGAGGAACTCTTGGAGGCCCTTGATGGTTGTGGGGCGGGGAAATTGCTGGACGGCCTGCACCTTGTTGGGCAGGGGGACGGCCCCAGCAGGGGTGATGTGGTGACCGAGAAAATCGATCTCGGTGATGGCGTCGTTGAGGCGGCGGTAGTCCCCGCAAGGGCGCCAGCCTCCGCCGGGCTTGGGGGCGATGTGGAGGGGCGAGGCCCAAGGGCTGCTGGAGCGGCGGATGATGCCGAGTTGTTCCATGGTGGCGAACTCGGCCCGCGCGATTTTCAGCTTGGCCGGGTTGAGTCTGCGGGCGTGGGCAGAAACTGGGGGGCCGGTGGTGGGGATATAGTGTTCCACACCGTGCTTTGTGGCTTTGGCCGAAAAGGTCGGGTTAGTGAGAGCGGGAAACTCAGCTAGGAGTGCCGAGTAGTCGTCTGTGGCGTTGGCGAGGCAGTAGGTAGTCAGGCCGGCCGAACGGGCCGGGGTAAAGGCGCCGGGGATGGGGGCCATAGTGTTGATGTCGACGAGGCGGTGCCTCGGAATGTCGACGAGGAGGCCGTGGGCGCGTAGGAAGTCGGCGCCGATGAGTGGGCAGAGGACCTTGGCTGTGAGGAACTCCCAGCGGTAGCGGCGGCCCGCGAGGTCGAGCGTGACCATGCGGGTGCCATATGTGCGGATGGCAGAGCCATTGGCTGCAGCCAGTGTGATACCCCATGTGCCGCGTTGGATCTCGAGTGCGGAGGCGGGGGTGATGCTGTGCTGGGCCCCTGTGTCGCACAGGAATCGGCGGTTGGTTCTGTCGTCAGTGACGTACAGTAGGGGCTCCTTCTGCCCCGCGGCCATCGCGGGGGCCGGTGCGGGGGGGGTTTTGAAGGTACACGGCGGCGTGCAGCGTTGAGCCCTAGCGCCAAAACGGGTGTGGTAGTAGCAGTGACCCGGAGTGGTAGGGCGGTCGGGCCTAACGGGCCGGGAAGACCGCGTGGTCGTTGCCGTGAGGTCGGGCGTGACGTCGCGAGCGGCCTGTGCAGAGAGCAGCCGGTCGGCCTTTTCGGCTATATCATTCAGGTCCGTGGAGCCAGACTCCACAATGAGCGGGCGGATGCTGGCGGGGAGCTGCCGAATGAAAAGCGTGCGAGAAAGGGCGCCGGGATTTTTGTCGTCTGAGAGGGACAGCATGTGGGAGAGCAGGTCTGATGGTGAAGCGTCACCAAGGCCGGGGAGGTCCAGGAGTTGGCAGTGGCGCTGGTAAGAGGACGTTTGAAATTTTTTAAGTAGCGCAGCCTTCAGATGTTCGTACTTGCCATCCGTTGGTGGATCCTGCAGCGCTGCCCAAACCTTGGGGACTGTAGCGTAGGTGAGCGAGGCGACGAGGTAGTTGTACTTCGTGGCGTCGACTGTAATGCCTTTCAGCCGGAATCTGGACTCAGCTTGAACGAACCAGGCTTCGGCGAGGTTCTCCCAAAAGTCTGGTAATTTAACCGTGACTGTGTTTGTATCCGCCATGCTAGCTTAGGATTCGCCCTGAGCGTCAGGGTCACCAGTGTTGAGATACCGCGGCAAACGTGGGAGTCGAAACCAGAGCTATTGAAAACACAACTGCTTTTATTCTAACCACATGGCAAACAGGAACTAGAAAAGCCCGCGCATCCACTTAAATACTTCCCAGACAGGAAGTGCTCCCGGCAGCCTGTCCCTGCGGGAAACAAGTTGCTGGAGGAAAGGGCCCCCGGCTGGGGGCTTCTGCTCAGACTGTCCGTGCCGCCGTGAGCGGATTATGTCCAGTGGTGGCGTGTCACCACAATATGTTCTTTTTCTCATAGGATGTCGCAACACCATGGAGGATGTTGAATTCATGGAAGAGATGGACAATCCTACGACTATGAGAATCATCATCTCTAAGTTTCCTTACAGGATGAGAGAACAATGGAGAAGAACAGCCTTTGAGATAATGGAGAGACGGAAAAGTAGAGCCAGGTTTGCAGACTTAGTGAATTTCATAGACAAACAGGCTAAAATTGCTCGGGACCCATTGTTTGGAAACATCCAGGATGTCAGCCCAACTACTGATGGAAGAGTGAAAGCCAAGCCTGCTGAATCAAAGACTCTCAGGAAAGGTGGTTCCAGGGGAAGTAGCTTTGCAACTATCGTCACTCAGGCTGGGGAAGAAAAGTCTCAGAACTCATCTCCCAAAAAGAGCAGCACAGTGACGCCTGCTAATGCCTTTCAGAAGCCATGTTTATTCTGCCAGAAGAATCATACATTGGATTTCTGCAGTGACATCAAAGCACAGCCACGTAAAGACAGAATCGAATTTCTGAAGTACAATGGCCTATGTTTTGGATGTCTCTCTCAGGGGCACCTGAGTAGAAACTGTAAGCAAAGAACAACATGCAGAGAGTGCATTCGGAAACATCCCAGTCTGCTGCATATCCACAAAGAAGAACAAGTCTCTAAGAAGAGTGAAGAAAACAATACAGACGAGAAGGTTGTTTCAAGTGCTTTGGTGTCGCTAGAACCAGAGACTTGTGGATTCACTGGGGCCGGTGACAGTGATTGTATTCTTGCCATCGTACCTGTAAAGATCAAGTCTAAGAGGAGTGAGAAGTTTGTGGAGACTTACGCCTTCATGGATCCAGGTAGTTCAGCAACGTTCTGCACAGAATCACTCATGCGACAGCTGAACGTTAGAGGCAGAAGAACAGAAATCCTATTACGCACCATGGGTCATGAGAAGTCAATGCAAAGTTATATCCTGTCAGACTTAGAAGTGTGTGGACTTGAAGAGAAGGACTTCATAGACCTGCCTAATGTTTTCACACAGAGGGAGATTCCTGTTAAAATAGGGAACTTAGCTCTGCAGAAGGATGTGGAGAGATGGCCTTACCTGGAAAAGGTGCGTCTCCCATATATTGAAGCAGAAATTGGCCTATTAATTGGAACCAATGCCTACAAAACTATGGAGCCATGGCAGGTGATAAACAACAAGGACGACGGATCCTACGCAGTCAGGACAGCCCTTGGATGGGTAGTCAATGGACCGGTAAGGAGAGATGATGGCAACAAGTCGAACAAGGAGCAACGACAAAATGTAACAGTTAATCGTATCTCTATTGCAAGCATTGAAGCGCTGTTGATACAGCAGTTCACACACACAGAATCACACAGAATCCCCACAGTGCAGATAGAGGCCATTTCAGCCCATCGAGCCTGCACCGACACATATCCCACCCTATCCCCGTAACCCCACGTATTTAATCCCCTAACACTAAGGGTCAATTTATCATAGCCAAATCAACCTAACCTGCACATCTTTGGACTGTGGGAGGAAACCGGAGCACCCGGAGGAAACCCACGCAGACACAGGGAGAATATGCAAACTCTGGTTTGCCACTGAGAAGACAGACCGCGAAGATGCTGAATAATCGCTGCATAGCAGAGCAGCGCGCCATCAGTCTAAAGAGAAAGCTGAACAAGGACCCCGACTTTCACGAAGACTACAAAGGCTTCATGAGAAACATCATAGCGAAAGGCTATGCTGTAAAAGTGCCCGAGGACCAGTTGAACAGAGAAGATGGAAGGGTCTGGTACATTCCTCATCACGGTGTGTATCACCCAAAGAAGAAAAAGATCCGTGTAGTGCTTGACTGCACCGCCTCATTCAGAGGAACTTCACTGAATGACCAGCTGCTTCAAGGTCCTGATCTTACTAATACCCTCATTGGCGTCTTGACGAGGTTTAGTCAAGAGCTCGTTGCCATGATGGCAGATATAGAATCAATGTTCTACCAAGTCAGAATCCCTGATGAAGATGCTGATCTTCTGTGTTTCCTTTGGTGGCCAGATGGCGACGTTAGTCAAGCGATGGTGGAATGTAGAATGGCTGTACACTTGTTCGGAGCCACATCATCTCCCAGCTGTGCAAGCTACGCTCTCAGAAAAACTGCAGAAGATGGCAAAGGCAAAGCACTATCAGAGGCTGTGGAGACAATCTTCAGAAACTTTTACGTCGATGACTGTCTGAAGTCCGTGTCAACAGAAGACGATGCCATTGCACTGTCAAGAGACCTTAGAACTCTGTGTTTGAATGGAGGATTCCATCTGACTAAGTGGGTAAGCAACAGCAGAGCAGTTCTAGCTTCTATCCCAGAAAAGGAAAGGGCCACTGAAGTCAAAGATCTGGACCTGAGCCACGATGTCCTTCCTATCGAGAGAGCTCTTGGTGTACAATGGTGCATTGAGTCAGACACGTTCAACTTCAGAATAATGGTGAACGAAAGACCATCCACAAGACGAGGGATTCTCTCCGTGGTCAGTTCCATCTATGACCCTCTTGGATTCCTGGCACCACTCATTCTGCCGGTGAAGCTGATCCTACGAGAGCTGTGTAGAGACAAGAGAGGTTGGGATGAAGATATCCCAGAAGATCAAGCTCAGAGATGGCTCAGATGGTTGACAGATTTGCAACAACTTTCTAGCTTCAATGTCAGCAGATGCATCAGGCCTGTGAGTTTTGGAGTTACAAAGACGGCTCAACTACATCATTTCTCGGACGCCAGTGAGGACAGCTATGGCACAGCTACTTACCTCTTGCTGACAAATCAAAAGGGCCAGAAACATTGTGCCTTCCTCATGGGGAAATCCAGGGTGGCTCCGCTGAAGCAGGTCACCATCCCGAGACTGGAGTTGACGGCAGCGGTTGTTGCAGTTAAAGTTGACAAGGTGATGCAGAAAGAGTTACAGCTCCCACTAGAAGAATCTGTCTTCTGGACGGATAGCACGACGGTGCTGAAGTATATAGAGAATGAGAAGATACGCTTCAAGACCTTCGTAGCAAACAGAACCTCATCCATTAGAGAAGCTACACAACCATCTCAATGGAGGTATGTAAACACCTCATTAAACCCAGCAGATCAAGCCTCACGGGGATTGAAGGCTGAAAACTTCATGAGGAGTGAAACTTGGATACAAGGCCCAAGTTATCTGCTGGAAACAGAGAGATCATGGCCAGAAAGACCAGATATGCCAAGTCAGATTGCTGAAGATGACGTCGAAGTCAAGAGATCAGTCACAGCAAATCTCATAACTACGAAAGAGAACTTTGACACAGTGAACAAGCTTGTTAACCATTTCTCAGGATGGCACCAGTTGAGGAAAGCAGTTGCATGGTTTCTAAGGTTGAAAGAGTTGCTGCTACACCTGAGCGGTAAGAGAAAAGAGTATCGAGCCACTATCCATCAGTCTGAAAGTAACCCTGATAAGCAGAGAATGCTTCTACAGCAATGTATGCACCAGCACAAGACCACATTGGGTAAGAATTCATTGACCGTGGAGGATTTGGCCAAGGCTGAGATGGAGATAGTTTGCTTCAGTCAAAGACAAAGATATCCAGAAGAAATCGAAGCTTTACAGCGAAATGCTCCAATCAAGAAAGGTAGTCATATCTACAAGCTGGACTCTACACTGCAAGATGGAGTACTGAGGGTGGGAGGGTGACTAAACAAATCTGCTATGCCAGAGGAGGCCAAGCATCCTGCTATCCTTTCTAAGGACCTCCGGGTTGCTACTCTCATTCTTCAGCATATACACCAGAGTATTGGACAGAGTGGGAGGAACCACGTGCTTGCGAAGCTAAAACAAAGATACTGGATTCCAGGAGCTAATTCTGTAATAAGAAAAATACTCTCTGAATGCATTGTTTGCAGACGGTTACACGACCCTGGAAAGACCGATCACAAAACTCTGCCTGCTACAAGAAGCAGCGTGAAAGGTTCCTGAACAAAAAGAAGGGGACATTTATATTGTAAATATGTTGAACTCATTAGTTTATGACTCTTAAGAATGTTTGAGTAATTGATATGCTTCATGTGCCGAGTCAATTAGGGGCCGGAATGTAAGAGTCATGAAAGTTTAAGAAAGAAAATACTTTAAAATATTGGTTAAATAGTATAGTACAGTTAATTTACCTGACTGACTTATTGTATTGAGAAACCCCCTCTTTTCTTGTTACAATAGTATAGGCTGAGTGACCCCCTTTATTCTTGCTACAATGGTACAGTCCTTAAGCTTGTCACATGGTATCCAGCCATTTTACAGCTCAAGCACCACGAGGCTGGAGAAGGCAGAAGCTTTGAGGGCTGGAGCAATACAGTTTTTGACCGTGTTCGTTTAAACGTGTTTTGCTTTGTAATTCTGTTTGTAAGGTGTTACAGTAAACAGTTTAAAGATAAAGTTATGGTTTGGAACGTTTTATTTCGACACATGTCTACTCGTTGCTAAAGCCTCAAAGCTCAGTGGCTGCATGTTTGGAAATTACGAAGCGCCACTACACAGGTTTAAACATTTAACATCACCCATGCAGTTCTCGCACAGTTTATGTTGTGACATAATCAGACAGTCTTTGGGGTTTTCTTTTAAGCCTTTGAGGTCTGGCTATATTGGGTATGTCTGACATGTTGGTGTCAGTGGGTATTGCCTGTGTCACAGTGGTATATGTGTCAGGGTCTACTATACTGTCCTTAGTCCCTTGTGTTTCCTCCTGCTCATGGAGTGTCTCCTTTGGTTCATTGGTTCTGTATTTCTTCACAAACGTAGTGTTTCTCGAGTAGCGTGCTCCGTCTGGAGATTCTACTACTACTTGACTCCCTGTTTTACTCAAAACTTTGTGGGGTGTGGCATTAAAAGGAGTGGTGAACTTGTCCACTTTGTCCTGCCGTACCAGCACCGTGTCGCCAACTTCCACCTCTGAGTATTGTGTTCTCCGCTGTTCATCTGCGTATAGTTTGGACTTGCCTTTTTGTTCTGCGTCCCGGTCACGTACTTCCATGTCTGCACGCGACTCTGTGATGTCTGGCAGCTTTCCTCTCATTTTCCGTTTAAAGAGCAGCTCTGCCGGGCTGTTTCCTGTCGTGGCATGGTCAATGCTCCTGTACACAGTCACATATTTTCTAAGTTCACGTTTCCAATTTAGTCCTTCTGGCTGAGCAATTCTGATTCTCTTCATCAGCGATGCATTCTGGCGCTCGACTTCTCCGTTAGCCTAAGCCCATTTTGCTGTCGTTTTCAGGTGTTTGATCCTGTTGTTTTCACAGTATTCTTTGAATAATTCAGATCTGAATTGGGGACCATTATCAGATTTGCAGGTGATTGGCAAACCATGACGGCTGAAGATTGACTCTAAACTATCAATAACCTTCTCTGTTGTTGTGGAGGCCATGATGTCGTATTCATAGTAGCGACTATAATAATCAACTACCACAAGAATGGAGTGGTTGGATGGCAAGGGTCGCAGTAAGTCTATAGCTACATCCTGCCAGGGGCCCTCTGGTAATGGTGTTGGTCTCAACGGTTCAGGTGGGTCGGGTCTGGCTACTATCTGACAGCCGTGGCACGCTTTACAGTGTTTTTCAGCTGCCTTGTCTATGCCAGGCCACCAAGCCTTGGTTCTGAGATGTTGCTTTGTTCCAACTATTCCCAAGTGTCCTTCATGTGCTAACACCAGGGCTCGTGCGTGTAACACTGTGGGTAGCACGATGCGTGTGCCCCGAAGAACTAGGTACCCCACTACGCACAGCTCATTTGCAATTGCTGCATAAGCTTTACAGTTCTCAAAATGTCCGTTTGTGATTGCCTTCCGTACCTCAATCAGCTTTGGGTCGGTAGCAGAGGCTTCCTCCACCTCTCTAGTAGTGAGTGCTTTTGGTGTCGCACTCACAGCTACAAATCTCACGTATTCATCTGAGCCATGAGAATGTCTCTCCTGTTTTGCTGTCTCCCCCAGCAATCGTGACAGTGGGTCTGCAATGTTTTGCTTGCCTGGAATGTGTATCACCTTAAAATCGTACGGCTGTAATCTAAGTATCCATCTCTCTATACGGGCACAGGGTTTAGAGTGTGGGCCGTATATCACTTGTAATGGCTTATGGTCAGTTACCAAGTTAAATTTTCGGCCACACACATATGGATGCAGCCTCTCACAAGCCCATACAAGAGCTAAGGCCTCTCTCTCTGTTTGAGAGTATTTCCTCTCACAGTCTGTTAAACTACGACTTACATAGCATATTGGCACCTCTTGTCCCTGTTGGTCCTGAACGAGTACTGCGCCTAAAGCTACAGGACTGGCATCTGCTATCACCTTGGTTGGTGCATCCTTATCAAAATATGCTAAAGTGCCGGCTCTGGCCAACTCTTCCTTGAGTGCACTGAATGACTGTCTCTGTTGTGATCCAAATTTAAATGGTGTGTCTTTTCTCGTCAAGCGTCACAGTGGCTCTGATAGCGTTGCAAACTGCGGGATGAATCTGCTACTGTACCCAACGAGTCCCAAGAAACTCCTCACCTCTGTAGCATTCTCTGGTTCCTGAGCTTCTGCCACCGCTTGCACTCTCTCTGCTGTTGGTCCAATGCCCTTTTCAGACAACAGGATTCCCATGAAAATCAATCGGTCCATGTTGAATTGGCACTTCTCTGAGTTTAGTGTAAGTCCACTTTCCATTAGTCTGGTCATGACAGCGTGCAGGCGTCTGTCGTGCGTTTCCTGGTCGTGTGCATGCACGATAATGTCATCTGAGATGTTTTCAACACCCTCTATTCCAGCTAAGGCATTAGATATCTCGTGCTGATATTGCTCACTAGCTGAAAATACACCGAATATCAGCCTTCTTATGTTAATTAATAAATAGACATTCTTATTATGAACACAGCTAGCTTTTGCTAGACACCTTTATTGAGCACATGTGGACTAGGTACAGTATCTGTAGAGGCATCCATCTTGACTGCTGCTTTGTGGGTAGCCTAGTGCCTCATGGGTAATGTAGTCTTAATATACATACAGTTGGGTAGTGTAGTCTTATATACATACAGCTATATACAGCTCTACACAGCTCTACGGCTCCACCTAGTGTTCACTATAGAATGACATGTTATTGATCATTACATCCCTCTTTCTTTGAGATTTAACAAAATCAATATCAATCAACTTTCAAGAAAACAATAAAGATAATATCAGTAACACTTTTGTTAGTGCTCTATAAACATAAACATTTTCAAAACAGTCAACACATTTTCAAAACTTTACATTGTACTCAAAGATTAAGTCTATCAGGCTTTTTTACTTCACGTGTGGATCTTCTCAACACGGGTAAGTCTGATGTGTCTTCATGAGATTGTTCTGGCGGTGAATGACAAGATGCAGTTGCGGCATTGTCATCAATCTGGTCTTGAATAGTCTCTTGTGTTTTTAGGAGGGAACAGCGGTTCCTCCTGAGAATCTGTCCTTCCTCAGTTCTAACAGTGTATGACATTGGTCCTACTTCCTCAAGAACTGTAGCTTTCCTGTTCCATGCATCTGGATCCTCAAGCCTGACAACATCATCGCTTGTCAATGGTTTTAGAGTTTTGGATGACTTGCCATAGTATGATTTCTGTTTCAGCTTTAACAGTTGAAGTCTCTGTCTCAGTTCCTCACTTTGCTGTTCTTTTGCACAGCAGGGTAGCGTGGTGCGCAACTTGTGACCCATTAGTAGTTCAGCAGGTGAAGAACCACAGTCTAAAGGTGAGGCTCGGTAGCTCAGCAGGGCGAGATAAGGATCAGACTTGCTTTCTGTCGCTTTCTTCAGTAGCTGCTTGAGAACTTGAACACCTTTCTCTGCCTTACCATTTGACTGAGCATACAAAGGACTGGATGTGATGTGCTGAAAGTCATAATGTGCTGTAAACTGTTGCCACTCCTTACAGTTGAAGCACGGACCATTGTCGCTAACGGCAATCCTGGGAATTCCATGTCTGGCGAAGATGGATTTCACATGCATTATGACACTGCTTGCTGTGGTGCTTGAGAGCAGCGTCATCTCAGGATAGTTAGAATAGTACTCAATCACTATTAGATAGTTTTACCATTTAAATGAAAAGGGTCCATACCAACCTTTTGCCATGGTGCTGTTGGTATGTCAGCTACTATCATTGGTTCCTTTGCTTGTTTGTTTTGGTGTTTCTGACATGTCTCACATTTGCCTATCATGTTCTCAATGTTCTTATTTATGCCAGGCCAATAAACAGTGTCTCTTTCCCTCCTTTTGCATTTTTCAATTCCGAGGTGTCCCTCATGAATCCTTTTGAGCATGCCTTGACGTAGAGCCTGTGGAATGACTATTCTGTTCTGTTTTAGTAATAGTCCACTTGCGACACTCAATTCTGACCTTATGTGAAAATATTTTGGACAGGAACCTATTGGCCAATCATGATGAATGTTCTCTATTACTGTTTGTAATACTGTATCTTTTACTGTTTCTTCTGCTATTTGCTTTGATTTTGTGTCTGACACGGGCAGCGCAGCAGTGACCATACTCACATGAACATCCACATCCACAATGACTCATTGTGGGTGCTCGGGATAGTGCATCTGCTAACACTATGTATTTGCCTGGTGTGTAGATCAGTTCAAAGTCATATCTTTGCAGCTTCATAATGAGTCGTTGAATCCTTGGAGACATCTCATTCAGGTTCATTTTTATGATGGCAACCAGAGGGCTGTGGTCTGTCTCAACTGTGAAGGTGGGAAGTCCATATATGTAGCCATGAAACTTTTCTAGTCCAACTACCAAGCCTAGACATTCCTTTTCAATCTGGGCGTATCGACACTCAGTATCAGTCATAGACCTGGAGGCATAGGCAACAGGCTTCCAATCTTCACCCTCTGCTTGTAGCAAGACCGTACCTAGGCCATCTTTTGATGCATCCGTTGACACTTTGATTCTTTTTGTTGGGTCAAAGAAGGTGAGTACAGGTGTGGTTGTCAGCACTGTTTTGAGGTTTATCCACTCTTGTTCATGTCTTTCTGTCCATGCGAACTCATTTGTTTTATGTAGCAGGTCTCGCAGACAGGCTGTCTTGGCTGACAAGTTAGGAATGAACTTTCCAATGAAGTTTATCATCCCCATGATGCGTAGCACTCCTTTTTTATCAGTGGGTTGGGGCATTTTGAGTATGGCGTTTACTTTTTCCATATCTGGCTCTATTCCTTTACCAGATAGATTATCTCCTAGGAAAGTGACTTCCTGGACGCCAAACTGACACTTGGCTTTGTTGAGCTTCAGTCCATTCCGGCGTATGCTCTGTAGCACTTTAGTCAGTCGCTCATTGTGTTCTTTCAGTGTGGAGCCCCAGATGATGATGTCATCAACATAGATTCGAACTCCTTCCAGACCTTCAATTATGTGTTCCATCGCTCTATGAAAGATTTCAGATGCAGATATTATCCCGAAAGGCATTCTGAGGAAACAATACCTGCCAAATGGTGTGTTGAAGGTACAGCATTTGGTGCTCTCTTCATCCAGCTTTAGTTGCCAAAATCCTTGTGAGGCATCGAGCTTTGTAAAGTATCTGGCACCTGACATTTCACTGGTGATTTCTTCTCGCTTGGGAATCTGGTAGTGTTCACGTTTTATGTTTGCATTTAAGTCCTTTGGATCCATGCATATTCTTAGATCATTGTTCTTTTTCTTTACACATACCATGGAGTTAACCCAGTCTGTTGGCTCTTCGACTTTCCTGATGACTCCTAGTGTGGTCATTCTGTCCAGTTCATTCTTGAGCCGGTCACGTAGGGATGCTGGAACTCTTCGTGGAGCATGTACCACTGGCTGAGCATCCTCCTTTAGCTGGATCTTGTAAGTGAATGGTAGAACTCCAAATCCTTTGAACACACCCTAGAAGTTATTCACTACAGAATCCACCGAGTCATCTGGTCTGCTTATGGCACAGTTTATACGGTAGACTCTCTTGACCAGTTCTAAGTCCTCACAAGCTTTGTCACCCAGTAGTGAATCAAGTCTTTCAGCCACAACAGAAAACATGAGATGATGCACTTTGTCTTTGACTGTCACTTTAAGTCTGCAGACACCTAAGCTATCTATTTTCTGTCCATTATAGCTCTTCAGTAGTACTGACTTTTTCTGTATTTTGGGCTTCTCTTTCATATTGTTAATGTCACTCATACTGAATAAGTTTGCTTTTGCCCCAGTGTCTAATTTCAAGGTAACTAATGCTCCATTTACCTGCAGTGGGATCATCCATTTGTCCTCTTTTACTGCATTAACTTTATGTTTAGCATTGTCCATTTCTGAGGGCTGCACATTTTCTGTATCCTTTTTGATATTGTCACATGACACCATTCCTACAAAAACTGTCTCACTTAAATCAGTGTCCTCAATTACATTAACTCGTTGCCCTTTCTTAGTTTTTACTTTTGAAAAGCATTGTTTGGCAAAGTGATTCTTTCCATTATACTTTGTGCACCTTTTTCCAAATGCTGGGCATTGTCTTAACTGGTGTTTGTAACCACAGCGTTTACAATTAAAAATTTCATCCTCCGATTGCTTTTCATTTCTGTTCTGCCCACGTTTCTTCACCTTGTAGGACACAGCACCGACAGCAGCATTATCACTCATTACAATCGCATCATTATTGATTTCAGTGAAAGTCTTCGCGTGCTTTCGAGCTAACTTGCTGGCTTGGCATATTTTCACAGCGTTTTCCAAATTTAGTTCGGTTTCTCTCAACAAACGTTTCCTGACTTTTTTATCATGAATACCAAACACAATCTGGTCACGAATCATGGATGCTTTGAGCTCAGAGAAATTACATGTCTGTGCTTTCAGTTTCAGATCAGTTATAAAGCTATCAAAAGTCTCATTTTGCTGCTGTGTCCGAGAACAGAAGGTGTATCTTTCATAGGTCTCATTCTTTTTGGGAGAGCAATGTGCATCAAATTTTTTTAGCACATCTTCTAATTTTTCTCTGTTCTCCTCTGGATTAAATACAAATGTATTAAATACCTCTATCACCTGTGGGCCTGCAACCGTAAGCAGCAATGCTATCTTCCTTGCGTCTGGCTTCGTACCGAATCCGATGGCTGCAATGTAGAGTTCGAATTGTTGTTTAAGAGTCTGCCAATTGTAGTCGATATTTCCTGTGAGTTTCAAATGCTCTGGTGGCTTCAAATTCTCCATGTCGCTTTTCACAATTTTCAGCAGATCTTCACCATCCTGGTACCATCTTATGTTCATTAATAAATAGACATTCTTATTATGAACACAGCTAGCTTTTACTAGACACTTTTATTGAGCACATGTGGACTAGGTACAGTATCTGTAGAGGCATCCATCTTGACTGCTGCCTTGTGGGTAGCCCAGTGCCTCATGGGTAATGTAGTCTTAATATACATACAGCTGGGTAGTGTCGTCTTAATACATACAGCTATATACAGCTCTACACAGCTCTACGGCTCCACCTCGTGTCCACTATAGAATGACATTTTATTGATCATTACAAGCCTCTTCTACCTGTATACTCCGTTATGTACTGCAAACTGTTGAATCCATAAATCTTAAGGTATGGTGTTCTTCAATAACTAGACGGAGGCTGTAGATTAACAATCAACAGGTGTTTACTGGAGGAGGGTAGCAGTACAGATGCCTGCTCAAGGCTTATATACAGGTGTGGTCACTGCCAGTACTACAGTATACAGGAGCTGTAAAAGTAGTTCTCTCTTAAAGGTACATACACTACACAAACGTTGTGATTTCTCGTGACTCAGGGGTCAGTTCTAGCTGGTGATAACCCCATTTCAGGTCTAGCTTACTAAACACCGTCGAGCCGTTCATACCTTGGAGTATCTCATCAACGGTGGGGATTGGCTATCGTTCCCTCACTATTGCCTGGTTTGCTCGTCTCATGTCTAGGCATAACCTTACATCCTTATCCGCTTTTGGTACAATAACCACAGGATTTACCCATGGGGTGGGACCAGTTACAAGTTCGATAATGTCCATGTCCCTCAATTGTTTTATTTTGGCCTCTACTGCCCCCCCTTAAGTTGAATGGTATACGCCTGCGTGGCTGGGCCACAGGCTTCACTTGTGGGTCGATATACAAACTCATCTGTTTTGTGTTCCGCCTTCCTACTCCCTGGAACACCTTTGGATACCGCTGTTCTAGTAGCTGTCTTACATCTACTACAGCTGAGACATATGCGCCTATTTTTAAAACTCCCAGTTTCATGGCTGTCTCCCTTCCTAGCAATGGCTCTCCATGGCCTTTAACCACAATGAACTCCACCTGGTCAGTTCTCTTACCTATTGTAATCCCACATGTGAATACACCTTTAACTGACAGTGGTCAGCTAGAAGCATAAGAGAATAACTTTCTCTCTGTCTTAGGGACATGTGACTGACACTTAATGGCCCAGAAATTCGGGTCCCAACGCATGAGTACGCACGGGGTACTCGTGCGTGGGCCCGATGGAAGTGCCGGTTTTCTGCATGCACAGCGCATGCGCGGAAAACCGGCACTTCCGTTCCCCTGAAAGCAGGGGTTCAGAGGTAGAACGCATGCGGCGTATGAGGCAGCGCGTGCGCATTGAACTTTGCCGTTTTTCTGAATTGGTGCAGTGAGGGTAAGTCCCCAGCATTTACACATTTAAAAAGCAGGAGTAAAGCCCCCCAGAAGCTCCGTAACGCTCAGGAGGAAGAACTCTTTCAGCAGTGGGGCTTCTGAACGGCACATTTTTAGTTGTGAAAGGTGTAGTGTATGTGCCTTTAAGTCAGAACTACTTTTACAGCTCCTGTATACTGTAGTACCGGCAGTGACCACACCTGTATATAAGCTTTGCGCATGCCTCTGTACCCCCAGTCTTGAGACTACCCTCCTCCAGTAAAGACCTGTTTATTGTTAATGTACAGCATCCGTGTGATTATTTAATAACAGCATATCCACTGAACCACGGATCCAACAGTGGCGATGAGTGTCGATTCGAATCTACCTGCAACATTAAAAAAAAATAGTCGAGGCCAGGAACATGGGCATCGAACACGAGCAACCACCCAGCAGTCAGGCAGAGATTGAACTTCGCAGGGGAGGCTGTGGAGAGCCGGGCTTGGTTCCCCAGCCACGACGAGCAGCAAGAGACCGACAACAGGTCCAGCGCAGACCCTTCCCGAGCAGCGGCGGCTGGAGCCGACCGACGGCGGAGAGAAAGCCGAGCAGCGTCGACGGGGTAAGACAGAGGGTGAAGAGCGCAGGGCGCAGCCGGGGGTTGAACACCGAGCGGCGTTGAGAAAAAGAAAACAAACCGGAGAGAGAGAGGGTAGAGAAACAGTCGGGTTCTAGACTGAGTGGCGTCGAAAAATATAAAAAGAAGAACGCGCAGAGCACAGCCAGTGATCACGGGCTGAACAGGGTCCGCGGGGCGAAGAAAGGGGAGCGCGGGAGACGCCATTGAGCCGCGGAGAAGAAGAAAGAGCGCGGGAGACGCCATTTTTAGAAGCCGCAGCGGAGAAAAAGGGCAAGCGCGGGAAGGAAGGAAAGCGCGGGAGATGCCATTTTGTGCCAGCGGAGAAGAAGGGGAAGCACGGGAGGCGCCATTTTTGACAGTTAACTCGCACCCAAGGATGCCGAAGAGTGGCAGTATCTCTACGTTCGACAATGAAGTCGAAGATTGGGCGACATATGTGGAACGTATTGAGGTGTACTGCAGGGCGAATGAAGTGCCAGATGCTAATAAAGCACTGGTTCTGTTAAATTCCATGGGTGCAAAAACTTATGGGTTACTGCGAAATCTAATAACCCCAGAGAAGCCGGTAAACAAGAATTTTGAAAGCATAGTAGAAATCCTACGGGACCACTTAAACCCCACACCATTGCTGATAGCAGAACGATTTAAGTTCCATAAAAGGAACCAACACAAAGATGAAAGCAATGCTGAGTACCTAACAGAACTGCGCAAGCTATCGAAACACTGCCAGTTTGGAGCGGGACTAGCAGATACGTTAAGGGACAAGTTTGTGTGTGGGCTACAAAGTGAAGGAACCCAGAAACGGCTTCTATCAGAAAAGGACCTTACGCTGGACAAAGCTTTCAGTATGGCAGTATCACACGAAGCAGCCGCAAGGGGCGCTGCAGAGATACAACGGAGACCGCAAGAATATGGCACCAATGAAATGTCCTATGGAACAGGGAAGTGCTATCGCTGCGGCAGAACAACACATGACCAGAAAGATTGTTTGGTTCAAGGACCAAGTGTGCAGACAGTGTGGGAAAGCAGGACACATAGCAAGAGTCTGCAGGTCTGGGAAGAAAACCAACAGTAAGAAATCTCCACAGGAGAAGTACAAAAAGGTACACCAGGTGATGGACAGTGGTTCAGACGAACAGAAAAGTGACACAGACTCCGGAATCAAGGAGCTGGGTTGTCTGAAACTACATAAGGTAACAGAAATGGAGGATCACCAGACTATCTGGGTTACACTCAAGATAGACAGAGTCCAAGTGAAAATGGAATTGGACACAGGGTCAGCTCTAACAGTCATAAATCAAAGAGACTACAAGCGGCTATTTTCACACATACCCTTGAAAGCTACAGAGATTGTCTTGAAGACGTACGGGGCAAAAAGTCTACCCCAAAGGAAAAGTAAGGGTGAAAGTGACATATAAAGGCCAGGAAATACCTAAAATAGATATATATGTATTGCCAGATGGAGGACCACCACTGCTAGGACGTGAATGGATCCGGAAGATACAATTTGATTGGCATTCCATACAGGCACTGAAGGTTTAGGCCAAAAAGGATGACGACGTCACACCTGGACGACTGTCAAAAATGCTAACTGATGCAAAAGAAGTGTTCCAGGAGGGACTAGGAACACTAAAAGGAATAACAGCAACGATTAAAATAGAGGCAAATGCAAGCCCAAAGTTTCTGAAGGCCAGACCAGTGCCTTATGCGATCAGACCAGCTGTTGAAGCAGAGCTGGAAGGGTTGGAACATTCAGGAGTACTATCCAAAGTGGACTGGAGCGAGTGGGCTACACCCATCGTTCCTGTAAAGAAGAGGTCGTTGAGTAATATGCCTGGGGAACCAAAGAAGGTCCGCATCTGTGGGGATTTTAAGGTGACAGTGAACCCAGTCCTTCACACGGTACAATATCCGCTTCCACGAATTGAGGATATTTTCGCCTTGCTATCTGGAGGTAAACGCTTCACCAAAATTGATCTAGCCCAGGCGTACTTGCAAATGGAGGTAGAAGAAGCTTCGAAACAATACCTTACAATCAACACTCATAAAGGTCTCTATCAATACAACCGGCTGGTCTTTGGAGTAGCCTCGGCTCCGGCTATCTGGCAAAGGGCGATGGATCAGGTCCTGCAAGGGATTCCAGGGACCCAGTGTTATTAGGACGACATCTTGGTCACGGGCGAAAATGACGGTGATCACCTCGCCAACTTGGAGAAGGTGCTCACCAGATTAAAGGAGTATGGGCTATGAGCTAATCGCCAGAAGTGCGAGTTTTTCCAGAAACAGATCTCGTATTGTGGCCACGTCATCGATGAAGAGGGGTTACATAAGTCCCCTGACAAGATTGAGGCAGTAGTCAAGGCTCCAGCACCGGAAAATGTGTCACAACTGAGGTCGTTCCTTGGGCTGGTTAACTACTACCACAAGTTCTTACCAAATTTGTCTACGGTATTACACCCACTGAACACCCTACTGCAAACAGGGGTACCATGGAAGTGGGATGACGAACGTAGATGAGCTTTCCAGAAGTGTAAAGAATTGATCACATCAAAAGAGGTGTTGGCCCATTTCAACCCAGCACTACCAATTCGTTTGGCATGTGATGCATCACCCTATGGTATTGGAGCGGTGCTGTCGCACAAATTCCCTGACGGGTTGGAGAGGCCAGTAGCCTTTGCGTCTCGGTCACTAACCTCAGCCGAGCGCAACTACGCCCAGATTGACAGGGAGGCCCTCAGCCTAGTATGAGGAGTAAAAAAATTCAACCACTATCTGCATGGGCAGAAGTTCACCTTGCTGACTGACCACCAACCACTTGTCTCCATCTTTAATCCTAAGAAGGGCGTTCCAGTGATGACTGCACAGCGGTTACAAAGATGGTCCCTGTTTCTAGGGGCGAATCAATATGAAATAGAATATAAAGGCACGAAACAGCATGGGAACGCTGATGGGCTATCGCACCTGCCACTGCCTACTGTGGAGGAAGCACCAGCAGTGGACCCTATTGAGATATTTTATTCGTCAATAATTGAACGATTGCCAGTAACGAACGCGGATATAGAGAAGGAGACCCGCAATGATCTGACGCTGTCTCGGGTATATGAATTGACGGTGAGGGGATGGCCAACTCATGGCGACTCACTGTTGCCAGCATTCTCATCCAGAAGAGAACAGCTGTCAGTATGCCAGGGGACAGTGATGTGTAGGTCCAGAGTGGTGATTCCACCCAAGTTAAGGGAGAGAGTGCTAAATGAGCTACATGAAGGTCATCTGGGGGGAGTGAAAATGAAAAGCCTTGCTAGGGCTTATGTGTGGTGGCCGGGAATCGATCAACAAATCGAAGACCTAACTAAGAGCTGCTTAGGATGCCAGAAGGTCCAAAATGCACCACCACATGCCCCTCTACACCCATGGGAGTGGCCCTCCTCTCCATGGCAACGGGTGCATATTGATTTCGCTGGTCCATTCATGGACTCAATGTTCTTAATAGCAGTGGATGCTCATTCAAAGTGGCCTGAGGTGATAAAAATGTCTTCAACCACTACAGAGAAAACGATTGCAGTCCTACGGACCATATTTGCCAGAAACGGTTTGCCAGAGCAGATTTGCTCTGATAGTGGACCACAGTTGGTGTCCGACGAGTTCCAAAAATTTATGAGAAGGAATGGGGTAAGGCATTACACATCCGCCCCGTATCATCCAGCCACAAATGGATTGGCTGAGAGGTTCGTACAAACCTTTAAGAAGGCGATAAAGGCCATGTGCGATGATGAAATTCCACTACAGCATAAGATGGACAATTTCTTATTAGCCTACCGAAACGCGACACATGCAGTTACCAACCAGACCCCGGCCATGATCTTCTTTAACTGAAGGTTGAGATCTCGTCTGGACTTGCTCAGACCAAATGTGCGAAGAAATGTTGAGGACAAACAATTCCAGCACATCAATGAGAAGCCAACAAGGAGCTTCAATGTAGGGCAACCAGTCTTGGCCCGTGACTATCGAACAGAGAAATGGCAACCCGGAACGATATGTACAAGGCAGGGGCCATTAATGTACACAGCGGATGTCGGGGAGAACATTGTGAGACGCCACGTCGATCAGATCTTAGCGTCACAGGAACGCGTCAACCCCATGTCTCGAGTACCTGGGGATGAACCCGACACACCGGTAGCATCTACCTCAGACCCAGTAGCAGTGGAACCCGATGAACTGGGGTCAGAATCGCCTCTGCACCAAGAACAAGAACCTCTGGAAAGGCGCTATCCCGAAAGGGTCAGGAAGCCGCCCCAAAGACTGAATCTATAAATGGACTTTTGTTGTTTAATGTACATGTTGAAATGTCAATTGTTATTTGAATATTAGGGGTACCACTAATCTAAAAGGGGAGGAATTGTAGTGTATGTGCCTTTAAGTCAGAACTACTTTTACAGCTCCTGTATACTGTAGTACCGGCAGTGACCACACCT
This sequence comes from Somniosus microcephalus, assembly GCF_052327205.1. NCBI lineage: Eukaryota > Metazoa > Chordata > Chondrichthyes > Squaliformes > Somniosidae > Somniosus > Somniosus microcephalus. The sequence continues at coordinate 142,707 of NW_028225495.1, forward strand.
GTATATAAGCTTTGCGCATGCCTCTGTACCCCCAGTCTTGAGACTATCCTCCTCCAGTAAAGACCTGTTTATTGTTAATGTACAGCATCCGTGTGATTATTTAATAACAGCATATCCACTGAACCACGGATCCAACAAAAGGGAGCAAAGTTATTTTAAGAAAGTCTGAGGTAAGTTTCCAACTTTAAATTTTTTTTTTAAACGGGTTTTGAGTAATGTAGGTATAAGAAGCAACTCTTGCTGTGTGCAAGGCCTAATTGAATTTGATTTGTTTATTAAATGTGAAAATGACTGTTTAAAAATGAATAATTTAACATTTACAAAATTTTTAAGAAAGAAACTTTTCATCAGTAATATATATTCTTTTAAGTAAGTATATATGTATGTACGTCTGTATATATTCTTTTCAGTATGTGTATGAATGTATGTATGTAATTATGACTTTCAGAAAATGTTAGTTATTGGAAAATCATCTCGGGCTGTGATATTCATCAGGCGGGTGTGACGTGTTCCCAAGCCGATAACGCATGTTTCCTGCCATAGCCCGAGGTGATTTTCTAGCCACTCACTTTATTAAAATTACTTTAACAACTCTTTCCATTTTTTCGTTACAAGGACGTCTGTGTAAAGAGGAGGCCTGTGAGCGAGAAACATGCTCTCTAGAAATGGTGCCCTGATGCTCTGTGCGATTTTGCTTCAGAGAATTTGAAACGCCAGGGGACAACATAGAAGAGTGAGGAACCATAACCGTCTCCTGATCAGAAGGAACTACTACCCACCCCAGAGAGTGTACAGGGAGAGGCGATCATTTGAGATGCTGTCGGAGGAGTTGTGTGTGAGGAGGCTGCGCTTCAGTAAAGAGGCAATCGGCCAACTATGTGACATGTTGAAGGAAGACCTGCAACCACGCTCGAAGACCCGCACTGCCTTGTCAGTGAACATGAGGGTAACCACAGCATTGAACTTCTTTGCAAGTGGGTCATTTCAAGCAGGCACCGGTGACATAAGCAACATCTCCAAGAATGCTGCGAGGGTCTGCATTCACCAGGTCACAGATGCCATTTTCCGTAGGCTTTCAGAGTTCATTAAGTATGACTTGTCCACTCGACATCAAAAGGAGATGGCCCTTGCATTTCATCGCATTGCTGGATTCCCCAAAGTGATTGGGGCCGTCGATGGAACCCATATTGCATTGAAGGCACCATTGGATGCACCTGTGACATATATCAACAGGAAGGGGTATCATTCATTGAATGTAATGATATTATGTGATGCGCACCTCAGGATCCTGAACGTGAATGCAGCGCACCGGGGAAGTAATCATGACTTCTTTGTCCTCCGTAACTCTAACTTATATGATGCTCTCAGCAAATTGCCTCCAGGATCCGCATGGATATTGGGCGACAAGGGCTACATGCTAAGACCATGGCTGATGACTCCCTACCGCAAGACCAATAATGAGGCTCAGGAGAGATACAACCAGGCACACGTGTCCACACGTCAAGTGGTGGAGAGGACAATTGGAGTTCTGAAATCACGCTTCCGGTGCCTGGATAGGTCAGGGGGGACCTTGCAGTATTCTCACCAGAAAGTGGCAAGGATTGTGATGGCCTGTTGGGCTTTGCATAACTTTGCCCTGCAGGAAGGACTGACCCTTAACACTGCAGAAGAGCTCCTTGCTGAAATGGAGGATGAATGCGATGGCAATGTACCTGTGGCCAGGCCTCATGGGGAGGAGCCAAGTGCTGCTCAGGAACTGCTAGTAGCCAACTCCTTCACGAGGTAGTGTCGCCTTGTACCTACCCCTCCCCCCGCAAGGCAAAGAAAGGAGCAGACACAATTTAAAGTGAAGCAGTGAACTTTTATTGCAGCATCAAAGAGTTTTCAGGTTCAGTTTTGATGTTGATAGTTTATAACTTTTAAATGTTAACTAGCTATTTTCTACTTTTCAAGCATTTGTAAACGTGAATAGTTCAGAAAAAAATTTGTAAACAGTTTAAAGTGACTTTTTTTGTTTCTTAGTTCAATTAAGACATTGAAGATGTTAACTACCTATTTTCAACTTTTCAAACATTCGCAAACATAAATAGTTTGGAAAAAACTTTGTAAACAGTTTAAAGTAACTTTTTTGGGTTTCTTAGTGCAATAAAGACATTCAAGATGGAAACTAGCCATTTTCTAATTTTCAAACAGTTATTGTAAAAATATTTTTGCTACAATAAAAGTTGAATTTTTTTTCAAAGTGACTACAAGCTGTACTGTTTAAACAAAAAGGCTACATATCCTTTCAGTCACAAATATACATTTCAATGAAAAAAGCAAAGACAACATTTAACATGTAAATAAAATGAAAAGTTAAACAATTGAACGATTTGCCCCCTCGCATCTGTGACTGAGGGTCCAAGGAGGTGCATTGCGCAAAAGGTGACACCCTAACGTTTGCTGCGCCTTCTCCCTCCCCGTGACTGGAGCCCTCTGCTGCCACTTGAAAGACCCCTGTGTGCCGTCTCTTGCCCTTCAGCAATAGCCTCATGACAGGGTTGCTGCTGCTGCAAGTCAACGTTTGCTTGCATCATGACTGGCGGATCAGCTGGCTCCTGGGCCCGCACTGTTTCTGCACTGTGAGCAGGTAAGGGCGCTTCTGCAGGAGTCAAAGTAATGGCAGCAGGTATTGGTTCATGCGAATGAAATAGTGTAACGATATTCTCATTAAGCGCCACCAACTGCAATGCTATCTGATTAAGTGTAATGTCAAGATTATCGATTCCCTGCTTGATAGAGGTTCTAGAGTCAACATCCTTCTCAGTAAGAGAACACATCAATTGACTGAAACCTTCAATCTGTTGCTCCTCAGCTTGTAAGTGCTGTTCTAGTAAATGTCTTTCTGATCCTCCCACCTGCGCTGAAGTATCAAGCTGGTGTCTGTCTGTGGGGCTACAGTCATCAGTGACTCACACAGAGCCAGAGAGGCCAGGAGATGGTGAGATACTGTGCAGCAACGCAGGGTCAATACACTCCTCTTGCACTAGCTGACATAGCACATGTTGCTCCTGGTCCTCCACCAACTCACTTACTGCTCCCACTGCATCAGCAACCCCTTCCTCAATGCCCTCTGCGGCCGCAGACTCAACGCACTGCTCATCCCGTGTGTGAGAGGTATGCTGTCCAACTGTGGAAAGGAAACAGTAAACATTTGCAAAGGTAAAGCATGATCTGCCACATCACAGATATTCAACACACACCTAACCTTTTTAAACATATAGCTGGCCAGCGCAACTCACGTTCAGGTGTAACAATCGCTGATTGAGAATCAGCCGAGGGGCGATCGCTAGTAAATCCAAACAGCTGCTGGACCCTTTCCTCATGTTCGGTTAAATCCCTCAGCTTGGCAACACCACCGCCTGTCAGTGCACGTTCTCTGGCGTTGTGAACACTTTTACTCTAAAATGGAAGCAGAAAATATGAAGCACCCACCTGCATTTGAGACAGGGACACCAAAGGCTTTAAAGACTGGGTTGGGTGTTTTTTTAACTCACTGATTGAATTTGTACAGCTCAAACCAGTGGAATCAAGATAAGAGCACAATAGATGACCCTGAGCTGGCCCCAAAGCCATAAAATTTTATTGCAACCTCAGGCGACTGGACCAAGAAGTCACTTGACTATACTACATGCATTGAATAGCTTTTTAAAACTAGTTCAGTTAAAGTTAAAGCAATGTTACAGTTGACTTTTCTAATAACTGTACAAACCTTGACAGATCACAATAAGTCACTAAATTCTTGCGGCATTGTTCCGCTGTACGTGGAATGGTGGAGTTCGCGCTGACAGCCTGGGCAACTTCTGACCAAGCTATCATCTGTCCTTTTCGCGGCGCCCTGGACTTCTCATTCCCAATGATGCGCAGGCGCTTCGCCTCCACCTCGTTGAGGAGATTGCTGAGGTCATCGTCAGTGAAATTCTGAGTTCTTTTAATGACGTGAATTGTGCTCATTCCAGCCATTTCACTTTGCTAATTAAATAAAATGAATGAAAAAAATGCTTTCAGGGCTTTTAAAACTCTTTAAATTGCTTCAAATCTCTTTAAAACTATTTCAGATTCTTCAAAATCATGTAAAAGTATTTAAAAGTTTATAAAAGTTACCAAAAGATTCATAAAAATACAAAAAACCTACTTACAATGCTGCTTCTGCATGTACCAAGGCTTTGGACCGTCTGAGAAAGATTGGGGGCATGTCCTATGCTAATGCGACCTCACAGGGCGTGTCTCACTTACACTCCGCGCTGGACGCTTCGCGCAGGCTGCACTCCTGGGTGGCGCGACGTCAGACGCTGCCCGGGAGTGCTCCTCAAGAGAACGGAATTCCACGCGCCCCGAGAGCACAACGGCCGGCGCGCTAGGTAAGTGCACATCGGGGGCTTGCACCCGCGGCAAGCCCCCGACCCTAATTTCTGGGCCATTGTGTTCTGACTTTAATCCTTCCCATATATTCTCATCTATCACATTACTAGTTGCACCCGAATCACTTAACATTCTCAGGTTTACTCCCCCCACACAAAAGGTAAGTCTCTCTGTCACGTTATTTCCAGTAACAGCAAATGCAAAGTCATTTTGTTCCTCTACATTGTTCACACTGTGTTTCTTTGTACCCTTTGTGAGGCATAGTTTGGAGAAATGATCCTTTCCCTTGCACTTATGACACGTTTGTCCGCGTGCTGGGCATTTTGGATCTCTGCCCATGTGGTCTGTGGGTCCACATCTGTAACATTTCCTTTCGTTCCTATCGCCATTTCCCTGTCGAGCTTTCTGCATAATACCCTCTTTTCTGTGTAACACGATGAACAGTATCTGTCTCCGCCTTCTCTGTACATGACATGGCTGACATCTGCTCCTTGACGTTTTCACATTGTGAGGCCAATTGTAACGTGCAGGCGAGCGTTAGACCTTGCCCTCCCTCTAGCAATTTCCTCCGCACATAGGCTGACGTGCACCTACTCAGGATAGCGTCTCTTGTTTGATTATCCGCATCCCCCCCAAAAGCACAGTCTTTAGCAGCCTGCCGCAAGCGAGTAGCAAATTGTTGCACAGTCTCACCTGTCTTCTGGGACAACTTATGAAAAGTCTGTCTAGCAAATGCTGCGTTGACCTGGGGCACGAAGTAGTGATTCAAAGCACTAACCGCCGCCGTGTAGTCTGCTGGCTCTCCTGTGTCCGGTAGAGTCAAAAAGATATCCTGGACATCTGGTTCTGCTAGGTGTAGAAGTAGAGCTCTTCTCCTCTGCTTTGTGGCACCTGTAGAGGTATCGTCGATAATGAGTCCTTTGCTGTCGGCATAAAGCTCAAAAGACGTTAACCACCTCGTCCATCTTGGACCCAACGTGGCTGGCTCGGCGAAGCATGCAAAATTTTGAATGCCGGTCTTCTCCATCCTAGCTAACTAACACTTGGGCAACTACCTATCTAAAATGATTCCGTTCATTATCCTCGTCGCCAATGTTGTATCTATGCTTTAATGCGTTCAATCAAGTATGTAGAAACGTCAAATTAAATCAGAGTCAGGCAGACAGGCTTATAACTGCGATGTTCACTTTATTGCGTAAAATGGCTGACTGCCGTTTTCCCGGGTAATTCCCATAATGCAATGCACATTACATTACCGTATTGACTGGTGTCAAACTCGCACATTACATTACCGTATTGACTGGTGTCAAACTCGCAATCAATACACGAGACGTGGGGTGGCCGTTGCACACCAGCTACCACACGGGTTTGACAGAGCAAGGTCTTGTTCCAATGGCAAGGAGATCCAAGACGATTGGAGACCAGGCTCTGCTACATCGGCCTGGCACACACACACAAACATACTCCTACTGTCCTCCTCCCTCCTTCCCGCAGGTCCTCTCTGCCTGGGTTTCATAGGCTGCAGTGTGATCCTCCTGACCCCGCTGTTGGTCCACGCTGCGCCACTCCTGGGCCCACCCTAGCCTGGAACCAGTGCTCTATGGTCATCAGTACGTACGCCCCAACACTGGAAGCCACAGACGAGACCAAAGAGGAATTCTACTCCAGCCTTGAACAATCCCTGTCCCGACTCCCAACGGGCGACAAGCTGATCCTCCTTGGTGACTTTAACGCCAGAGTTGGAAAGGACACAGACCTCTGGGGAGGTGTGATCGGCAGAGAGGGGGTAGGGAAAGCCAACTCCAACGGTACCCCCCTCCTGATGAAATGCTTAGAACATGGCCTTGTCATAACCAACACCTTGTTCCATCAGAGAGACAAGTACAAGGCTTCATGGCAGCACCCTCGCTCCAAGCACTGGCATCTGCTGGACTACGTCATCGTCCGAGCGAGGGACCGCAAGGATGTCCACATCACCTGCGCCATGACAGGAGCTGACGACTGCTGGACAGACCACCGCCTAATCCGTTCTGTCATCTCCATCAATGTAGCCCCAAAACAGCGGCAGCAACAGAAACAATGCCGCAGGAAAATCAACACTGGAGCACTCAAAGACCCTGCTAAGAAAGCCCTATTCAGCCTGCGCCTCACAAACAACCTGACGACTCCCAGTGATTCAGAGACACAGAGTGCCCACAGCCTGGTCGGTACTCAAGGCCTCCATAATCAGCACCTGTGAAGAGACGCTTGGTCATTCGACCAGGAAACACCAAGACTGGTTCGATGAAAATGACCAGGAGATCCAGGAGCTAATAAGCTGCAAGCGCAAGGCATTCCTGATCTGGAAACAGCAACAGAGAGCAAGAAAACAGCTCTACAGACACCTGAAGGCCGAGGTCCAACAAAAAAACTCGCGACCTAAAGAACAGATGGTGGGTGGAGAAAGCGCAGGAGATCCAGCAGCTAGCTGACAACTACAACGTGCGTGGATTCTTTAGTGCAGTCAAGACCATCTACAGCCCAAGCACCCAAGTCCTACCCCACGGCGGGCCAAGAACGGAGAGGTACTCATCAAGGACAGAGCGGAAGTCATTGCCCGCTGGTAGAAGCACTTTGAAGATCTCCTTAACTGAGACTCTGTCTTCGACGCGAGTGTCCTCAACTCCATCCCGCAGCATGCTCCCCGCCACCATCTCAGCACAACCCCAGCCCGGCATAAGGTTGAAAAGGCCATCTGACAACTGAAAAACAACAAGGCCTCAGGAGCAGATGGAATCCCCGCCGAGACGCTAAAACATGGCAGTGAAGCACTATTGGTGCGAATACATGAACCCATCTCTCTTATTTGGAAGGAAGAGAGCATGCCAGGGGATCTCAGAGACGTCGTAATCGTGACCATCTTCAAGAAAGGTGACAAGTCCGATTGCGATAATTACAGAGGAGTCTCCCTGCTGTCTGCCACAGGGAAAGTCATCACAAGAATCCTCCTCAATTGTCTTCTCCCAGTGGCTGAAGAGCTCCTCCCAGAGTCGTAATGCGGACTCAGCCCACTAAGGGGCACAATGGACATGACCTTCACCGCGTGTCAAGTACAAGAGAAATGCAGGGAACAGCACCAACCACTGTACATGGCCTTCTTTGGCCTCACAAAGACGTTCGACACCATCAACCGTGAGGGATTATGGAGCATCCTCCTCAAATTCGGCTGCTCTCAAAAGTTTGTCACCATCCTCCGTCTGCTTCACGATGACATGCAAATGTGATCCTGACCAACGGATCCACCACAGACCCAATACGGACCAGGGTCAAACAAGGCTGTGTCATCACACCAACGCTCTTCTTGATCTTCCTGGCTGCAATGCTCCATCTCACCCTCAGTAAGCTCCCCGCTGGAGTGGAGCTAATCTACAGAACAAACGGGAAGCTGTTCAACCACTGTCGCCTCCAGTCCAGATCCAAGATCGGCTCATTCTCTGTCATCGAATTACGGTATGCAGACGACGCTTGCGTCTGCGCTCATTCGGAGATCGAACTCCAAACCATCGTCAACACCTTCACCGAAGCGTGCGAGAGCATGGGCCTTACACTAAACATCCGTAAGACAAAAGTCCTCTACCAACCTGCCCCCGCCACACAGTACTACCCCCCGATTATCAAAATCCATGACGAGGCCTTGGACCATGTGGACCACTTTCCATACCTCGGGAGCCTACTGTCAACAAGGGCAGACATCGACGACGAAGTCCAACACCGCCTTCAGTGTGCCAGTGCAGCCTTCGGTCACCTGAGGAAGAGAGTGTTTGAAGACCAGGACCTCAAACCCAGCACTAAACTCATGGTCTACAGAGCAGCTGTGATACCCGCCCTGCTGTATGCCTCAGAGACATGGACCATGTACAGCAGGCACCTCAAAGCACTGGAGAGGTACCACCAACGCTGCCTCCGCAAGATCCTGCAAATGCCGCGGTGTTTTGAATGGGCCCCGCAGTCCCTAAAAGGGGCCGCGCAGCCAATAGATAATGAAAGAGAACATTGATCGAGCGGACAGCTCCCTGAGTGGTTTTGCGCTCTCTACTTCGATCCCAATCCTTCTTGAAAACCGTAATTCCAATTCTAATTTTCCTGAAATCTCTCATTTCTATTGGTGGTCTAATCCAACACGAAACATTAAAGATGTCCCTGGCCACTCATATATTTCATATATAAAAGAAACTGATGCTTGGACCGGCTTTTGAAACTTTGGTTAATATTCAATGATTAATAACATTCAATAATAAAGGGGCGGAATGCCATGGGGAAATGCTTTGATCGCAGAGTGCTGCACTGAACTGGCCTCCCCTGTAAACCAACATCACTACATACCCAACAGATCTGGTGACAAAAAACTGGTATCTTGCTGACTAAAGTTTTAGGGGGGGAAATTGGGTTGATTTGCGCTTCTTGTTAGCACCCCCAGGGGGCGCTAATGAGGGGCGCAAATCCCCTACCGATCGGGCGCGGCGCCACTGATGCCTCCCGCGAAATTCAGCGTCATCGCCATGCGCAGCGCCCCGCTCGCGCCCTGGCCGCAAACTTCCCTTGCGCCCCCTGACCTATCACCGCACGATATGTCCGACAGGATCAGGGGGCGGTTTGGCAGCAGCGGCGGAGCAAGTTAAAGGGCCGGTGTCGGGCGGCCATTTTTTTTTGGCCACCTGCCAGCACCTGCCCCCTTCCCCTCTTTCATTCAGGGTGCCGGCCGCGATCGCTCAGCCCGGCACTCCTCTCGAGTGCTGGGCTGTTTTCCCGGCACCCCGCTCCCCGGTGGTCCGGCAGGGCCCAGGTGCGTGCAGCGCTAGGCCCCTCCCCTTTAATCAGGGCAGGAGGCCTGCAATGACGCGGCACTACGTGCTGACGCGTGTGGCGCTGTTGCACGTAGCGCCACGATATTCAGTTGTAGCACCCCCTGAAGGAGGGCTTCCAGTAGCCCCCCCACCTCCTGCTTGGGGTGTTACAACTGAATTTCCGGCAGAGGGGAGCAAATCCGAGCGAAGTCAGTGTCCCAAATAGGGGCACCTCCCAATTTTTCCCTCTTACTAACATCTCACTCACCAATTAATCCAATAAATTGCACATGCAGAGCCCAAACTCTCTCACCTTGTATTCAGATTTGTAGAAACCATGTCAATGGCTTAAAAGTTCACAAAGAATAGGACAAAAAGGAAAGCTGCTTATTGTGGAAATTCATGGCACGACTGTTAACAAAATGAATTGTCCTTGATTTTGGATATTTGGCCCTGATTTGCAATCCTGGAATCTCTGCTTATCTACATTGCAGGTTAAAGATATAATCTAGTCGATAGGTGAGGATAGGATGCCTTCCACAGTCGAATAAAAGAAAAACTTGCATTTCTCCAGCGCCTTTCATGACCTCAGGACGTCCCAAAGCGCTTTACAGTCAATGAGGTAATTTTGAAGTGGCGTCGCTGTTGTAATGTGGAAAGCGTGGCAGCCAATTTGTGCACAGTAAGCTCCCACAAACAGCAATGTGATAATGACCAGATAATCTGTTTTAGTGATGTTGATTGAGAGATAACTGTTGGCCCAGGACACCAGGGCAGAACTCCCCTGCTCTTCTTCGAATTAGTGCCATAGGATTTTTTATGCCCACCTGAGGGAGCAGACAGAGCCTCGGTTTAACGTCTCATCTGAAAGACGGCACCTCCTCTGACAGTGCAGCACTCCCTCAGTACTGCACTGGAGTGTCGGCCTAGATTTTTGTGCTCAAGTCTCTGGAGTGGGATTTGAACCCACAACCTTCGGACATCAGAGGCGAGAGTGCAACCCACTGAGCCACGGCTGACATCACGGAGGCCTATTCAGCCTGTGACAGCTCGCTGAAAGAGCCCCTTGCCTTTTCCCCATACCCATTTAATTAATTATTTTTAAAGTATTTATCTGGTTTCCTTTGAAAAGCTATGATGGATTCTGCTTCCAGTGCTACGTCTGGTAGAAACAAATGACCTTCTATGTTACCGTGCCTTGTCACCACCCGGGGTACAGTAGCATAGTGGTAATGTTACTGGACTAGTAATCCAGAAGCCTGGACTAATGATCTGGAGACGTGAGTTCCAATCCCACCACATGTGAAATTTAAATTCAGGACTTAATAGCTAGTATCAGTAATGGTGACCATGAAACCCATCTGGTTCTCCTTAGGGAAGGAAATCTGCCATCCTTACCTGGTCTGGCCTATATATGACTCTGGACCCACAGCAATGTGGTTGACTCTTACTGCCCTCTGAAATGGTCTAACAAGCCACCCAGTTGTAGAAAACAACAATGAATAAAAACAGACGGACCTTGGCACAGGCTTCGGACACGACAAAGGCACGCCCAGCCCAGTCGAGTCGACGCTGCAAAGTCCTCCTCACCAACATCTGGGGACTTGTGCCATTATTGGGAGAGCTGTCCCACAGACTAGTCGAGCAACAGCCTGACATAGTCATACTCACAGAATCATACCTTTCAGCCAATGTCCCGAACTCCTCCATCACTATCCCTGGGTATGTCCTGTCCAGAAGTGGCGGCACAGTGGTACACAGTCGGGAAGGAGTGGCCCTGGAAGTTCTCAACATTGATTCCAGACCCCACAAAGTCTCATGGCTTCAGGTCAAACATAGGCCTCCTGCTGATTAACACTTACCACCCTCCCTCAGCTGATGAATCAGTACTCTGCCATGTTGAACACCACTTGGAAGAAGCACTGAGAGTAGCAAACACATATGGGTGGGGAACTTCAATGTCCATCACCAAGAGTGGCTCAGTAGCACCACAGCTGGCCGAGTCCTGAAGGACAGAGCTGCCAGTCTGGGACAGCGGCAGGTGGTGAGAGAACCAACACAAGGGAAAAACCTACTTGACCTCGTCCTCACCAATCTACCGGTAGCAATACAGTATGGGTAGCAGTGACCACCGCACAGTCATTGTGGAGATGAAGTTCCGCCTTCACACTGAGGACACCCTCCATCGTGTTGTGTGGCACTACCACCGTGCTAAATGGGATAGATTCAGAACAGATCTAGCAGCTCAAAACTGGGCATCCATGAGGCGCCGTGGGCCATCAGCAGCAGCAGAAGTGTATTCCACCACAATCTGTAACCTCATGGCCCGGCATATCCCTCACTCTACCATTACCATCAAGCCAGGGGACCAACCCTGGTTCAATAAGGAGTGTAGAAGAGCATGCCAGGAGCAGCACCAGGCGTACCTAAAAATGAGGAAGCTGCAACACAGGACTACATGCATGCTAAAAAGCAGAGGTAGCATGCTATAGACAGGGCTAAGCGATTCCACAATCCACGGATCAGATCAAAGCTCTGCTGTCCTGTCACATCTAGTCGTCAATGGTGGTAGGCCATTAAACAACTAGCGGGAGGAGGAGGCTGCATGAATATCCCCATCCTCAATCATGGTGGAGCCCAGCACACGAGTGCAAAAGACAAGGCTGAAGCGTTTGCAACCATCTTCAGCCAGAAGTGCTGAGTGGATGATTCATATCTACCTCCTCCAGAGGTCCTCACCATCACAGAAGCCAGTCTTCAGATTCAATTCACTCCATGTGATATCAAGAAACGGCTGAACGCACTGGATACAGCAAAGGCTATGGGCCCCAACAACATCCCGGCTGCAGTGCTGTAGACTTGTGCTCCAGAACTAGCCAAGCTGTTCCACCAGCTCACTTGATTGGCACCCCATCCACCACCTTAAACATTCGCTCCCTCCACCACCGGCATACCGTGGCTGCAGTGTGTACCATCTACAAGATGCATTGCAGCAACTCGCCGAGGCTTCTTCGACAGCACCTTTCAAACCCGCGACCTCTACCACCTACCCGACAATCTGGAAAACTGTTCAGTTATGTCCTGTCCACAAAAAGCAGGACAAATCCAGTCCGGCCAATTACCGCCACATCAGTCTACTCTCAATCATCAGCAAAGTGATGGAAGGTATCATCGACAGTGCTATCAAACGGCACTTACTCACCAATAACCTGCACACTGATGCCCAGTTTGGGTTCCGCCAAGACCACTCAGCTCCCGACCTCATTACAGCCTTGGTCCAAACATGGACAAAGGAGCTGAATTCCAGAGGTGAGGTGAGAGTGACTGCCCTCGACATCAAGGCAGCATTTGACCGAGTAAAACTGAAGTCATAGAAACATAGAAGATAGGAGCAGGAGTAGGCCATTCGGCCCCTCGAGCCTGCTCCGCCATTCAATGAGATCATGGCTGATCATCCAAACTCAGTACCCTGTCCCTGCCTTCTCCCCATATCCCTTGATCCCTTTAGCCTTAAGAAATATATCTAACTCCTCCTTGAATATATTTAATGAATTGGCCTCCACTGCCTTCTGTGGTAGAGAATTCCACAGGTTCACCACTCTCTGGGTGAAGAAATTCCTCCTCATCTCTGTCCTAAATGGCTTACCCCTTATCTTTAGACTGTGACCCCTGGTTCTGGACTCCCCTGCCATCGGGAACATCCTTCCTGCATCTAGTCTGTCTAGTCCTGTTAGGATTTTATAAGTTTCAATGAGATCCCCTCTCATTCTTCTAAACTCCAGCGAGTATAAGCCCAATCGACCCAATCTCTCCTCATACGTCATTCCTGCCATCCCAGGTATCAGTCTGGTGAATCTTCGCTGCACTCCCTCCATGGCAAGAACATCCTTCCTCAGATAAGGTGACCAAAACTGCACACAATACTCAAGGTGTGGTCTCACCAAGGCCCTGTACAACTGCAGCAAGACATCCATGTTCCTGTACTCAAACCCACTCGCTACGAATGCCAACATACCATTTGCCTTCTTAACCGCCTGCTGCACCTGCATGCTTACCTTCAGCGACTGGTGCACAAGGACACCCAGGTCTCGTTGCACTTCCCCTTCTCCCAATCTATTGCCGTTCAGATAATAATCTGCCTTCCTGTTTTTGCCACCAAAGTGGATAACCTCGCATTTATCCACATTATACTGCATCTGCCATGCATCTGCCCAATCACCCAACCTGTCCAAATCATACTGGAGTTTTTCGGCATCCTCCTCACAGCACACACGCCCACCCAGCTTTGTGTCATCTGCAAGCTTGGAGATATTACATCTAGTTCCCTCGTCTAGATGATTAATATTGTGAATAGCTGGGGTCCTAGGACCAATCCTTGCGGTACCCCACTAGTCACTGCCTGCCACTCGGAAAAAGACCCGTTTATTCCAACTCTTTGCTTCCTGTCTGCCAACCAGTTCTCTATCCAAGTCAATGGGAAAACTCTCCACTGGCTGGAGTCATACCTAGCACAAGGGAAGATGGTTCTGGTTGCTGGAGGCCAATCATCACAGCCCCAGGACATCGCTGCAGGAATTCCTCAGGGCAGTGCCCCAGGCCCAAACATCTTTAGCTGCTTCAGAAGGTCAGATGTGGGGATTTCAGTTCCATTCGCAACTCCTCAGATAATGAAGCAGTCCATGTCCGTAAGCAGCAAGACCTGGACAACTATCTCCAACAAGAGGGAGTCTAACCACTTCCCCTTGACGTTCAATGGCATTACCATCGCCAAATCCCGCCCCCCCCCACCATCAACATCCTGGGGGTCACCGTTGACCAGAAACTTAACTGGACCAGCCACATGAATACTGTGGCAACGAGAGTGGGTCAGAGGCTGGGTATTCTGCAGCGAGTGTCTCACCTCCTGACTCCCCAAAGCCTTTCCACCATCTACAAGGCACAAGTCAGGAGTGTGATGGAATACTCTCCGCTTGCCTGGATGAGTGCAGCTCCAACAACACTCAAGAAGCTCGAAACCATCCAGGACAAAGCAGCCCGCTTGATTGGCACCCCAACCACCACCTTAAACATTCACTCCCTCCACCACCAGCACACTGTGGCTGCAGTGTGTACCATCTACAAGATGCACTGCAGCAACTCGCCAAGGCTTCTTCTACCATCTAGAAGGACAAAGGTAGCAGGCAATTGGGATGACCATCACCTGCAAGTTCCCCTCCAAGGTACACACCATCCTGACTTGGAAATATATCGCCGTTCCTTCATCGTCGCTGGGTCAAAATCCTGCAACTCCCTCCGTAACAGCACTTTGGGAGCACCTTCACCACAGGGACTGCAGCGGTTCAAGAAGGCGGCTCACCACCAGCTTCTCAAGGGCAACTAGGAATGGGCAATAAAGGCTGGCCTTACCAGCGACGCCCACATCCCGTGAATGAATTTAAAAAAAGAAATGAAGACTCATCGCTCCATCACCTGAACCTCAAATCTGGATCTTCTCACTTCCCTCAGTCATCACCTGTCCGATAGTTTACAAAATTCTAAAGAAAAAAGGTCCTGAAGTCACTCAACCATTAATTCTTCACTTACATTGTCTTCCCTCTGCCCTGTTGTGGCCTAAACTAAGGACCTTGATTGTTTACCCTGGTTGGTGAGACCGATGCCTCACCTTCAAGAACCACATCGAGAAGACAAAGGCAAAAGTGAGCGCACAAAACAACATCCTGAATAAGCTCACTAACACAAGATGGGGAGCAAGCCCGAAAACATTGCGAACCAGTGCACTTGCTCTTTGCTATTCCACTGCCGAATACGCCTGCCCTGCATGGGAAAGGTCTACTCGTGCCAAGAAGATGGATGCCGTTCTGAATGCAAGCTGCCGATTTATCACAGGTTGCTTAAAACCAACAAACACCAACAGCCTATATATCCTGGCGGGTATCGCTCCCTGATGCGCTATCAATTACTCATAAAAGACTGAGAGTTAAGAGAGTAACTAAAGGCTTTTATTAACAAAAGAATGAAGGTCTGCCTCGAGTGGTCGACCGGTCCAGAAATACAAAGGGCTGGGGAGCAGTCACCTTTATACTAGGACTTGTGGGAGGAGTCAGCCGAGGCATGTCCAGGCATGTACACAGTGGAATACAAACAGTGGGTTCGTCCACTGCGTGCATGGTGGCTTTGGCAATGTCCTCCTTGATACGGTGGAAGGCTAAGTGGGCCTCTGCCGTCAAGGGAAAAGAGGTGGACTTGATCAGCGGACGGGCCTTGTCCGCATAGTAGGGGACCCACTGGGCGTAATAGGAGAAAAACCCTAGGCACCTCTTCAGGGCCTTGAGGCAGTGGGGCAGTGGGAGTTCCATAAGGGGACGCATCCGGTCGGGGTCGGGGCCGATGACTCCGTGTTCCACAACACAGCCAAGGATGGCGAGGCGGTTTGTGCGGACTATGCACTTCTCCTTGTTATATGTCAGGTTCAGGAGTTGGGCGGTGCGGAGGAATTTTTCGAGGTTTGCGTCATGGTCCTGCAAGTCACGGCCGCAGATGGTCACATTGTCCAGATATGGGAAAGTGGCCTGCAACGCATTTTGATCTACCATCCGGTCCATCTCCCTTTGGAAGACGGAGACCCCGTTGGTGACGCCAAAGGGAACCCTAAGGAAGTGGTAGAGGCGGCCGTTTGCCTCAAAGGCAGTATACTGGCGGTCCTCAGGGCGGATAGGGAGCTGGTGGTACGCTGATTTCAGGTCAATGGTCGAGAAGACGCGGTACTGCGCGATCTGGTTGACCATATCAGCTATGCGGGGGAGTGGGTAGGCGTCCAGCAGGGTGCAGCGATTTATTGTCTGGCTGTAGTCGATGACCAGGCGCTGCTTCTCGCCGGTCTTAACGACCACAACCTGGGCTCGCCAGGGGCTGGTGCTGCCCTCAATAATCCCTTCCTTCAGGAGCCGCTCCACTTCGGTTTTAATGAAAACCCTATCCCCGGCACTGTATCGCCTGCTCTTTGTGGCGATGGGCTTACAGTCGGGGGTGAGGTTAGCAAACAGTGGGGGGGGGGTGACTCTGAGTGTGGAGAGGTTGCACCTGGTGCGCGGCGGGCAATTTGGGAGCTGCTGGCTGCGGACTGTGAGTGGGGGTAGGGGTCCACCGTACGCCATCGTAACACTTTTAAGGTGGCACTGAAAATCTAACCCCAGCAGGACGGCAGCGCAGAGGTCGGGCAGGACCAGAAGTTTAAAATGATCGTACACGGTCCCGTCTACTATGAGTGTCACTACGCAGTAGCCGCCGATGTCCGCCGGCTGGGACTCAGAGGCCATAGAAATCCGCTGGTGCGCAGGCAGGACTGGGAGAGAGCAACGCCGCACCGTGTCGGGGTGGATGAAGCTCTCCGTGCTCCCAGAGTCAAAAAGGCAGATTGTATCGTGGCCATTTACCTTAATGTCCATTGTGGAACTGGCCAGCTGGTGCGGTCTCGCTTGGTCCAGTGTAACGGATACCAGCGTAGGGGTCGGTGTGTCGCTGCGGGTATCAGATGAGGCGGTGTTGGGGGCCTGCTGCGTTCCGGCTGTCGTCCAAGATGGCGGCGTCCATGATCCCCATGTGGCTGGAGGCGTCCAAAATGGCTGCTGTACCGGTGGTTCGCACATGGCCGGGGCGGCCCAAGATGGCGGCCTGCATGGCCCACACGCAGCGCTGCTGGGGTTCGGGGTGGCTTTGGCCCTGCAGACGTTAGCGTAGTGTCTCTTCTTCCCGCAGCCCGAGCAGATCGCGTTTTTCGCCGGGCAGCGCGCTCTGGGGTGTTTTGCCTGGCCACAGAAGTAGCATTTCTGGCCTTGGGGCACTGCTGTCTGGCCTTGGGACACTGCTGCGGTAGTTGGGCCATTGCTGGGGTGTGGCTGGGGTGGCACGGCGCTATGAGGCGGTCCTACCGTGTCCCAGGCTGTCATTCCCCGCGGCGTCCACGGTGCAGAGGAGTAGGCATCCATGCCCCGGTAGGCTGCATCCAATGATAGTGCGAGTTCAGAGGCCTTGTTGAGGTCGAGGTCACTCTGCTCCAACAGTCGCTGTCGGGTGTAATTGGATCTGTGGCCCGCTACAAAAGCGTCCCGGATAAGTTCCTCTGTGTACACGGCAGCCTTTACATCCTTACAACCACAGGCCCGGCCAAGCACAGACAGTGCCTGAAGGTATTCCACGGTCGATTCCCCAGGTTGTTGTTTACAACTCCCCAGAAGGTGCCTGGCGTACACTTCGTTCACTGGGCGCATGTACTGGTCCTTGAGGAGCTTGATAGCGTCCGCGTACGAGGTCGCGTCTTGGATGACCGAGTACACTCGGTGGTTCACTTTGGAGGTCAGGACATCCAGTTTGTCCTCGTCCGATTTGATTGCTGCGGAGGCGGTCAGGAATTTTTCGAAACACTTAAGCCAGTGAGTAAACTTGGTGGATGAGTCCGCCTCCCGATGATCTAAGTCCAGGCATGCTGGTGTGAGGATCTTCTCCATTATAAAAATTTTGTTAATAAAATTGATGCGCTATCAATTACTCATAAAAGACTGAGAGTTAAGAGAGTAACTAAAGGCTTTTATTAACAAAAGAATGAAGGTCTGCCTCGAGTGGTCGACCGGTCCAGAAATACAAAGGGCTGGGGAGCAGTCACCTTTATACTAGGACTTGTGGGAGGAGTCAGCCGAGGCATGTCCAGGCATGTACACAGTGGAATACAAACAGTGGTTTACCACACTCCCCCTGATATAAGAAGAACGGTAGCCAGCAAGAAAGAGCGACTCCCTCAAACATCAGGTGAGAGGCACCCTTTGCATTGTCATACACCTACACCCAGCCGCCTAAAGTCAAGGAAGAGCTTCATGAACAGTGTTGTTCCATTACAATCAACCTCATCTGAAGCCCGCATCGCCTTGTGGAAAGACCGGCTCGCCAGTCTTGAACAACCCCCAGCGATGGAAATTTTACCTGATGAAAGCCTTCCCCCAGGAGCTAATTGCAACTGGGCAATCTGGAAGTGCCTTAACAGACTTAGGACCGGTGTAGGTTGCTCAAAGGTGTCACTAAGCAAATGGGGATATTCAACCAGCATGACAACTTGTGAATGTGGAACTGAGGCACAGACTATGCAACATCTCCTGCAATGCCCATCGTTAGAGGAACCCTGCACTGTTGCAGATCTTGCCGAATCCAACAACAAGGCGCAAAAATGTGTCCAGTTCTGGCTGGGCTATGTATAGACTGTCTGTGGACACGATAAGAAGACGACCTAAGGAAGGATATACTTGCCTTAGAGGGAGTGCAACGAAGGTTCACCAGACTGATTCCTGGGATGGGGGATTGTCCTATGAAGAGAGATTGAGTAGACCAGGCCTATACTCCCTCGCATTTAGAAGAATGAGAGGTGAGTTCATTGAACCATATAAAATGCTTAAGGGGCTTGAGGAGGTAAATGCTGGGAGGATGTTTCCCCTGGCTGGGGAGTCTAGAACCAGGGGTCACAGTCTCAGAATAAGGGATCAGCCACCTGGGTTGAGGAGAAATTTCTTCACTCAGAGGGTTGTGAATCTTTGGAATTCTCTACCCCAGAGGGCTGTGGAGGCTCAGTCGTTGAGTATATTCAAGGCTGAGATCGATAGATTTTTGGACACTAAGGGAATCAAGGGATATGGGGATCGGGCGGGAAAGTGGAGTTGAGGTAGAAGATCAGCCATGATCTTACTGAATGGCGGAGCAGGCTCGAGGGGCCGAATGGCTGAATCCTGCTCCTATTTCTTAAGTTCTTCTGCTTCTCAATACATTATAACAAGCCCTGCTTATAGCTAACACCCAGTTTTAATGAACCCAATGGCCATACCCATTGTGTTCTATGGCAATCAGCCTGACTGCGACAAACACTTAATGTGAGGATCTTTTTCGGACTGGTTAACAAGATAGAAAGAGCGTGCATTGAGAAAAGCATGAATAACATGAAGCAGTGTTTATTTACCAGAATCAAGTGATGTGCAATTCAAATTGGTCATTTCTTCATGTTTCTGATGCAGCAAATCACCAAATCCGACTATAGTGATCTAATGTTCTGTCGGTCCTGAGGGGGCTAGTTACAGTGAAGTTCGACTGTATAAATCATAGACTCTTAGAGCACAGAAGGGGGCCATTTGGCCCATCGAGCCAGCGCCGGCTCTTTGGAAGAGCTGTCCAATCAGTCCCACACCCCCGCTCCTCCCATCACTATTTCCTCATATCCCTGCAAATCTTTTCCTTTCAGGTATTTGTCCACCGCCCTTTCAGGCCGTGCATTGCAGATCATAACAACTCGTTGCCTAAAAAAAATTCTCCTCATCTGCCCCTCTGGTTTTTTTGCCAATTACCTTGAATCTGTGTCCTCTGGTTACCGACCCTCCTGCCAGTGGAAACAGTTTCTCCTTATTTACTCCATCAAAACCCTTCATGATTCTGAACATCTCTATTAAATCTCCCCTTAATCTCTCTACTCTAGAGAGAACAACCCCAGCTTCACTCTCTCTCTATAATACACAGAATACCAGCCAGTGAAAGAAATTGGTTTCTTATTTTCTACAAAGTGCAGCACTGGTCCCCCGTACAGTGTCTGTACAGCTTTAACTTATTAACGTTGATGCCAGTTGGGTAAGACTAAGGTTCTCTCTCTTAGATTGACACTGGCTGCTGTAGCACTGAGCCTGGGTCAGAAGAAGTGCGGTTGCAACCCCAGGCAGGCGAGAGTTAAATGCGCTAATGGAAACAAGCAGCGTGACCAGGAAAACCACATCACATGAAGTGATGGGCAGCGAAACCACAGCAACAATTACTGTCAGCATCTTATTACAGAGGCTGACAGACATGTAGGTCCAAACTGTACACACGTCCCGTGTTCAATGTGGAGCCGGCGCAGTCACTGGACTGAAATCCCACTCAAGCACATAAGACCGTAAGAACATAAGAAATAGGAGCAGGAGTAGGCCATTCGGCCCTTCGAGCCTGCTCCGCCATTCAATAAGATCCTGGCTGATCATCAACCTGAACTCCACTTTCCCGTCCAATCCCCATGTCCCCTGATTCCCCGACCGTCCAAAAATCTATCGCTCTCAGCCTTGTATATACTGAGCTCTACAGAGCATGTAGAGGCACTGGAGACGGTGCAAAAAAGATTCACAAGGATGATACCAGAACCGAGAGGTTACAACTATCAGGAAAGATTGAACAGACTGGGGCTCTTTTCTCTAGAAAAGAGAAGACTGAGGTGTGACCTGATTGAGGTCTTTAAGATTGTGAAAGGGTTTGATAGAGTAGACATACAGAAGATGTTTCCATTTGCGGACGAGACCAGAATTAGGGGCCATCAGTATAAGACAGTCACTAATAAATCCAATAGGGAATTCAGGAGAAACATCTTTACTCAGGGAGTGGTGAGAATGTGGAACTCGCTACCACAGGGAGTGGTTGAGGTGAATAGTATAGATACATCTAAGGGGAAGCTAGATAAACACATGAGGGAGAAAGGAATAGAGGGATATGTTGATGGGGTGAGATGAAGAGGGGTGGGAGGAGGCTCGTGTGGAGGGGTTACGGGGAGAGGGCAGGGAAGTGGACGTGAGTCTAGGTTCGGATCAGCCATGATCCTATTGAATGGCGGAGCAGGCCCGAGGGGCCGTGTGGCCTACTCCTGCTCCTACTTCTTTCTTATGTTCTTATAAACACCAGCACTGACCAGTTGGGCCGAATG
The DNA here is from genome assembly GCF_052327205.1 of Somniosus microcephalus. Lineage (NCBI taxonomy): Eukaryota > Metazoa > Chordata > Chondrichthyes > Squaliformes > Somniosidae > Somniosus > Somniosus microcephalus. The sequence continues at coordinate 163,680 of NW_028225495.1, forward strand.
GCCTGTTTCTGTGCTGTAAATACTATGTACTATGTAGCAGGCAGATCCCAAGCTACGTGGCTAGTATTTATTGAGTTAGCTCATCTCAGACAGGCCATCAGCTGGTCTCTACAACTGGCCTTACTGTCCCTAACACAGGGAGTGTAAAAAATTATAAGCGTTTGTTTTGCCAGCTGGGTGTCTCTCTAACAGGGGAACCCGTCGCTGCGGTGATAGAGTCAAATCAAAATCCTGAGCAACCCTTGTAAGTAGACCTTCCCTTAATCTGCCTGAATATGGAGTGTAATCTCTCTCCCGGTAGCACTTCCCCACTCCTGATCACCAACCAGTGATCACTGTTGGACAATGGACACCCGTCAGTCGGTGTGATGCCCCCCCGGCTGAGTAGCGCCGGCGGCTGGTCAGCAGCATAGTGACGAGGCCCGGCCCTCAAACTGCACCGGGCCTCTCATCGGCATTATCAGGAGGCCAGCTGGTGAGCTGCACCGATCGGCCGCCCGACAGTTACAATCGAACCCAGAGAGCTCCACTTCTACCTTTCACTGCTGTGGAACTGAACTCAGCCATGGCTCAGTGGGTGACACACCCTCGCCTCTGAATTATGAAAGTTGTGGGTTCAAGTCCCACTCCAGGGAACTTGACCACAGAAATCTAGGCTGACGCTCTAGTGGAGTGCTGCACTGTCGGAGGGGCCGTCTTTCAGATGAAACGTTAAACCGAGGTTCCGTCTGCCCTCTCAGGTGGACGTAAAAGATCCTGTAGCACTATCTCGAAGAGGAGCAGGAGAGTTCTCCCCGGTGTCCTGGCCAATATTCATCACTAAAATAGATTATCTGGTCATTATCACGTTGCTGTTTGTGGGAGCTTGCTGTGCGTAAACTGACTGCCACGTTTCCTATGGTGACTACATTTCAAGAGTACTTCATTGGCTGTAAAACACCTTGGGACGTCATGAAAGGCACTATAGAAATGCAGTTCTTTCTTTTGTACGGATCGGGCTGGTGTCAGTCCCTCCCACTGCCAGCAGAGGGAGCATTATTCTCATTTACTGCAAAGCTCGAATCCCTAATAACCTTAGAATAGAATCAGAGAATCTTAAAGCACAGAAGGGGCCCATTCGGCCCATCGTGCCTGTGCCGGCTCTTTGAAAGAGCTTCCCAATGTAGTCTTTGATTTATGGAAATATTAAATGAAGTTAACAAAAACAACTTGTATTTATATAGAGCCTTTACCGTAGTAAAAACATTCCAAGGCGCTTCACAGGAGCGATTATCAAACAAAATCTGGCACTGAGTCGCACAAGGAGCTATTGGACAGGTGACCAAAATCCTGGTCAAAGAGGTAGGTTTTAAGGAGCGTCTTAAAGGAGGAGAGAGAGGCGGAGAGGTTTAGGGAGGGAATTCCAGAGCTTAGGCCCCAGGCAGCTGGAGGCACGGCCACCAGTGGCGGAGCGATGGAAATCGGGGAATGCGCAAGAGGCAAGAATTGGAGGAGCGCAGAGATCTCAGAGGTTTGGAGGGCTGGAGGAGGTTACAGAGATAGGGAGGGGGCGAGGTCATGGGGGGATTTGAACACAAGGATGAGAATTTTAAAATCAAAGCGTTGCTTAACCGGGAGCCAATGTAGGTCAGCGAGCACAGGGGGTGATGGGCGAACGGGACTTGGTGCGAGTTAGGACACAGACAGTGAGTTTTGGATAAATTCAAGTTTACGGAGGGTGGGAGGTGGGATGCCGACCAGGAGAGTGTTGGAATAGTCAAGACCTGAGGTAACAAAGGCAGGATGTGTGTAACAGGAAAGGAGTTCAGCACAATTCTACAACCTATAGAGGCCTATATCACAGGAAAGATTTCCATGATTGGAATATTTTGGGACTTAGACACACAAGCTTTTCCGTTTGTTCTCAAGACCCCCCGATACCGCCGTGAGCCATTGAAGTATTTCTAATCTCACAGGATTACTTACAGGTGAGGAAGTCCATCTTAAGTCATCCATCCAGAACAATTCTATATTCCCTTCATTGTTTCCTGAGCACATATTCCAGGCTAACCTTCCCAGGGCAGTGCTGAGGGAGTGCTGCACTGTCAGAGGTGCCGCCTTTCAGATGAGACGTTAAACTGAGGCCCCGTCAGGTGGAGGTAAAAGATCCCACGGCAATATTTCGAAGAAGAGCAGGGGGGAGTTCTCCCCGGAGTCCTGGGGGCCAATATTTATCCCTCAACCAACGTCACTAAAAACAGATGATCTGGTCATTATCACATTGCTGTTTGTGGGAGCTTGCTGTGCGCAAATTGGCTGCCGTGAACAGAAACAAAGGGGGAAAATCTGGAACTTTCTCCCCCAAAAGGCCGTGGATGCCGGGAGACAATCGACATTTTCAAGACAGAGCTCGACAGATTTTGGTTCGGCCAGGGCACAGAGGGAGATGGAGCAAATTAAAGTCATTTCCCGGGTTTAGGCTTCCATCCCTCAACGACATTCTTACATACAGTCACATAAGGTCACCTCGCAGGCGCCTCCTTACTAGGTTGACAAGACCAGTGGGGGAAAAATTGGGTTGGTTTGCGCCTCACGTTTGCGCCTTCGGGGGCGCTAACGGGGCACGGATCCCCCTGGCGCCCGGGCGCGGCACCGCTAGCGCCTTCCTGCGAAATTCAGCAGGCGGTTAGCGGCGGCGGTAGCTGGTAGCGCCCAGTGGCGCTGCACCTCCGCCGATGACGTCATCGCCATGCGCAGCGCCCCAGCTGCAAACTTCCCTTACGCCCCCTGACCTATCGCCGGACGATATGTCCGACAGGATCAGGGGGCGGTTTGGCAGCGGCGCAAGTTAAAGGGCAGGTGTCGGGCGGCCATTTTAATTTTAATTGACTGCCAGCACCTGCCCACTTTCGCTTTTGTATGCTGACCGCAATCGCTCCTCGAGTGCCGGGCTCTTTTCCCGGCACCCCGCTCCCCGGTGGGGGCCTAGAATGATGCGATGCTACGTGCCACCGTGAGGGTTTCAGTAGTAGCGCCCCAAAGAGGAGGTGGAGCGCTTCCAGTAGCCCCCCGCCTCCTGCTTGGGGCGCTACCACTGAATTTATGGCAGGGGGAGCGCTAAATTTTTCAAGGCGCTAAAATTATCGCCCTGGTGACGTTAGCGCCCCAAAATGGACGCCATCCAATTTTTCCCCCCAGGTTTCTCCAGCTTTTCATCACTGCTCAAATCCCTGGCACTAAGGATCAGCCGTGTGGCTTTTCTCTACACTGTCTCTAGTGCTTGATTGTTTCCCTGGACACAGTACTGGAGCTACGATCTGACCAGAGCACAGTACAGTGTAATCACAACCTCCTCTGTCTTCTCTTTCACTCTGTCAGCGATATAGTTCGACATTGCATTGGCTTTGTTGAGTGCTGCTATGACTTGGTTGGACATGTTGAATGTTGAGGTCTCTTTCAGCCTCGTCCTCCACACCATCTATGAAGCGCATCTGTCTTTTTCCTTCCGATATGTGGTACTTTACACACGACTGCATCAGCCATTGATCTGCCCACTTACATATTTTTCCCAGCTCGCTCTATAATATCTGAAATTACATTCCACTGTCCCACCTGGTTTATATAATTATTATATAGTATTTACAACACAGAAATAGACCATTCAGCCCCACAGGTCTATGCCGGTGTTTATGCTCCACACGAGCCTCCTCCCACTCTTCTTCATCTCACCCTATCAAGATATCCTTCGATTCCTTTCTCCCTCATGTGTTTATCTAGCTTCCCCTTTAATGCATCTGTGCTCTTCGCCTCAACCACTCCCTGTGGGAGCGAGTTCCACATTCTCACCACTCTCTGGGTGAAGAAGTTTCTCCTGAATTCCCTGGTGGATTTATTAGTGACTATCTTATATTTATGGCCCCTAGTTTTTGGTCTCCCCACAAGTGGAAACATCCTCGCTATGTCTACCCTATCAAACCCTTTCATAATCTTAAAGACTTCTGTCATGTCAACCCTCAGTCTTCACTTTTCTACAGAAAAGAGCCCCAGCCTCTTCAATCTTTCCCGATAGGTATAACCTCTCTTCACATTTGACCAGATTGCAATGATTAGACATTAGAAAGAGAAGCTGCCCCAGCAGCGAATCCTGAGACATTCCCACTCAGTCCTTTCCATCGCCCTCGCCCCAACATGATTCCTGTAAAGTTTCCCAATCAGAATTTCCATCCCGTGGGATAAACTGCGGGACTCACCGTTCAAAGTCACATATTCTCCGTGATTGCAATAGTTGCTTTTTAGGCAGGCAAGCCAAGCCAAACTTTATTTAAAATGCATTTGACAAACTTTAATTAACTTTGATGCTACAAAGTTATTGCAATTTAAGAAAAATATAATTACAATTCATAGTGATAAAGTGTGGTACAGAAATAAAACCTTTAAGTTGATTACTCACAAAAATAAACTGTTTATTATAAATAATGTCACAAAAGGCTGAATCAAATTGGCCCACTTTATGAGACTTTCCCTTCACATTCTTTAGGCCTCTTTTGGTGCTAGACCTGCGCACGCCCAGGAGGAGATAAGGGTGATAATCTATCGTTTACTTAGCCTCCCTGCATGGGAGTCTGCCCTCGGGGACCTCCCTCTGATCAGCATCGCATCGTGTGCCAGCCCGCAACTTCTCACCCTGTAGCACGGGGCGTTGTATCTCACTGCTGTTTGAGGGATCGTGCCGTGTGCAAAGTGACTGCCGCGTTTCCCTACATCACAGCATCGACTAGACTTCAAAAAGTACTTAATTGGCTGTAAAGCGCTTTGGGGTGTCTTGAGGTCGAAAAAGGCGCTGTAGCAATGGGTAACTGTACAGGAAATGCAATGCGTCAGCCTCGGCCCAATGAGTAGCACGCTCGCCTCAGAGTCCGAAGATCGTGGGCTTGTGGCCGACACTCCCACTGCAGCACTGAGGGAGTGCTGCACTGTCGGAGGTGCCGTCCTCCTGAGGTTCCAAAAGGCCTATAGAAATGTAAATCTTTATTGCCTTCAGTATGTTCCTGATAGCAAGTCAGAAGTTCTTGAGAAGAGTCTGGGGATATCAAAGGTACAGGAGGCGTTCCAACGCTGATATTTTCGAAGAGTTTTGGTATGTTTTGGTGCGCTTTGAGACGTCCGGTGGTCGTGAAAGGTGCTATATAAATGCAAGTCTTTCTTTTTCTTTTACGTTGAGTTGCATAGAAACATTCCTGGCGGGTTTTTCCTTCTGTTAAGAAAGAGAGACTTGCATTTCTGTAGCGCCTTTCACGATCACCGGACATCCCAAAGCACTTTACAGCCAATGAAGTACTTTTTTGATGTGCAGTCACTGTTGTAATGTGGGAAACGTGGCAGCCAATTTGCACACAGCAAGCTCCCACAAACAGCAATGTGATAATGACCAGATAATCTGTTTTAGTGATGTTGATTGAGGGATAAATATTGGCCAGGACACCGGGGAGAACTCCCCTGCTCTTCTTCGAAATACTGCCATGGGATCTTTTACGTCCACCTGAGAGGGCAGCTTAACGTCTCATCCGAAAGACGGCACCTCCAACAATGCAGCTCCCACTCAGCACTGCACTGGAGCGTCAGCCTAGAATTTGTGCTCAAGTCTCTGGAGTGGGACTTGAACCCACGACCTTCTGACTCAGAGGCGAGGGTGCTGCTCACTGAGCCACGGCTGACACACCATTGTTGTCATGTTTGACGTTCCCGAACAATTACGCAATGTGTGAAGGATCCCGAGGGAAGCTAGAGGAGAAACGGAGGAGCCTCCGAGAATAATTTTCCAAATTACCTTGGAAAGGAAAATTATACCAGAGAGTGAATGTGACTCACATCTGTGAAAGAAGATAAGGCAGAAAATTCTATGTCAGTTAATCTTCCATTGACTGTTGGTAAACTATTCGGGGGGTGATTTTCCCCGGATCCTTTAGGCACTAAAGAGCCTCTGAGGTAGCCAAGTTGGGATCTTGAGCTGCGACGTTGGTTTAGCCTGCCTTTAATACAAGGCGCCATCTTGGTAAAGGAGTTGAAGCATGCAGTAGGAATGGCTGCCCCTGTGGAATTATGGAATTGAAGAAATGACAGAGAGGACACATAAAGTGGATGAGATTTCTATCGACTTTCAGAAAGCCTTGATACACGAACCTGTCAACCCCCTTGACACCTGCACTCGCTCAACAGAAGAACAGGTCTGATTGGTGCCTCACATCTCCAGGAAGAATTCTTCGCGACTGAGCTCCTGAATTGTGTCCTTCAGAATCCCCGGTTCTGATGATGGGTCGCACACGAAATGTTAACCTGTCGTTTCTCTTACAGATTCTGACTGTCCGTCAGTTCATGGCCAGCATTCTCTGCGTTTATTTCAGAATTACATCAAATTTTACAGGACAGAAAGAGGCCATTCGGCCCAACCGTTCTGTGTCGGTGTTTATGCCCCACACCAGCCTCCTCCCACCCTTATGGATGAAAGTTTCCTCTGGCTGCTGGCTGTAAGGGTCATTTGTGAAATGCGTTTGGACAGTTTTGTAGTGGGCATCAGCACACAGTGCAAAATTCCCCCAAACAGTGTACAAAATTGGTGATCTCATTCGGGAGAGGGAACAGCATGTCAAGTCACAAAACGTCACACTAGTGCAGAGATTGGGGCTGAGGCACATTGTTGGGGCCGAATAGAGAAAGCTTTGTTCTGCCTCTAACTGTGCTACACCTGACCTGAAAGTGATAATTGGAAACACTGGATGCCCACAATGTCCCACTCCCTTAAACCAACCCTGATCCTTATAGAGGCTCTGATGCAATCGCAATTCACACCAGAAACCCTGGAGGTAATTTTAATCTAACTGGCCAGACAGGAACAGACGGGAGGGGATGGGACAAAACGAGATGAGACGGGACAGAACGGGACGAGAAGGGACAGGATGGGATGAGATGAGATGAGATGGGATGGGATGAGATGAGATCGGACAGGATGGGACGGGACGGGACGAGAAGGGACGGGACGAGATGAGATGAGCTGAGATGGGATGACATGGGATGGGATAGGATGGGATGGGATGAGATGGGATGGGATAGGATGAGGTGGGATATCTATTTTAGGCCCTGTCCGATTCTACATTCTATTTACTTCAACGGGGTGCAAAATTGGGTCGGTGAGTAAAATGGGCAGCCGATCTAATCTTGTCAGTTTCTCGCTAGGCGCGTTAGGTTCAAATGACTCCCGCTAATTCGATTCCAACTCTTCCCTGAAGCTCCAGTCTGGTCCTGATCTTTACCTGAAACTCTAAACCAACCCAGTTCTTAGCAGAGGTTCTAATCCAACCTCAATACTTACTGGACGCTCCAATCCAATCCTGATCCTTCCTGAAAACTCTAATCTGATCCCAATAGTTCTTGGGAGCTCTATTCCAATACAGAGGAGGCTGAGGGGAGACTTAATTGAGGCGTATAAAATTATGAGGGGCCTAGATAGAATGGATAGGAAGGACCAGTTTCCTGTTTCCGGTTTCCGGTTTCCTCCCACAGTCCAAAGATGTGCGGGTTAGGTTGATTAGCTATGATAAATTGACCCTTAGTGTTAGGGGGATTAAATATGTGGGGTTACGGGGATAGGGTGGGATATGTGTTGGTGTAGGGGTTACGGGGATCGGGTGGGATATGTGTCGGTGCAGGCTTGATGGGCCGAAATGGCCTCTATCTGCACTGTGGGGTTTTCTGTGATTTCTGTCTGTGATTTCTGTGACCTATTTCCCTTAGCAGCGAAGTCAATAATCAGGGGGCACAGATTTAAAGTAATTGGTAGAAGGATTAGAGGGGCGTTGAGGAGAACTTTTTTCACCCAGAGGGTGGTGGGGGTCTGGAACTCACTGCCTGAAAGGGTGGTAGAGGCAGAAACCCTCATCACATTTAAAAAGACTCGGATATGCACTTGACGTGCCGTAAGCTACAGGGCTACGGACCAAGAGCTGGAAAGTGGGATTAGACGGGATAGCTATTTTTCAGCCGGCATTTTTCATGCCAGGATGGGGTTTTGAAGCATTGGTTAATTATTTAATACGTTCAAAATAAAAGTAGAGGAACGTCTGTGAATCGAGGGTATTGCACGACACATTCCCCTCCCCTCTAAAGCAGCATCAGCTGATAGCAACTAATATGGTAACAGCAGGAGACTTAATCTGTTTTTTTAGTGATGTTGGTTGAGGGATAAATATTGGCCCAGGACACCGGGGATAAATCCCCTGCTCTTCTTCGAAATAGTGCCATGGGATCTTTTACATCCACCCGAGTGGGCAGACGGGGGCCTCGGTTTAACATCTCATCGAAAGACGGCACCGCCGACTGTGCAGCCCTCCCTCAGCACCGCACTGGGAGTTGTCAGCCTGGATTTATGAGCTCAGGTCTGTGGAGCGGGACTGAAACCCAAAGCCTTCTGACTGGGAAGGTGCGCTACCCACTGAGCCACGGCTGACACCGGCTGATACGGGGTTAAAGTTCAATCTGTAGCTTTCTGGCGGGTTGACCTGCGAGCATTCACTTTCGTTCTTTTTGCAATGAAGGAGGTTCACCACAGGCTCCAGCAGTCTCATCAGGAGCCCCCGTGTGCTCTCGGAGATGAAGGAGTAGAGAATGGGATCGGCCACGCAGTTCAAACTGGTCAACAGCAGCCCGAAGTGGTAATAGTGGAAGGAGCTCCTCGCAAAGTTGCAGTTGTCCTCAAATAGCGTTCTAACCAGCAGCAGAATGTGGTAAGGGGCAAAACAAATGCAGGAAATGAAAATGGCGCTTAACACCAACTTCTTGATCCTTAGCTTTTGATCCCGTTGAATGCCTTGACTCTCCCGGACAGATACCAACACCCTGCGGTAGGAAAAGGCCAGCAGAAGAATGGGGAAAAGGAACCCGACCGAGAGGCGGTAATAGTTTATTTTCCTTTGCCAGGACTGCAGCGGATAATGTTCAAAACACAATAAATGATTATTTCCATCTATCACCGTCTCGTGGTGGTTGAAAATGAACAGACTGGTTCCGATCTCTTTGACCCAGGCCAGGGCACTGACCAGGACCGCAGCCTTCAAAGTTCTGAAGGCGTGGAATCTTAAAGGGTGGACCACTGCTAAGTAGCGATCCATGGAGATGCAGCAGAGGAATGCAATGCTGACGTATATATTCTCGTAGAGGACCAGCCCAGTGACCCTGCAAAGGAACTCGCCGTTCACCCAATTATCTTCCATCAACAAGTATTGGATCCACAAGGGCAAACAGGCAAGGTGCAATAGGTCGGAGATGGTCAGGTTGCAGAGGTAGACTCCAAGCTCATTCCCCTGCCTGATCTGCAGGTAGCTGTGATAGAGGGACAGGAGATTAGTTGGGAGGCCGATGATGAAGACAGTGATGTAGACAGTGGGAAACAGGGTCTGGTGGATAGAATAATCTAGTGTACAATTGGTGCAATTGTCTTTGTGGCATTCCGTTTGATTGGCCATCTTCAGAGACGATATGAACAGAGAGCTCTTCGAATTGCTTCCCCTCACTGCCGTCTTCAAGTCAGCCAGGAAATCAAACCGGTTCGCTTTTTAAGGCTTCAAGTTGAGAGATCTTCCTAAGAGGGTGGGGGGGGGGGGCAAATAAAAGCAAAGAAACAAGTTATTAAAAAAACGTTTGAGGTGCTGTGTAGATATAACGGGAGTAAAACCCAACTTCGGATAAGGGTGCATAGCAGCATCGGAACAGGAGGAGCCCATGCAGCCCCTTGCGCCTGTTCTGGCATGGCTGATCTGTATCTTAACTCCATTTACCCACATTGGTTCCATATCACTTAATACCTGTATAAACAAAAGTTTTGAAACCTTCAAGTAACTGGAAACAGCTACTTGAAGGTAAATCAGCGTCACAGCAGTGGGAGGTATTCAAGGAGGAGATAGTGAAAGTTCAGAGCAAATATGTTCCCACAAAGAAAAGAGTGGGACTCCGAAATCTAGAGCCCCCTGGATGTCAAGGGGCAGACAGGGTAGGATAAGGAAAAGAAGGGAAGCTTATGTCAGATATCGAGAGCTAAATACTGCAGAAAGCCGAGAGGAGTATAGAAAATGCAGGGGTGAAATTAAAAAGAGTATTAACAAAGCAAAGGGAGGGCATGAAAAAATATTGGCAAGTAAAATCAAGGAAAACCCAAAGATGTTTTATAAATATCTAAAGAGCAAGAGGATAACTAAGGAAAGAGTAGGGCCCATTAGAGACCAAAGAGGTAACCTGTGTGTGGAGGAGAAGACGTGGGTGGGTATGGTTCTTCATGAATACTTTACGTCTGTCTTTACAAACAGCGAGGGGCGATGCAGACATTGTAGTGAAAGAGGAGGAGTGTGAAATATTAGATGAGATAAACATAGTGAGAGAGAAAGTATTAAGGGGCTTAGCATCTTTGAAAGTAGATAAATCCCCAGGCATGGATGAAATGTATTCCAGGCTGTTAAAAGAAGCAAGGGATGAAATAGCAGAGGCTCTGACCATCATTTTCCAATCCTCTCTGGCTACAGGTGTGGTGCCGGAGGACTGGAGGACTGCTAACATGGTACCGTTGTTTAAAAAGGGAGAAAGGGATAGGCGGAGTAATTATAGACCAATCAGCCTAACATTGGTGGTGGGCAAATTATTGGAAAAAATTCTGAGGGACAGTATTAATCATCATTTAGAAAGGCACGAATTAATCAAGCACAGTCAGTATGAATTTTGTTAAGGGAAGGTCGTGCCTGACTAACTTGATTGAATTTTTTTGAGGAGGTAACAAAGAGGGTTCATGAGGGCAGCACGCTTGATGTAGTCTACATGGATTTTAGCAAGGCTTTTGACAAGGTCCCACATGGCAGACTGGTCAGAAAGATAAAAGCCCATGGGATCCAAGGCAAAGTGGCAAGTTGGATTTAAAATTGGCTCAGTGGCAGGAAGCAAAGGGTAATGGTCGACAGGGGGGTTTTGTGGCTGGAAGGCTGTTTCCAGTGGGGTTCCGCAGGGCTCAGTACTAGGTCCCTTGCTTTTTGTGGTATATGTCAATGATTTAGACTTCACTGTAGGGGGCATAATTAAGGAGTTTGCAGATGATACAAAAATTGGCTGTATGGTTGATAGTGAGGAAGAAAGCTGCAGACTGCAGGAAGATATCAATGGACTGGTCGGGTAGGCAGATAAGTGGCAAATGGAATTCAATCCGGAGATGTGTGAGGTAATGCATTTGGGGAGGGCTAACAAGGAAAGGGAATACACAATTAATGGTAGGACACAGAGTAGTGTAGAGGAACAGAGGGACCTTGGAGTGCAGGTCCACAGATCCCTGAAGGTAGCAGGATAGGTAGATAAGGTGGTTAAGAAGCATACAGGATACTTGCCTTTATTAGTGAAGGCATAGAATATAAGAGCAGGGAGGTTATGCTTGAACTGTATAAAACACTAGTTAGACCGCAGCTAGAGTACTGCGTGCAGTTCTGGTCACCACATTACAGGAAGGATGTGATTGCACTAGAGAGGGTACAGAGGAGATTTACAAGGATGTTGCCAGGAGTAGAGAATCTTAGCTATGAGGAAAGACTGGATAGGCTGGGGTTGTTTTTCTTGGAACAGAGGAGGCTGAGGGGAGACCTAATTGAGGTGTATAAAATTATGAGGGGCCTAAATAGAGTGGATAGGAAGGACCTATTTCCCTTAGCAGAGGGGTCAATAACCAGGGGACACAGATTTAAAGTAATTGGTAGAAGGATTAAACGGGAGTTGAGGGGAACTTATTTCACCCAGAGGGTGGTGGGGGGTCTGGATCTCACTGCCTGAAAGGGTGGGAGAGGCAGGAACCCTCATCACATACTTGGCCCCTCATACACCCGCACCCCGCACACCCTGCCCCTTGCACACCCGTCCCACGTACACCCGCCCCCGCACACCCGCCCCTCACACACCCGCCCCTCGCACACCCGCCCCTCGTACACCCGCCCCTCGCACACCCGCCCCCCGGCACACCCCACCCGTCACACACCCCGTCCCCGCACACCCGCCCCTCGCACACCCGCCCCCCGCACACCCCGCCCCTTGCACACCCGTCCCCCGCACACCCGTCCCCTCGCACACCCGCCCCTCGCACACCCGCCCCTCGCACACCCGCCCCTCGTACACCCGCCCCCGCACACCCGCCCCCCGCACACCCCGCCCGTCGCACACCCGCCCCCGCACACCCGCCCCTCGCACACCCGCCCCCCGCACACCCGCCCCTCGCACACCCGCCCCTCGCACACCCGCCCCCCGCACACCCCGCCCGTCGCACACCCTGCCCCTCGTACACCCGCCACCGCACACCCCGCCCCTCGCACACCCGCCCCCTCACACCCGCCCCTCGCACCCACCCCTCGCACACCCCGCCCCTCGCACACCCGCCCCCGCACACCCGCCCCTCGCACACCCGCCCCTCGCACGCCCGCCCCTCGTACGCTCGCCCCTCGTACGCCCGCCCCTCGCACGCCCGCCCCTCGCACGCCCGCCCCTCGCACGCCCGCCCCTCACACATCCGCCCCCGCACCCGCCCCTCGCACGCCCGCCCCTCGTACACCCGCCCCTCGTACACTCGCCCCCCGCACACCCCGCCCCTCGTACGCCCACCACTCATACGCCCGCCCCTCGCACACCCGCCCCCCACACACCCCGCCCCTTGTACGCCCGCCCCTCGCACACCCGCCCCCTCACACCCCGCCCCTCGTACACCCGCCCCTCACACACCCCGCCCCTCGCACACCCGCCCTCGTACACACCGTCCGCCTTACACCCGCCCCTCGCACACCCGCCGCTTGCACACCCGCCCCTCGCACACCCGCCCGTTGAACACCCCGCCCCTCATACACCCCGCCCCAGTTTCCGGGCCATTGACGACAGTGGAAGGGAAGATCGGGCGGGAGGCACAACCTGCGACTAATCCAATATACACACACACACACAGTCACCCCCACACACACACACACTGATACCCCCACACACACATATACCCCCCACACAGACACACACAGATACCCTCACACACACAGACACACACACAGACACAGACACACCCACACACACACAACAACAACATATATTTATCTCGTGCCTTTAACGTAAAAAAATGTCCCAAGGCGCTTATCAAAAAAAAATTTGACACTGAGACACATAAGGAGATGTTCGGGCAGGTGATCAAAAACTTGGTCAAAGAGGTAGGCTTTAAGGAGCGTCTTAAAGGAGGAAAGAGAAGTAGAGAGACGGAGAGATCTATTTGGATGAGGGAACCAAATGTAATATTTCCAAGTTTGCTGACGACACAAAACTTGGTGGGATTGTGAGTTGTGAGGAGGATGCAAAGAGGCTTCAAGGCGATTTAGACAACTTGAGTGAGTTGGCAAATACATGGCAGATGCAGTATAACGTGGATAAATGTGAAGTTATCCACTTCAGTAGAAAAAACAGAAAGGCAGAGTATTATTTAAATGGTGATTGATTGGGAAATGTTGATGTACAGAGGGACCTGGGTATCCTTGTACACCAGTCACTGAAAGCAAACATGCAGGTTTTGAGGATTTGAGTACAGGGTCAAGGATGTCTTACTACAGTTATACAAGGCCTTGGTGAGACCACACCTGGAGTACTGGGTGCAGTTTTGGTCTCCTTACCTAAGAAAGGATATACTTGCCATAGAGGGAGTGCAGCGAAGGTTCACCAGACTGATTCCTGGGATGGCAGGACTGTCGTATGAGGAGAGATTGGGTTGACTAGGCCTGTATTCACTAGAGTTTAGAAGAATGAGAGGGGATCTCATTGAAACGTATTAAATTCTGACAGGGCTAGACAGACTGGATGCAGGGAGGATGTTTCCCCCGGCTGGGGGGGTCTAGAACGAGGGGTCACAGTCTCAGGATACAGGGTAGGACATTTAGGACTGAGATGAGGAGAAATGTCTTCACTTAGAGGGTGGTGAACCTGTGGAATTCTCTACCCCAGAAGGCTGTGGAGGCCAAGTCACTGAGTATATTTAAGAAGGAGATAGATTTCTAGACACAAAATTCATCAAGGGGTTTGGGGAGAGAGCGGGAATATGGTATTGAGATAGAGGATCAGCCATGATCATATTGAATGGCGGAGCAGGCTCGAAGGGCCGAATGGCCGACTCCTGCTCCTATGTTTCTATGTTCACACACAGATACCCCCACACACACACACAGATACCCCCACACACACACACACAGATACCCCCACACACACACACACAGATACCCCCACACACACACACACAGATACCCCCACACACACACACACAGATACCCGCACACACACACACACACACAGATACACCCACACACACACACACAGATACCCGCACACACACACACAGATACCCCCACACACACACAGATACCCCCACACACACACACAGATACCCACACACACACACACACAGATACCCCCACACACACACACACACACAGATACACCCACACACACACACACAGATACCCGCACACACACACACAGATACCCCCACACACACACAGATACCCCCACACACACACACAGATACCCACACACACACAGATACCCACACACACACACACACACAGATACCCGCACACACACACAGATTCCCCCACACACACACACAGATACCCCCACACACACACACACACAGATACCCCCACACACACACACAGATACCCCCACACACACACACACACAGATACACCCCCACACACACACACAGATACCTCCACACACACACACACACAGATACACCCACACACACACACAATTCACAATTCACAATTCAAATCGCTTTATTGGCATGATAAGTTACATCTTATGTTGCCAAAGCATCAAAATACATTTATGGTTTAGCACATAAACGCAGTTCTATTCATACAGTGTATAAACAGGTATATCCCTGAGTGTATAAATATACATTCGCATTGTTTATATATATTCTTTTCTTAGTTTACTGGTTGTCCCTCTGTTCATGGCAAGCTGTAACATAGTGTGCCGCCAGTGTTACACAGCTTCTCTCCTCTCCCAGTAGGAATGGGAGGTTTTGGTTGTCATTCAGATTTCTGAAATCAGGGCATATTTGTGTGAATTTTTGTTAGAAATTCTCCCTGATGCCCTGGTATTTTCCGCAGGCTGTGAGGAAGTGCATCTCTGTCTCCACTACTCCCTGACTGCAGTGAGAGCATATCCTGTCTTCTCACCCCTCCCCTCCCCCTTCTCCCCCCCTCCCTCCCCCTTCTCCCCCCCTCCCTCCCCCTTCTCCCCCCCTCCCTCCCCCTTCTCCCCCCTCCCTCCCCCTTCTCCCCCCTTCTCCGCCCTCCCTCCCCCTTCTCCCCCCCTCCCTTGCACCCCCTTCTCCGCCCTCCCTCCCCCTTCTCCCCCTCTCCCCCTTCTCCCCCCTCCCTTGCACCCCCTTCTCCCCCCCTCCCTCCCACCCCCTTCTCCCCCATCCCTCCCACCCCCTTCTCCCCCCTCCCTCCCTCCCCCTTCTTCCCCCCTCCCCCTTCTTCCCCCCTCCCCCTTCTCCCCCCACCCTCACTCAATTCACAATTCACAACACACAGATACCCGCACACACACACACACACAGATACCCCCACACACACACAGATACCCCCACACACACACAGATACCCACACACACACAGATACCCACACACACACACACACAGATACCCGCACACACACACAGATACCCCCACACACACACACACAGATACCCGCACACACACACAGATACCCCCACACACACACACACAGATACCCGCACACACACACAGATACCCCCACACACACACAGATACCCCCACACACACACACACAGATACCCCCACACACACAGATACCCCCACACACACACACACAGATACCCGCACGCACACACAGATACCCGCACACACACACACACAGATACCCCCCCACACACACACAGATACCCCCCCACACACACACAGATACCCCCCACACACACACACACAGATATCCCCCACACACACACAGATACCCCCACACACACACACAGATACCCCCACACACACACACACAGATACCCACACACACACAGATACCCCCACACACACACACACAGATACCCGCACACACACACAGATACCCGCACACACACACACACAGATACCCCCACACACACACACAGATACCCCCCCACACACACACAGATACCCCCCCACACACACACAGATACACCCCCACACACACACAGATACCCCCCCACACACACACACACAGATACCCCCCCACACACACACAGATACCCACACACACACACACACAGATACCCCCACACACACACACAGATACCCATACACACACACACAGATACCCACACACACACACAGATACCCCCACACACACACACAGCTACCCGCACAACACACACAGATACCTCCACACACACACACACAGATACCCCCACACACACACACAGATACCCCCACACACACACACACAGATATCCCCACATACACACACACACTGATATCCCCACACACACACACACAGATACCCCCACACACACACACAGATACCCCCCCGCACACACACACAGATACCCCCCCACAAACACACACACACAGATACCCACACACACACACACACAGATACCCCCACACACACACACAGCTACCCGCACAACACACACAGATACCCCCACACACACACACACAGATACCCCCACACACACACACACAGATACCCACACACACACACACAGATACCCCCCCACACACACACACAGATACCCCCCACACACACACACACAGATACCCCCCACACACACACACACAGATACCCCCCAACACACACACACAGATACCCCCCCACACACACACACACAGATACCCCCCCCCACACACACAGATACCCCACAAACACACACAGATACCCCCCCCACACACACACAGATACCCCCACACACACACACACACAGATACCCCCCCACACACACACACAGATACCCCCACACACACACACAGATACCCCCCACACACACAGATACCCCACACGCACACACACAGATACCCCCACACACACACACACAGATACCCCCAAACACACACAGATACCCCCACACACACACATACAGATACCCCCACACACACACACAGATACCCCCCCACACACACACAGATACCCACACACACACACACAGATACCCGCACACACAAACACACAGATACCCGCACACACACACACACAGATACCCGCACACACAGATAGCCCCACACACACACACAGATACCCCCACACACACACACACAGATACCCGCACACACACACAGATACCCCCCCCACACACACACAGATACCCACACACACACACACAGATACCCCCACACACACACACAGATACCCCCACACACACACACACAGATACCCCCACACACACACACACAGATACCCCCACACACACACACACAGATACCCCCACACACACACACACAGATACCCCCCCACACACACACACAGATACCCGCACACACACACACAGATACCCCCACACACACACACAGATACCCCCCACACACACACACAGATACCCCCACACACACACACACAGATACCCCCACACACACACAGATACCCCCACACACACACACACAGATACCCGCACACACACACAGATACCCACACACACACACACACAGATACCCCCACACACACACACACACAGATACCCACACACACACACACACACACACAGATACCCCCACACACACACACAGATACCCACACACACACAGATACCCCCCCACACACACACAGATACCCCCCCACACACACACAGATAACCCCACACACACACACAGATACCCCCCCACACACACACACACAGATACCCCCACACACACACACACAGATACCCCCCCACACACACACAGATACCCCCCACACACACACAGATACCCCCCACACACACACACAGATACCCCCACACACACACACAGATACCCCCCCACACACACAGATACCCCCACACATACACACACAGATACCCACACACACACACACACACACAGATACCCCCCCACACACACACACATATACCCCCCCACACACACACACACAGATACCCCCCACACACACACAGATACCCCCACACAAACACACAGATACCCCCACACACACACACACAGATACCCCCACACACACACACACACAGATACCCCCCCCCACACACACACACAGATACCCACACACACACACACACAGCTACCCCCCCACACACACACACAGATACCCCCACACACACACACAGATACTCCCACACACACACACAGATACCCCCACACACACACACACAGATACCCCCCACACACATTCACAGATACCCCCCACACACACACACAGATACCCCCCCACACACACACAGAACCCCCCCACACACACACAGATACCCCCACACACACACACACAGATACCCCCACACACACACACACAGATACCCCCACACACACACACAGATACCCCCACACACACACACTCAGATACCCCCCCACACATACACACAGGTACCCCCCCACACACACACAGATACCCCCCACACACACACACAGATACCCCCCACACACACACAGATACCCCCACACACACAGATACCCCCACACACACAGATACCCCCACACACACAGATGCCCCCACACACACACACAGATACCCCCCCAGACACACACACAGATACCCCCACACACACACACACAGATACACCCACACACACACAGATACCCCCGCACACACACACACAGATACCCCCCCACACACACACACAGATACCCCCCACACACACACAGATACCCCCACACACACACACACATATACCCCCCACACACACACACAGATACCCCCACACACACACACAGATACCCCCCACACACACACACATATACCCCCACACACACACACAGATACCCCCACACACACAGATACCCCCCCACACTCACACACACATACCCCCACACACACACACAGATACCCCCACACACAGACACCCCCACACACACACACACAGATACCCCCCCCCACACACACACACACACAGATACCCCCACACACACACAGATACCCCCCCACACACACACACACAGATACCCCCACACACACACAGATACCCACACACACACACACACACACACACAGATACCCCCACACACACAATACAATACAATACAATACAAATCGCTTTATTGGCATGATAAGGTACATCTTATGTTGCCAAAGCATCAAAATACATTTATGGTTGAACACATAAACGCGGTTCCATTCATACAGTGTATAAACAGGTATATCCTTGAGTTTATAAATATATTTTCGCCTTGTTTATATATACTCTTGTCTTAGTTTACTGGTTGTCTCTCTGTTCATGGCAAGCTGTAACATAGTGTGCCGCCAGTGTTACACAGCTTCTCTCCTCCCCCAGTAGGAATGGGAGTTTTTGGTTGTCAGTCAGATTTCTGAATTCAGGGCATATTTGTGAGAATTTTTGATAGAAATTCTCTCTGATGCCCTGATATTTTCCACAGGCTGTGAGGAAGTGCATCTCTGTCTCAACTACTCCCTGACTGCAGTGAGAGCATATCCTGTCTTCTCTTGGCAGCCTGGTCTGCCTGTGTCTGCCTTTTTCGATCGCTAGGCTATGTTCGCTAAGTCTGTACCTTGTCAAGGTTCTTCTCAGTTTGTTATCCTTTACCATGGTCAGGTAATCAGCTATGTTGTATTGTCTGTTTAGGGCCAAGTAGCAATTGAGTTTGCTTTGGGTTTTTGTTGTTTCTGCCCAATATGACAGATATTTTTCCTTTTGCTTAGCGACGATTGTGTTGGGTCGAATTCTTTGTGTTACCCTGTCACTGTCCTGGGACTGGTTATTGTTAGTATTGTTATTAGTTACTTTATTGAGTCCCAGGACTAGTTGACTGAGGGTATTCTTCTTTATGGTCAGCTCTTGGCATTTCAGGGCGTCGTAGTGATAGCATTGGGGGTTGCTCATTTGTAGGTGATTCCAAATTCAGATACCCACACTCACACACACACAGATACCCACACACACACAGATACCCCCCCCACATACACACACAGATACCCCCAGACACACACACAGATATCCCCCCGCACACACACACAGATACCCACACACACACACACACAGATACCCCCACACACACACACAGATACCCCCACACACACACACAGATAACCCCACACACACACACAGATACCCCCACACACACACACAGATACCCCCCCACACACACACAGATACCCCCACACACACACACACAGATACCCCCCCACACACACACACAGATACCCCCACACACACACACAGATACCCCCCCACACACACACAGATACCCCCACACACACACACAGATACCCCCCCACACACACACACAGATACCCCCACACACACACACAGATACCCCCCCCACACACACACATATACCCCCACACACACACACAGATACCCCCACACACACAGATACCCCCCCCACACACACACACATACCCCCACACACACACACAGACACCCCCACACACACACACAGACACCCCCACACACACACACACAGATACCCCCCCACACACACACACACAGATACCCCCACACACACACACAGATACCCCCCCACACACACACACACAGATACCCCCACACACACACACAGATACCCACACACACACACACACACACAGATACCCCCACACACACACACAGATACCCACACTCACACACACAATAATACAATACAATACAAATCGCTTTATTGGCATGATAAGGTACATCTTATGTTGCCAAAGCATCAAAATACATTTATGGTTGAACACATAAACGCGGTTCCATTCATACAGTGTATAAACAGGTATATCCCTGAGTTTATAAATATATTTTCGCCTTGTTTATATATACTCTTGTCTTAGTTTACTGGTTGTCCCTCTGTTCATGGCAAGCTGTAACATAGTGTGCCGCCAGTGTTACACAGCTTCTCTCCTCCCCCAGTAGGAATGGGAGTTTTTGGTTGTCAGTCAGATTTCTGAATTCAGGGCATATTTGTGAGAATTTTTGATAGAAATTCTCTCTGATGCCCTGATATTTTCCACAGGCTGTGAGGAAGTGCATCTCTGTCTCAACTACTCCCTGACTGCAGTGAGAGCATATCCTGTCTTCTCTTGGCAGCCTGGTCTGCCTGTGTCTGCCTTTTTCGATCGCTAGGCTATGTTCGCTAAGTCTGTACCTTGTCAAGGTTCTTCTCAGTTTGTTATCCTTTACCATGGTCAGGTAATCAGCTATGTTGTATTGTCTGTTTAGGGCCAAGTAGCAATTGAGGGTTATTGCTTTGGGTTTTGTGTTGTTTCTGCCCAATATGACAGATATTTTTCCTTTTGCTTAGCGACGATTGTGTTGGGTCGAATTCTTTGTGTTACCCTGTCACTGTCCTGGGGCTGGTTATTGTTAGTATTGTTATTAGTTACTTTATTGAGTCCCAGGACTAGTTGACTGAGGGTATTCTTCTTTATGGTCAGCTCTTGGCATTTCAGGGCGTCGTAGTGATAGCATTGGGGGTTGCTCATTTGTAGGTGATTCCAAAATTTGGTGGCTCTTTTTTGGATAGTGATTATTAATGGGTATTGGCCTAGTTCCGCCCTGCATGCGTTGTTTACTGTTTTCCTTTGAGTCCGGAGGATACTTTTACAGAATTCCGCATGTAGGATCTCAATTGGGTGTTTGTCCCATTTTGCAAAATCTTGTTGTGTTAGTGGTCCCCAGACCTCACTGCCATAGAGTGCAATTGGTTCAATTACTGATTTGAAAATTTTGAGCCAAATGCTAATTGGGATTTCTATTTGGATTGATTTTTTGATGGCATAGAAAGCCCTTCTTGCTTTCTCTTTCAGTTCATTCACAGCCAGTTTGAAGTTTCCCGTAGAACTGATTTTTAAGCCCAAGTATGTGTAGTGAGTGGTTTGTTCAATTTTGGTTGTTCCTACTGTGAAATTTATTGTGGGTCCATGTTGTTTGGATCTTTGCTGGAACACAAGGACTTTGGTTTTTTGGGGATTTATTGTCAGGGCCCAAGTCTGGCAGTACGACTCCAGCAGGTCCAGGTTCTGCTGTAGACCCTCCTTAGTTGGTGACAGCAGAACCAGGTCGTCGGCATAGAGGAGGAATTTAACCTTGGATTCATATAGGGTGAGGCCGGGTGCTGTAGATTGTTCAAGTCGTTTTGCCAATCCATTAATGTAAATATTAAAGAGTGTCGGTGAGATTGGCGAGCCCTGCGTCACCCCCCGCCCCTGTGGGAAGTATTTTGTTTGTTTGTCTCCAATTTTAACTGCACATTTATTGTTTGTATACATTGATTTAATTACATCATATGTTTTACCTCCTACCCCGCTTTCGATAAGTTTCAGGAATAAACCGTCATGCCAGATGGAGTCGAAAGCCTTCTGGAAATCTACAAAGCATGCGTAGATTTTGCTTTTGTTATGGTGAACGTGTTTGTCAATTAGGGTCTGTAGGGTGAAGATATGATCGGATGTTCTATAGTTTGGCAGGAATCCAATTTGGCTTTTACTCAAGACATTGTGCTCTTCAAGGAAGTTTATAAGTCTTTTGTTTATGATGCTACAGAATACCTTCCCCAGGTTACTGTTTACACAGATGCCTCGATAGTTGTTTGGGTCGATTTTGTCCCCACTTTTGTATATGGGTGTTATGAGTCCTTTGTTCCAGATGTCAGGGAAATAACCGACACTCAGAACCAAGTTGAAGAGTTTTAGGATAGCCAGTTTCAGTTTGTCGTCTGCGTGTTTAATCATCTCGTTTAGTATGCCGTCTGTCCCGCAAGCTTTTCCTGGTCGCAGGTCCTTGAGTTTTTCAAGAAGTTCTTTTTCTGTTATTATGGCGTCTAGCGGGTTTTGGTTATCTTTTATGGCCATTTCAAGCTTTTCAAGTTTTTTGCGTATTTGGTGTTGCTCTGGTCCAAGTGTGTTTTTCTGGTATAATTTTTCAAAGTGGTTTACCCATGTGTCCCCATTTTGAATGGACAAATCGTCGTGTTGTTTTTTGTGTAGTGTTTTCAAGTTGTCCCAGAAACAATTCGACTCAATGGATTCCTCCATGGAGCTGAGTGTATTCTTAATAAATTGCTCTTTTTTGGTCCTGAGTGTGTTTCTGTATTGTGTTAGCGTCTGACAATAAGTAAGGCGTAATTCCTCGTTTTCTGGATGTCTGTGTTTTTGGTTTGATAGTTTTCTAAGTTTTTTCCTCATGTTATGGCAATCATGGTCAAACCATTTTTCATAGTTTTTTGTTTTGGGTTTGTTCTTGCGAGCTTTCAAGTTTGCATTTGTTGCCAAATTATCAAAAATATTGTTTAGTTTACTAACTGCCCGGTTTACGCCTTCTTTATTGTGAGTGTATATGTTATCCAGAAAGGTGTCTAAGAGAGCTTGAGTTGATGCATTGCTAATTGTTTTCTGGTATTTTTCCGTGTCGTTTTTGGCCCATCTGTACGATTTTTTGGTGTTGTACAGTTTACTGGGTTGTGTTTCTATGTTGTTTGTTTCTGTCTTTTTGAGAAACATAGTAATTTGACTGTGATCTGACAGTGTTGTTTGTGGTTTGACTGTGAATGCTCTGAAAGAGGATGGGTCCAAGTCTGTAATCATATAGTCTACTGTGCTGCAGCCAAGAGGTGAGCAGTAGGTCGATCTTCACACACAGATACCCACACACACACAGATACCCCCCACACACACACAGATACCCACACACACAGATACCCCCCCACACACACACACAGATACCCCCAGACACACACACAGATACCCCCCGCACACACACACAGATACCCACACACACACACACACAGATACCCCCACACACACACACAGATACCCCCACACACACACACAGATAACCCCACACACACACACAGATACCCCCCCACACACACACACAGATACCCCCCCACACACACACAGATACCCCCCCACACACACACAGATACCCCCCACACACACACACAGATATCCCCCCACACACACACAGATACCCCCACACACACACACACAGATACCCCCCACACACACACACAGATACCCCCCCACACAAACACAGATACCCCCACACACACACACACCCATACCCCCACACACACACACAGATACCCCCACACACACACAGATACCCCCACACACACACACACAGATACCCCCCCACACACACACAGATACCCCCACACACCCACACACAGATACCCGCACACACACACACAGATATCCCCACACACACACACACAGATACCCACACACACACACAGATACCCCCCCACACACACACACAGATATCCCCCCCACACACACACACACACAGATACCCCCTCGCACACACACACAGATACCACCACGCACACACACACTGATACCCCCACACACACACACACAGATACCCCCACACACACACACACAGATACCCCCCCACACACACACAGATACCCCCCCACACACACACAGATACCCCCCACACACACACAGATACCCCCACACACACACAGATACCCCCACACACACACAGATACCCCCCCACACACACAGATACCCCCACACACACACACACAGATACCCACACACACACACACACAGATACCCCCACACACACACACATACCCCCCACACACACACACAGATACCCCCACACACACACACAGATACCCCCCCACACACACACACAGATACCCCCACACACAGATACCCCCCCACACACACACACAGATACCCCCCCACACACACACACAGATAACCCCCACACACACACACAGATTACCCCCCCCACACACACACAGATACCCCCCCACACACACACACAGATACCCCCACACACACACAGATACCCCCACACACACACACACAGATACCCCCCCACACACACACAGATACCCCCAAACACACACACACATATACCCCCACACACAAACACAGATACCCCGACACACACACAGATACCCACACACACACACACAGATACCCCCACACACACACACAGATACCCACACACACACACACACACAGATACCCCCCCACACACACACAGATACCCCCACACACACACACACAGATACCCCCCCACACACACACACAGATACCCCCCACACACACACAGATCCCCCCCCACACACACACACAGATACCCCCCCACACACACACACAGATACCCCGACACACACACACAGATACCCCCCCACACACACACACAGATACCCACACACACACACACACACACAGATACCCCCCCAGACACACACAAAGATACCCCCACACACACACACACGGATACCCCCACACACACACACAGGTACCCCCACACACACACACAGATACCCCCACACAAACACACAGATACCCCCCCCACACACACACACAGATACCCCCACGCACACACACACAGATACCCCCCCACACACACACACACAGATACCCCACACACACACAGATACCCCCCACACACACACACACAGATACCCCCACACACACACACACAGAACCCCCCCCACACACACACAGATACCCACACACACACACACAGAAACCCACCCACACACACACAGATACCCCCCCCACACACACAGATACCCCCACACACACACACAGAAACCCCCCCACACACACACACAGATACCCACACACACAGAAACCCCCCCACACACACACAGATACCCCCACACACACACACAGATACCCACACACACACACACAGATACCCCCCCACACACACACACAGATACCCCCCCACACACACACAGATACCCCCCACACACACAGACAGATACCCGCACACACACAGATACCCCCCCACACACACACAGATACCCCCCCCACACACACACACAGATACCCCCACACACACACACACAGATACCCACACACACACAAACAGATAGCCCCACACACACACACACAGATACCCCCACGCACACACACACTGATACCCCCACACACACACACACACAGATACCCCCACACACACACACAGATACCCCCCCACACACACACAGATACCCACACACACACACACACAGATACCCCCCACACACACACAGGTACCCCCACACACACACAGGTACCCCCCCACACACACACACAGATACCCACACACACACACAGATACCCCCCACACACACACAGAGATACCCCCACACACACAGATATCCCCACACACACACGCGCAGATACCCCCACACACTCACACAGATACCCCCCCACACACACACACAGATACTCCCCCACACACACACAGATACCCCCCCACACACACACAGATACCCCCACACACACACACAGATACCCCCCACCACACACACACAGATACCCCCCACACACACACACATATACCCCCACACACACACACAGATACCCCCACACACACACAGATACCCACACGCACACACACACACACACACAGATACCCCCCCCCACACACACAGATACCCCCACACACACACAAAGATACCCCCCCACACACACACACACACAGATACCCCCACACACACACACACACAGATACCCCCACAAACACACACAGATACCCCCCCCCACACACACACACACACACAGATACCCCCCCACACACACACAGATACCCACACATACAGATACCCACACACACACACACACACACAGATACCCCCCCCACACACACACAGATACCCACACACACACACACAGATACCCCCCCACACACAGATACCCCCAGACACACACACAGATACCCCCCCACACACACACACAGATACCCACACACACACACAGATACCCCCCACACACACACACAGATACCCCCCACACACACACACACCGATACCCCCACACACACACACAGATACCCCCACACACACACACAGATACCCACACACACACACAGATACCCCCACACACAAACGCAGATACCCCCACACACACACACAGATACGCCCACACACACACACATGCACAGATACCCCCACACACACACACACACAGATACCCCCCACACACACAGATACCCCCCCACACACACACACAGATACCCACACACACACACACAGATACCCACACACACACACACAGATACCCCCCACACACACACACAGATACCCCCCACACACACACACAGATACCCCCACACACACACACAGATACCCACACACACACACACACAGATACCCACACACACACACACACACAGATACCCACACACACACACACACAGATACCCCCACACACACACACACACAGATACCCCCACACACACACACACAGATACCCCCCCCACACACACACACACACACACAGATACCCCCCCACACACACACAGATACCCACACATACAGATACCCACACACACACACACACACAGATACCCCCCCCACACACACACAGATACCCACACACACACACAGATACCCCCCCACACACAGATACCCCCAGACACACACACAGATACCCCCCCACACACACACACAGATACCCACACACACACACACACAGATACCCCCCCACACACACACACAGATACCCCCCACACACACACACACCGATACCCCCACACACACACACAGATACCCCCACACACACACACAGATACCCACACACACACACAGATACCCCCACACACAAACGCAGATACCCCACACACACACACACGCACAGATACCCCCACACACACACAGATACCCCCCACACACACAGATACCCCCCCACACACACACACAGATACCCACACACACATACACAGATACCCACACACACACACACAGATACCCCCCACACACACACACAGATACCCCCACACACACACAGATACCCACACACACACACACACAGAAACCCACACACACACACACACAGATACCCACACACACACACACACACACACAGATACCCCCACACACACACACACAGATACCCACACACACACACAGATACCCCCGCACACACACACAGATACCCACACACACACACACAGATACCCACACACACACACACAGATACCCACACACACACACACACACACACAGATACCCACACACACACACACACAGATACCCCCCCACACACACACACACAGATACCCACACACACACACACAGATACCCCCCCACACACACACAGATACCCCCACACACACACACAGATAACCACACACACACACAGATACCCACACACACACACACACAGATACCCACACACACACACACACACAGATACCCCCACACACACACACACAGATACCCACGCACACACACACAGATACCCCCGCACACACACACAGATACCCCCACACACACACAGATACCCCCCCACACACACACACAGATACCCACACACACACACACAGATACCCCCCACACACACACAGATACCCACACACACACACACAGATACCCCCCACACACACACAGATACCCACACACACACACAGATACCTCCACACCCATGCACACAGATACCCACACACACACACACAGATAACCCCCCACACACACACAGATACCCCCCCACACACACACAGATACCCACACACACACACACACACAGATACCAGCACACACACACACAGATACCCCCACACACACACACAGATACCCACACACACACACACACAGATACCCCCACACACACACACACAGATACCAGCACACACACACACACAGATACCCCCACACACACACACAGATACCCCCACACACACACACAGATACCCGCACACACACACACAGATACCCCCCCCACACACACACAGATACCCGCACACACACACACAGATACCCCCCACACACACACACAGATACCCGCACACACACACAGATACCCCCCCCCCACACACACAGATACCCCACACACACACACAGATACCCCCCACACACACACACAGATACCCGCACACACACACAGATACCCCCCCCACACACACACAGATACCCCACACACACACACACCACTGCAGTCTGTGTGGTGATGGTACTCTCACAGTGTTAGTAGGGAGGGAGTTCTAGGATTTTGACCCAGCGACGATGAATTTTCACACAGCAAGCTCCCACAAACAGCAATGTGATAATCTGTTTTAGTGATGTTGGTTGAGACATTAATATTGGCCAGGACACTGGGGATAACTCCCCTGCTCTTCTTTGACTAACGCACGTAAAAGATCCCTTAACTTAGGGATGCCTTTTACAATCTTACCTTTTGCCTTGTACAATCATACCTTTTGTAATTTAATCTCTCCTACCTTCCACCCTATCACAGACCTTCTCCTTTGTTCTTTCCTCCCCTCCCCCCTGTCCCTTCCTCTGTACTTCCTTAAAATCTGTTACATCTCTAACTTTTTCCAGTTCTGACGAAAGGTCCTCGACCTGAAACGTTAACTCTGTTTCTCTCTCCACAGATGCTGCCTGGCCTGCTGAGTATTTCCAGCATTTTCTGTTTTTATTTATGACTAATTTAACTAGTTTAACGGGACTAATTGTTCTGGATTTTTTTAACAATAACTCCTTAACACAAAATCTAACACTGCAATTTGGCTTTAGGACCGATTGCCCACAGTACAGGAAGTATGAGGGAGGAAACTTCACCAGCAATTTGAGCAACCTCAAGGAATACACCGAGCAGTTAAAGGAGATGGTTACGTTTTACCTGGGATGCAGCTTTTCCTTTGAGAGTGCAGTCCTCGAGGCTGGTGTTCCGATAAGAAATGTTGAACAAGGGTGTAATGTCAGCATGTACAAGGTAGGTTAAAGGTTGCACGTACACTTTCATGCATTTAGACATAAAATTAGCTGGTCCTTGTGCCATTGCTCATGATGCCAGGTAACAGGGGTATGTAGTGGTTTATGTTACTGGTCTAATATTCCAGTCGATCGTGAGTTGAGATCCCACCATGACAGTTTGAGACTTTGAATTCACTTTCAAATCAAAACCTGGTATTGTAGGAACGTGGGTTCCTAACTAAAAGACTGAGTTCTACTCAGGCGATCAAACAAACCGAACTTTAATGAAACAAACAGGCTTTAACAAGAAACTGCAGGATAACATCGAATGTAGGTCTGCTCTCTCTCTCTCTCTCTCTCTCTCTCTCTCGGCTCCACGAGGACTGCCCTTGCAGTCCCGTGGCTGACGTCATCACGTCATCACGTTCTCCCGCCAGTGGGGAATCACGTGATGAACGGCGTGACGTCATCACGTTTTAGCCGCGCTGTTAAAGTAACCACACTCTGTACAGTTAAACAGCATAAATAAAGATACAGACTCAGGCTGTAGCTAACATGTTGTTAAAGGAATTATATACAAACGATCTGAGTCCTTTGGTGGCTCCGCCACAGTATCAGTAAATGTGACCTTGAATCTGTTGGATTGTCGTTAAAAACCCAGCTGGTTCACTAATGTCCTTTAGGGAAGGAAACCTGCCGTCCTTACCCGGTCTGGCCTATATGTGACTCCAGTTCCCACATCAACATTGTTGATTCTTAACTCCCCACTGAAGTGACCTAGCAATACACTCAATTGTATAAAACCACCACACACTGCAGTGGGTGAAGAAGCAGGCCCACCACCACCTTCTCGGCAAGTAGGTAGTTAGAGGGCAATAAAAGCCGGCCTTGCCAGCGACGCCCATAAGAACATAAGAAATAGGAGCAGGAGTCGGCCATTTGGCCCTTCGAGCCTGCTCCGCCATTCAATAAGATCATGGCTGATCTTCTACCTCAACTCCACTTTCTTGCACTATCCCCATTTCCCTTGATTCCCTTAATATTAAAAAAAATCTATCAATCTCTGTCTTGAATATACTCAACGACTGAGCCTCCACAGCCCTCTGGGGTAGAGAATTCCAAAGATTCACCGCCCTCTGAGTGAAGAAATTTCTCCTCATCTCAGTCCCAAATGGCCAACCCCTTATTCTGAGACTGTGACCCCTGGTTCTAGACTCTCCAGCCAGGGGAAACATCCTCCCTGCATCTACCCTGTTAAGCCCTGTAAGAATTTTGTATGTTTCAATGAGATCACCTCTCATTCTTCTAAACTCTGGAGAATATAGGCCTAGACTACTCAATCTCTCCTCATAGGACAATCCCCCCATCCCAGGAATCAGTCTGGTGAACCTTCGTTGCACTCCCTCTATGGCAAGTATATGCTTCCTTAGGTAAGGAGACCAAAACTATACACAATACTCCAGGTGTGGTCTCATAATATATAATATCCCTATATAATTGCAGTAAGATGTCTTTACTCTTATACTCAAATCCTCTTGTAATAAAGGCCAACATACCATTTGCTTTCCTAATTGCTTGCTATACCTGCATGTTAACTTTCAATGATTCGTGTACAAGGACACCCAGGTCCCCCTGAACACCAACATTTCCCAATCTCTCACCATTTAAAAAATACTCTGCTTTTCTATTTTTCCTACCAAAGTGGATAACTTCACATTTCTCCACATTATAATCCATTTGTCATGTTCTTGCCCACTTACTTAGCCTATCTATATCCCCTTGAAGCCTCTTTACATTCCCACCCAGCTTTGTATCATCAGCAAACTTGGATATATTACATTTGGTCCCCTTTCCAAATCATTGATGTAGATTGTGAATAGCTGAGGCCCAAGCACTGATCCTTGTGGTACCCCACTAGTTACAGCTTGCCAACTCAAAAATTACCCGTTTATTCCTATGCTCTGTTTTCTGTCCGTTAACCAATCCTCAATCCATGCTAGTATATTACCCCCAATCCCATGAGCCCTAATTTTGTTTAATAACCTCTTGTGTGGCACCTTATCGAATGCCTTCTGAAAATCCAAATACACCACGTCCACTGGTTCCCCCTTATCGATTCTGCTAGTTACAACCTCAAAAATCTCTAACAGATTCGTAAAACACAATTTCCCTTTCATAAATCCGTGTTGACACTGCCCAATCCTATTATTATTTTCTAAGTGCCCTGTTACCATGTCCTTAATAATCCCTACTACTGATGTCAGGCTAACTGGTCTGTAGTTCCCCATTTTCTCTTTTCCCTCCTTTCTTAATTAGCGGGGTTACATTTGCTACCTTCCAATCCGTGGGAACCATTCAAGAATCTGTGGCATTTTGGAAAATGACAACCAATGCATCCACTATCTCTATAGCCACCTCTTTTAAAACCCTAGGTTGTAGGCCATCAGGTCCAGGGGATTTATCGGCGTTCAGTCCCATTAATTTCTCCAGTACTATTTTTTTACTAATACTAATTTCTTTCAGTTCCTCATTCTCGCTTGAGACCCTTGTTCTCCGCTATTTCCGAGAAGTTTTTTGCATCTTCTTCCGTGAAGACAGATACAAAGTATTTGTTTAATTTCTCTGCCATTTCCTTATTCCCCATTATAATTTCTCCTGTCTCAGCCTGTAAGGGACCCACATTTACTTTTGCTAATCTTTTCCTTTTTACATACCTATCGAAGCTTTTACAGTCTGTTTTACGTCTTTAGCTAGTTTACTCTCATATTCTATTTTCCTTTGCTTTATCAATTTCTTGTCCCTCCTTTGCTGAATTCTAAAATCCTCCCAATCCTCAGGCTTACTGTGCCTTTTCCGCCACCTCCAGTGTGATCCCACCCCCCCCTTTCAGCATTCCGAGGGACCGCTACCACCGCAACACCCTGGTCCACTCCTCTATCACCCCTAACACCCCTTCCCCTTTGCCCGGCACCTTCCCATGCAAGTGCAGGAGGTGCAACACCTGCCCTTTTACCTCCTCCCTTCCCACCATCCAGGGCCCCAAACACTCCTTCCGGGTGAAACAGCGATTTACTTGTACTTCTTACAATTTAATACACTGTATTTGCTGCTCACGATACGGTCTCCTCTACATTGGGGAGACCAAACACAGATTGGGTGACCGCTTTGTGGAACGCCTCCGTTCAGTCCACAAGCGTGACCCCGAGCTTCCGGTCACCTGTCACTTTAATTCACCACTCCACTCCCACTCTGATCTCTCCATCCTCGGCCTCTTACACTGTTCCAATGAAGCTCAACGTAAGCTTGAGGAACAGCACCTCATCTTTCAATTAGGCACTTTACAGTCTTCTGGACTTAACATCGAGTTCAACAATTTCAGACGATAAATTGGCCCCTGTATTTCTTTATTTATTTTTCTCTCTCTTGTTTCCTCACATGGTAGCTGTTAATGTTGCTGCCATCGTCATTCACACATCATCTAGAACCATCTTTTGTTTCTTAACTTGTCCCATTACCTCTCCTTTTGCCTTGCACCATCATCCCTTTCGTCATTCCATCTCTCCTGCCTTCCATCCTATCACAGATCTTCCTTTTGATCTTTGCTCCTCTCCTCCCTAACCTTTTCCAGTTCTGACAAAGGGTTCGACCCGAAACATTGACTCTGTTTCTCTCTCCTCGATGCTGCCTGACTTGCTGAGTGTTTCCAGCACTTTCTGTTGTTACCTCAGGCTTACTATTCTTTTTGACAACATTATAAGCCTCTTCCTTTGATCTGATACTATCTTTAACTTCTCTTGTTAGCCACGGTTGGACCACTTTTACTGTGGAGGCTTTGTGCCTTAAAGGAATGTATATTTGTTGTAAATTATGTATTAATTCTTTAAATGCTAGCCATTGCTTGTCTACCATCATACCTTTTAATGTAGTTTCCCAATCTACCTTAGCCAACTCACCCCTCATATCTACATAGTTTGATTTGTTTAGATTTAAGACCATAGTTTCGGATTTAACTAAATCACTTTCAAACTCAATATAAAATTCTATCATATTATGATCACTCTTCCCTAAAGGTCCCTTTACTACAAGGTTATGAATTAATCCTTTCTCATTGCACAATACTAGATCTAAAATAGCCTATTCCCTAGTTGGTTCCTCAACATACTGATCTAGAAAACTATCTTGCATACATTCCATGAATTCGTCCTCCACACTATTACTGCAAATTTGGTTTGCCCAGTCTATATGTAGATTAAAGTCCCCTATGATTACTGTATTACCCTTGTTACATGCACCTCTAATTTCCTGATTTATACTCTGCTCTACATTACAACTACTGTTTGGGGGCCTATAAACAACTCCCACCAATGATTTCTGCCCCTTGCTGTTTCTTAGCTCCATCCAAACTGATTCTACTTCTTGATTTTCAGAGCTAAGATCCTTTCTCTCTACTGTCTTTATCCCATCCTTTATTATCAGGGCTACCCCCCCCCCTCCTTTGCCATTTTGCCTATCTCTTCTAAAAGTTAAGTATCCTGGAATATTTAGTTCCAACTTTGGCCACTTTGCAACCACGTCTCCGTTATGGCTATTAGATCAAACCTGTTAATTTCTATCCGCGCTATTAATTCATCTATTTTGTTGCGAATGCTTTGCGCATTCAGATATAGTGTCTTTAGCTTTGACTTATTTCTATTTTTCCCTGATGCCTTATTACCTTTGTTACTCTCTCTGTCCCTTCCTGACCCACTCTGCTTATTTTTACCCAAATCTCTACTCTGCTCTTGAGCCTTGATATTTTTCTCGCTGCTTTTAAATTGACTCTTTCCTGATTCCTCCCACCCCACTTTCATTAGTTTAAAGCTCTGTCTATCTCGAGAATGAAGAAAAGAAAGCAGTCACAGCCAATCTCCTCAACTGATGTCCACACTTGTCTCTTAACTGTCCTCTGAAGTGGGTTGTATCAAACGGCCGCACAGTGTCCACCACTAAATAAAGACACATGCTGAAGCGATGCCGACTGGAGGCAAGCAGGTCTCGCTCCATCGACTCAGGGGACCCAGGATGTAGTGATGGAGGAGCCTCAGCCCCTGACCTTGTCTAACAGGTACGAGGCACTTGCTACCTGTATGGATGAAGAAAAGGACTGCAGGGAGAATGGGCAAACTGACCACGGCACCATGGTACAGGGGGCCATCCAAATGGGGGGGGAGGAAGGAATGTGATAGTGGTAGGGGACAGTATAGTCAGGGGGATAGATACTGTTCTCTGCAGCCTCGAAAGCGAGTTCCGAAGGTTGAGTTGCCTGCCAAGGTTAAGGATATCTCCTTGAGGCTGGAGAAGAACTTGGAGTAGGAGGGGAAGGATCCTCTACGGGAAACGTGATCCAGCCATGGCTAACTAAAGAAGTTAAGGATAGCATTAAATTGAAAGAAGAAGTTTATAATGTTGCAAAGAATAGTAGTAAGCCTGAGGATTGGGAGAGTTTCAGAAAACAGCAAAGGATGACCAAAAAATTGATAAAAAGGGAAAAAATAGAATATGAGAGGATACTAGCAAGACATATAAAAACAGATTGTAAGAGTTTCTACAAATATGTCAAAAGGAAAAGGGTAGCAAAAGTAAATGTTGGTCCCTTAGAGGCTGAGACAGGAGAAATTATTATGGGGAATAAGGAAATGGCAGAAGCGTTAAACAAATATTTTACATAAGAACATAAGAACATAAGAACATAAGAAATAGGAGCAGGAGTAGGCCAATCGGCCCCTCGAGCCTGCTCCACCATTCAATAAGATCATGGCTGATCTGATCCTAACTGCCAATCCACTATCACAGAACCATCTCCTGCATCTAACAGAATTAGACACACGAAATAGGAGCAGGATCAGGCTACACGGCCCCTGGGCCCGCTCCGCTACCCACAGGGCCATGACCGATCTGAACCTAGACTCATGTCCAAATTCCTGCCCGCTCCCCGTAACCCTTAATTCCCTTTACTTCTAGGAAACTGTCTATTTCTGTTTTAAATTTATGTAATGATGTAGCTTCTACAGTTTTTTGGGGCAGCATATTCCATGGACCTACCACCCTCTGAGTGAAGTAGTTCCTCCTCATCTCAGTTTTGAAAGAGCAGCCCCTTATTCTAAGACTATGCCCCCTAGTTCTAGTTTCACCCATCATCGGGAACATCTTCCCTGCATCCACCCGATCCAACCCCTTCACAATCTTATATGTTTCAATAAGATCGCCTCTCATTCTTCTGAACTCCAACGAGTAGAGTCCCAATCTACTCAACCTCTCCTCATATGTCCATCCCCTCATCCCCGGGATTAACCGAGTGAACCTTCTTTGTACTGACTCGAGAGCAAGTATGTCTTTTCTTAAGTATGGACACCAAAACTGTACGCAGTATTCCAGGTGCGGTCTCACCAATACCTTGTACAACTGAAGCAATACCTCCCTATTTTTATATTCTATCCCCCTATTGTATCTGTCTTCACAGTAGAAGACACAAAAAGCATACCAAAAATGGTGGGGAACTAAGGGTCTAATGAGGGTGAGGAACTTAACGTAATTAATATAAGTAGAGAAACTGTACTAGAGAAACTAATGGGACTAAAAGCCGACAAATCCCCTGGACCTGACAGCCTACATCCTAGGGTTCTAAAAGAGGTGGCTGCAGAGATAGTGGAGGCATTGGTTTTGATCTTCCAAAATTCCCTAGATTCTGGAACGGTCCCAGCAGATTGGAAGGTAGCAAATGTAACACCGCGATTCAAGAAAGAAGGGAGAGAGAAATCAGGGAATTACAGGCCAGTTAGCCTGACATCAGTCATCGGGAAAATGCTGGAATCCATTGTTAAGGAAGTGGTACAGTATCAGGGCACTTAGAAAATCATAATTAAGAGGGGGAAAATAGAGTATGAGAGTAAGATTTCAGGGAACATAAAAACTGACTGTAAAAGCTTTGATAGATATGTGAAGAGAAAAAGATTGGTGAAGTCAAGTGTAGGTCCCTTGCAGTCAGAATCAGGGAATTTATAATGGGGAACAAAGAAATGGCAGACCAATTAAATACATACTTTGGTTCTGTCTTCACAAAGGAGGACACAAATAACCTCCCAGTGATGTCGGGAAACATAGGGTCTAATGAAAGGGAGGAACTGATAGAAATCAGTATTTGTAGAGAAATGGTGTTAGAGAAATTGACGGGATTGAAGGCCGATAAATCCCCAGGGCCTGATAATCTATATCCTAGGATACTTAAGGAAGTGGCCCTAGAAATAATAGATGCATTACTGGTCATCTTCCAAAATTCGATAGACTCTGGAACAGTACCCATGGATTGGAGGGTAGCTAATGTTACCCCACTGTTCAAAAAAGGTGGTAGAGAGAAAATGGGGAATTACAGACCGGTAAGCCTGACATCGATAGTGGGGAAAATGCTACAGTCCATTATAAAAGATGTAATAGCAGAGCACTTGGAAAACAGTGACCGGATCGGACAAAGTCAACATGGATTTACAAAAGGTAAATCGTGGTTGACTAATCTACTGGAATTTTTTGAGGATGTAACTGGTAAAATAGATAAGGGAGAACCAGTGGATGTGGTGTATTTGGACTTTCAAAAGGCTTTCGATAAGGTCCCGCATAAGAGATTAGCGTGTAAAGTTAAGGCACATGGGATTGGGGGCAAGGTATTGACTTGGATAGAAAACTGGTTGGCAGGCAGAAAGCAAAGAGTTGGAATAAACGACTCTTTTTCCAAGTGGCAGGCAGTGACTAGTGGGGTACCGCAGGGATCGGTCCTTGGACCCCAGCTATTCACAATATATATATATGATCTGGACGAGGGAACTAGATGTAATATCTCCAAGTTTGCAGACGACACAAAGCTGGGTGGGCGTGTGTGCTGTGAGGAGGATGCCGAGAAACTCCAGTATGATTTGGACAGGTTGGGTGATTGGGCAGAAGCATGGCAGATGCAATATAACGTGGATAAATGCGAGGTTATCCACTTTGGTGTCAAAAACAAGAAGGCAGATTATTATCTGAATGGCAATAGGTTGGGAGAAGGAGAAGTGCAACGACACCTGGGCGTCCTTGTGCACCAGTCGCTGAAGGTAAGCATGCGGGTGCAGCAGGCGGTTAAGAAGGCAAATGGTATGTTGGCCTTCGTAGTGAGAGGTTTCGGGTACAGGAACAAGGATGTCTTGCTGCAGTTGTACAGGGCCTTGGTGAGACCACACCTTGAGTATTGTGTGCAGTTTTGGTCACCTTATCTGCGGAAGGATGTTCTTGACATGGAGGGAGTGCAGCGAAGATTCACCAGGCTAATACCTGGGATGGCAGGAATGACGTATGAGGAGAGATTGGGTCGATTGGGTTTGTACTCGCTGGAGTTTAGAAGAATGAGAAGGGATCTCATTGAAACTTATAAAATTCTAACAGGACTAGACAGACTAGATGCAGGAAGGATGTTCCCGATGGTCGGGGAGTCCAGAACCAGGGGTCACAGTCTAAGGATAAGGGGTAAGCCATTTAGGACAGAGATGAGGAGGAATTTCTTCACCCAGAGAGTGGTGAACCTGTGGAATTCTCTACCACAGAAGGCAGTAGAGGCCAATTCATTAAATATATTCAAGAAGGAGTTGGATATATTTCATAAGGCAAAAGGGATCAAGGGATATGGGGAGAAAGCAGGGACAGGGTACTGAATTTGGATGATCAGCCATGATCGCATTGAATGGCGGAGCAGGCTCGAGGGGCCAAATGGCCTACTCCTGCTCCTATCTTCTATGTTTCTATAACATGACTAGGCAGAGTCAACATGGTTTCATGAAAAGGAAATCGTGTTTGAAAATTTTACCGAGTGTAATGTATCCATGTTTGCTGATGATACAAAGCTAGGTGGGACAGTAAGCTATGAGGAGAACACAGAGTCTGCAAAGTGATATAGATAGACTGAGTGAGTGGGCAGTAAGGTGGCAGATGGAGTATAATGTAGGGAAATGTGAGGTTATTCACTTTGGTAGGAAGAATAGAAAAGCAAAATATTTTTTAAATGGTGAGAAACTTTTAAATGTTGGTGTTCAGAGAGATTTGGGTGTCCTTGTGCAAGAAACACAGAAAGCTAGCATGCAGGTACATCAAGCAATAAGGAAAGCAATTGGCATGTTGGCCTTTATTGCAAGGGGGTTGGAGTATAAGAGTGAGGAAGTCTTGCTACAATTATACAGGGCCTTGGTGAGACCACACCTGGAGTACTGGGCACAGTTTTGGTCTCCTTATCTAAGGAGGCAGTGCTACAAAGGTTCACTAGATTGATTCCTGGGATGAGAGAGCTGTCCTATGATGAGAGATAGTGTAGAATAGGCCTATACTCTCTGGAGCTTCGAAGGATGAGAGCTGATCTCATTGAAACATACAAGATTCTGAGGGGGATTGACAGGGTAGATGATGAGATTGTTTCCCCTGGCTGGAGTGTCTAGAACTTGGGGGCATAGTCTCAGGATAAGGGGTCGGCCATTTAAGACTGAGATGAGGAGGAATTTCTTCACTCAGAGGGTTGTGAATCTTTGGAATTCTCTGCCCCAGAGGGCTGTGAATGCTGAGTCTTTGAGTATATTCAAAGCTGAGATAGGTAGATTTTTGGACTATAGGGGAATCAAGGGATATGGAGATCGGGCGGAAAAGTGGAGTTGAGGTCGATGATCAGCCATGATCTTATTGAATGGCGAAGCAGGCTCGAGGGGCCATATGGCCTATTCCTGCTCCTATTTCTTATGTTCTTATGACTCCGCTCGTGGGTGTGAACCACCCCCACCTCCATGTAGCCGACTGCAACTTTTTTGTTGACCTGGAGCTTGGCCATCGGCACGGCAACCGCTGTCTGTGTTCTGCTCAGTGCGCCAGCGCATTTCCCGTCACGATGCGTCGGACCGGCTCAGCATTAAATTACTGGGCTTCGGCCAGTCGGGCAAGAGGAATAGTAGACCTCTGATTTCAGCTGCCGCTGAGACCGGGCTGGGTGGCTGTGTGAATGCGGGAGAGCGGTTGCACCTAGGTCAGTTTGGCGTTGCTCACCTGGGTTCAATTATAGTCCAGTATTGGTCCAGTAACATAAACCACTACGCTACCGTACCCCTGTTATCTGGCATCATGAGCAAACCCACGTGGACCAGCCAATTTTATGTCTAAATGTGTGCACAATGCCTGCAAACCATATGCTGATTTTTTTTTTTATCGACAGCTTTGTGGCAAAATCTTCTTATCTTCTTTCCATTTCTTTCCCCTCCTCCCAGACGTCTATTCCATGTATCGAGGTTGGCAGTTTCCAGTGTAACATGGTGGTCACTATGCGACCCATCCCCATAGACAAGCTTGATGCAACTGTTCAAATAACCCATCGCATGGAGGATGCCCATGGTGCACCTGTACACATTGGTCATCCAGGTAACTTTACCTTAAGGCTCTTATAAAGAATGCACAAGGGGGGTTGATTTTCCTGTTCTTGCTTCTGGGACCAGCACATAGGAACAGGAGGAGGCCATTCAGCCCCTTGAGCCTGTTCCGCCATTCAGTTAGATCCTGGCTGCTCTGTATCTTAACTCCATCTGCCTGACTTGACTCCATATTCTTTTAGACTCTTGGCTATCAAAGATCTCAGATTTAAAATTATTAATTGAGCGAGCATCTGCTGCTTTTTGTGGGAGAGAGTTCCACATTTCTACCACCCTTTGCGTTAAGAAGTGTTTCCTAACTTCTCTCCTGAATGGCCTGGCACTGATTTTAAGATTATGTCATCTTGTCCTAGAGTCCCCAACCAGCAGAAAAAGTTTCTCTCTAACTACCTTATCAATTCCTTTCAAAATCCTAAAAACCGCAATCGAATCACCCCTTCACCTTCTATATTCCAGGGAATACAAGCCTAGTTTATGTAATCGCTCCTCATAATCTAACCCCTTGAGCCCTGGTAACATTCTGGTGAACCTACGCTGCCCTCCCTCCAAGGCCAATATACCCTTTCTAAGGTGCGGTGCCCAGAACTGTACACAGTGCTCCAGATGTGGTCTAACCAGGGCTTTGTATAGCTGTAGCGAAACGTCCTCCCCTTTATATTCTAGCCCTCTAGTTGTAACGGCTAACATTCCATTCGCCTTTTGGATTAATTTTTGTCATAAAAACAGAAAATGCTGGACATACTCAGCTGGTCAGGCAGCATCTGTAGAGAGAGAAACAGGTTCATTTTTGTACCTGACCATCACATTTTAGTGATCTGTGCACATGAAATCCCTAAATCTCTTTGGTACTCCAGATGCGATCTAACCATAGAGTAAAATCGCGTGGAGATAATGGCACGCCCATAAAGGAGCCCTCCCCCCCTCTGTGGGACCTCTGTTTGATCATGAATTCTACCTCGCCCACGGTATCTGTTGTGTATGTAACCGTTCTACCTTTAAGAGAACTATTGTATGTAACCGTCCACCTTTAAGAGAACTATTTTAGGTGTTGCACTACTTTATTTTGGCTGCTGTATACTGTAATACCGGTGGTGACCACACCGGTATATAAGTGCTGTGTAATGAGTGATTGGGCAGATTCGCCCTGACCTTCGAATAGTAAAGTCCTGTTAAAGTTTACTCTTGTAGTCTGTGTATTAATTCGCTATACAACACACAGACTTTACAGTGGCGACGAGTTCGATCTTACCCTGCAGCAGCGATACATCCGAAGCAGTTAACAAGCGTCGAGAAGAGGCATCCGCCCTCGCCGTTCTGCTGCGAGAAGACTCGAGTCTGCAGAGCAAGGAAGAAGGAAGAATTCTGACACGAGGCCTTCCATCAGCAACAGGCAGTGATCGTCCCTTCTGTCACGGTAGTGAGTGAGCCGATCAGCCACGAGAAGCAAGTCAGCCACGTTGACTGTGAGTAGGGGGAAAAATAAAAAAGAAACGGAGGATAAGGGCGGTGAACTCGACCACGGCCAGGGGAAAGGAGCCGGACAGAAGTCGGGGCCAGAGGCGCTGAGACTGGGGCAGCGTAGGGCACGGCAGCCGCGGTGCAGGGAACGCAGCCGGTGTGAGAGACCGGACTACAAGCGGGAACGCAGCGGGTAAAAGGCCGGGCATCTACCGAGGCCGCGAGGCGCTGTGACCGGGATCATAAGGCGCGGAGGCAATAAATAAATAAATAAACCGCGAGGGACTCGGCCGCAGCCGGGGGAGGAAAGGACCGGACTGCGGGAGGTCTGGGAGAGCCGAGCGAGCGGGAGAGACGGAGCCCGAGAGAGAGAGCGAGCGAGACCGTGCCGGCGAGCGGGAGAGACAGAGCCCGAGCGAGGGGGGAGCGGGGCCGAACGAGGTTCCGGCCAGCGGCTTACACCGGCTGCCGTGAAGGACCGGGAGCTGGAGCTGTCCGACGCCAACTGGTTGTCCCCAGCGCCGGTTGCCCCTGCCGAAAAAGGGAACGCGATCGGCTGTTCTCGTGCGCGCTTCAGAATAAACTGAAGCCGGCGCGCAGGCTGCAAACCCCGTAAACCAGCGGTCGTCGTCCGAGGGCAAAGCTTACCCCTCCCACCAGAGGAAGAAACGCGGGAAGCCGCCAGTTAGGCGGGGAAGAAGACAAGCGCGAAACCGCCATCTTGAAAGTGGGCGGGGAAGAAGATCAGCGCGGGAAACCGCCATTTTAGAAAAAAAAAAAGTTAAAGGAAAACTTCGTTGTTGTTTCTTAGAAAGATTGTGAAGATGCCTAAGCGTGGTAACATCAACGATTTCGATTCCGATGTGGAAGATTGGGCCACGTATGTAGAACGCATCGAGATATATTGTGAGGCCAATAAAATAGAAGATGATGATAAAGCTATAACCTTACTAAACTCAATGGGGGCGAAGACATACGGGCTATTGAAGCATCTTCTATCACCGGCTAAACCGGCGGATCAGACGTTCGCTAATATTGTTGCTGTCCTGAAGGATCATTTGAACCCCACACCACTGATGTTGGCGGAACGATTCAAATTTTATGCGAGAACGCAACGGAAAGAGGAAAGCAACGCGGAATATTTGGTTGAACTACGTAGACTAGCGAAATACTGTCAGTTTGGGGAAAATCTGACAGAGGCATTGAGAGACAAGTTCATGTGCGGGTTGTCGAAGGAAGGAACACAAAAGCGACTGCTTGAAGAGAACGATCTTACACTTGATAAGGCTGTCCTTATTGCAGCATCGCACGAAGCCGCAGCGAGAGGCACGGCGGAAATGCAGCTGAAGGCAGCGGTACTCAGCGTGGATCAAATGACTTCGGGTACAACGAAATGTTATCGTTGTGGGAAGACAACACACGACCAGAACCAATGCTGGTTTAAAAACCAGGAATGTAGAAAATGTGGCAAGGTTGGTCACATAGCTAAAGTATGCCGGTCAGGAAAGAAAACCAGCAACAAAAAAAAGTCACCGCAGGAAAAGCACAGCAAGGTACACAAGGTGACTGAGAAGAGTTCAGATGAACAGAATTCGGATTCAGACTCCAACAGCCAAGAACTGGATAGTCTGAGAATTCACAATGCGAGTAAGGAAGTTGACCTACAAATTATCTGGGTCACACTCAAAATAGCCGGAGTCCAAGTGAAAATGGAATTGGACACAGGATCAGCCCTAACAGTCATAAACCGAAAGGACTACAAGAGGCTATTCTCACATATTCCCTTGCGAGATACCAAGATTGTATTGCAGACATACACGGGGCAAAGAGTATACCCCATCGGAAAGATAAAAGTCAAGGTGAGAGACAAGGGCAAAGAACACCAAGGAATGGACTTATATGTACTGCCTGAGGGGGGTCCACCACTTCTGGGACGGGAGTGGATCAGGAAAATAAATATGGACTGGCACTTCCTAAAAACCATAAAGAGTGAGAACTCGGTGAAGATAATCAGCCCAGACTCTGGAACTGATGATGGTAAGACCAACCCATGTGCAAAAGACAAGGCTAAAATGGACTTGCAGACTAATGTTGGAAAAACGAAGGAGTGCATAAATGCTTATGCTTTAGAGGAGAACAAAGTTTCAGAACAGAATTCCACTGAGCAACAACAACATAGTTTGACAGAGAATTCTGAGT
Organism: Somniosus microcephalus; assembly: GCF_052327205.1. Classification (NCBI taxonomy): domain Eukaryota; kingdom Metazoa; phylum Chordata; class Chondrichthyes; order Squaliformes; family Somniosidae; genus Somniosus; species Somniosus microcephalus. Next base: position 207,601 of record NW_028225495.1, read on the forward strand.
CTGTCCAGCCTACAGACATGCACACTTCTGAGGGACACCGGGCTCGAACTCAACTCCAATTCAAACTACAACAACAATTAGAACAAATGATTCACCGTCTTGAGCAAGAGATGAATGCAACGAAAAAGTTCTTTGATACAGAGTGGGAGAATCTGGAAAGACAACAGAAGCAGCTGATGGAGAAAATGGAGCAGGAGCACACAAACCGTCTGCGCGAGGAGGCCAAACGAATCAAAGCTGATTCGGGTTCTGAAGGGGCGTGCCCTAATCTGGTGGAGCAAGGTGTTCAGCAACCGAAGGCGCTTGTTAGCAGGTTGCAGGCAGAAAAGGCTGATTTGGTTGCCATGAATTCCGAGCTCCTACTGAAGTTGGGTGCAGCACCACCGAACGATTCATTTGTTGAAATTCGAATGGTGGAGGCTGCAGATGATGGAGAATTAGAAGCAGCAAAGGGACCCCAGTGCAAGGTTACCAACAGCCCTGTAGCCTATCCGTCAAAAACACAGGATGACGATACTGGGAAACGTCTGATGTCAGAAGGGTTAACGGTCAGTCAACTCCTTCATATGCTGAGGGACAAGACTCTGAAATGGGAAAAACTTGAACACGAGCTTCAATCTTCAAAGGAAAGGGTTTCGGAGCTCTCAAAAGTTATTGAAATAGCTGAGGTGACAACACAGACTGAGAAGACTGCAGCAGAGCAGCCCGTGGATGCCAAAAGTACGCTGACTCACGTCAATGTAGAACAACAGAAGGCTGAAACAGCTGCTCCAGTAGAGGGATTGAATAGTCCGATCAATCAATCTCCGAATGAAGTTGAAGTATTGAAATCACAAATGAGGTCATTAGTAAAAGACTTGCAGAAAGCCCAGAAAAAGCTGGATGAAGCTGAACACATGAAGAAGTCTCTTCAGGAAAAATGTCTGGATTTGGAACAAAAGCTGGCTAACGTCCAGCTGGGTATGGAGGAAATAGAAGACCCTCTCGCTGGCCTAGCTCAGGACGACACCGAATATTACCATGACCTGTTGGACGACACCGAATATTACGATGACCTGTTCTGCCCAGCTTGTGATGAAAACTCCCAAAGTGCAGAAACCATGAAGAATCACAAAAAGTCTAAGGAACACCGGGAGATGGTGGCGCTACTACGGAAAAAGGAGGAAGAGAAGGAGGAAATGTGCATGCAGCTGGCAGCTGACAGTGGAGCCCAGAGAGTCTTCAAGAAGCAGAAAAGGAAAAGTCGAAGCAGAAGATGACCATCTGAACCATTATCACCTGCCAGATCACACACGTGGTCCCTCCGAACGGAGCCAAATCAGTTCGGAAGTAGAAAAACTTTCCAAGGTACTCAAGCTTTTAGAAGTCAGCAATGCTGGTTCAGAAGTGACGGAAGTTCAAGCTGTTAAGTCCATTGAAGGACTATTGGATGAGTCACTCCAGCAACGTGAACCGACTACACCACAGGGAACTGTTACAACACCGAGGCGTTGTCCGGACCGAGTCAGGAAGCACAGGAGACGCCTCCACAGAGACTGAATCTGTGAACTGTTTCCGCAGAGACTGAATCTGTGAACTGTTTTCCCGCAGAGACTGAATCTGTGAACTGTTTTCCGCAGAGACTACATCTGTGAACTGTTTTACATGAAGTTGGATATATGTTATGTTTAATGGGGAATAAGTATGTTGTAAGCTAAAAAGGGAGGATTGTTGTGTATGTAACCGTTCTACCTTTAAGAGAACTATTGTATGTAACCGTCCACCTTTAAGAGAACTATTTTAGGTGTTGCACTACTTTATTTTGGCTGCTGTATACTGTAATACCGGTGGTGACCACACCGGTATATAAGTGCTGTGTAATGAGTGATTGGGCAGATTCGCCCTGACCTTCGAATAGTAAAGTCCTGTTAAAGTTTACTCTTGTAGTCTGTGTATTAATTCGCTATACAACACACAGACTTTACAGTATCTCCTGAGGAAAGGGTTTGCAGAGTCCCCGCAATAGATCACATTTTGAGGTTGTCCTACCAGTCGCAGAGTGAGAAGGTAAAAACTAAGCAAGGTCCATGAAGGGGGAAGAACCAATATTTGTATTCCTCCTGGGCATTGTTGTTTTGGCGGATTTTAAATGTTTTTCCAATAAGCCACCAGCGTAGGAATTAAAACAAGTTCACTTTTGCCACCCTCAGGATCAATCGGAATTGAAGACTTGTCCAACCCAGATTTCGGGGACGCAGTTGAAGCACATCCTGGTGACACCCCAGTCTTCTGGGCATGCGGAGTCACTGGAGCAGAGGCTGTTCGCAGTTGCAGTAAGATACAGTGATAGCAGACTCGAGCAGTTGTGTAAAGTAATCCTAAACTACTAAAGTTCTAATTTTACTTAAAAAATGTAACACTTGATCGATGCTCACTTATTGGACTTTTCTTTCTTCTATTTTCTCTGTTCATTTTAATTTAAATTTTTACCCTTTTTTCGCCAAATTTATAAAGAGAATGGGGGAGCCTGACGCAGATGATTTTAATGTCCCTCAGTGGAGGGCTTGATAGATTACGTGCTTACATGCAAGAGATCGTACGTAATACATCAGGGACCCTCATCGATGGAGCAGTAACATACACATATTTTGTAAATATCAATATGAAATTGATTCCACCCTTCCCTTTTAAATTATTAAATTAAATAGCTCTTAACTGGTCCAATTCCTCTTACTTTCAGAATCCCCTCTGGCTTTCACCCACGCTCCTGGCTGCATGTTCATTACTGACCTGAGGAGTGAGCGGGAGGTGACCAGTGACTGCACTGCGGATGCAGAAACCCCACGTGTTTTCTGCATTTCTCAGAACCCGCCCCACTATAGCGTTGCCTCGGTCACCGCAGTTGAGAAAATCAAGGCGCTGGATACTCTGATTCAGCAAGATCCAGGTAAGAAAAGAATGCGAATCACAACACTAAACGATAGTGGGGTTCAGAGTTAAAATGCACTTAAGTAACACTTAAGTAACAGGAAATGGTGTGGAATTAGCGTGGGGGCTGGGCGATGAGGGGGGCAGGAATTTCCGCCTTCCGATTTCTGTAGCTATCTGGCTTCATTGATAGATTCCAACCCCCCCCCACTCCCCATTATTTTAATGGCAGTGTGGGTCAGAGAGGTCATGACCCCTTCCCCCTCTCCTCAATCATTTTTAGATTGGCCAACTTGCCGTTGGAGGACCACCTTTACTGCAGTCCCAGGAACCTCTGTCACCCGCCTTCGGTCCCCAGGTTTGGCCTGGTGAGTCTGTGCAGTTTCCCGGCTTGGCCTTTGGACCAAGTAATTCCCCAGTTCCCAGCTCGGTCCCCTGCCTGCCAAGATGGCGCAATCTCGAGTTCGACTCAAAGGATCGAATGGCCTACTCCTGCTCCTATTTCTTATGCTCTTATGTTCTTATGATTCCGCACCTGCCCCCCTTCCCTAGACTTGCTGAGGACATTTGCACTTCACAACAGTCCTGGCTGAGATGGGCTAACGCAATCGGGCTGAAACCAGGACCTTCCTAATCCATACAACAACAACAACTTGCACTTATATAGCACCTTTAACATAATAAAACGTTCGAAGGAGCATTATCAAACTAAATTTAATACCGAGCCACATTAAGAGATATTAGGACAGGTGACCAAAAGTTTGGTCAAAGAGGCAGGTTTTAAAGAGCGCCTTAAAGGAGGAGGGTAGAGAGGCGGAGAGGTTTAGGGAGGGAATTCCAGAGCTTGGGGCCCAGGCAGCTGAAAGCACGGCCACCAATGGTGGAGCGATGAAAATCGGGGATGCTGAAGAGGCCAGAATTGGAGGAGCGCAGAGCTCTCGGAGCGTTGTAGGGCCGGAGGAGGTTGCAGAGGTAGGCTGTGGCTTTCCCCGCTGGGTCAACAGGGGGGCTTGGCAGAGAGTCTTTAATAGAAAGCCTATCGCCACAAGAAGTGCCTGTGACACAAGATTCTTGTCTGCAACTAATTTACCATAAGTGAGACCAAGATGACTCCTTATCCTACTGTTAGTAACGCTGAATGGTTTGTGTGTGGTTTCCATTGTCCCCCAAACCGGGACCCAAAATAAACCCCATTACTGTGAACAACCTGTATGGTGCTCGCCCATTATCAACCTGCAATAGCAATTGGGTCTTGTTCCGATTGCTATTTTATTCAGAACTTGTACAATTGGACTGAACGTCTTAGAACGCAATTGAACCGGTTGGAATTAAGTCTTAATGAAACGTGTTTCTGTCCCGGACAGGCGACCGAGGTATCAAGCATTTGTTGACCGAAGAGCAGCTGCTGAAAGCCTCCCTCTCGCTGTCACACGCAAAATCTGTGCTCATAACCACTGGATTTCCAACCCACTTCAATCACCAGCCCCCAGAGGAGACGGATGGTCCTCCAGGAGCTATTGCCATGGCAGCTATGTTGCAGGCCCTGAAGAAAAGGGTCGTCATAGTAACAGATCAAAGAGCCTTAGAGATGTACAAGAAGATTATTGAAGAAGCTGTTGAGCAAGGTGGGGGTTTTTTTTCATTTAAAAAATGCGGCTTGATCTGGCAGCAAGTGAAGATTAATGGTTCGCCGTGGGTTTTACCACAACCAATTCCTTTTGAATGAAAGTTTCCTTTTCTTTATTAATCCCTCCATTGGGCCCAGCTCATCTAACTGTAAAGAAGCCATACTGGCAAATGCACCGAATGGTCTCAGCTAGTGACTGTGCTCCACACCCCCGCCCCCCCCCCCCACACCCCACCGACCAGCTTTCTCCCACCATCTCTCCTAAAGATACTGAGTTATGGCAGGGTACAGCTCCACAGAGAGCATGTGGAACCTCCGATGCTTTACCCGTTCTTCATGCACAAGCCTGTGACCGAGAATAGTGGCAGGCCAGTCAATCTATGAGGGACGTTGTAGACCGTCCCCATCATGGGACATCCACACACTTAGTAGCAGAGCTGACTGGACAGTAATAAGGTGAGGGAAGGATCCCAGCCTGAGTACTGGGGACAGATGTAGCACCCACCGTGCAGCTGAGATAGTCTAACTCAACTCAGCATAGTTGGAGTTGGGGGGTGCAGGGAAGAAGCCTGGGACTTTCTTGGCTTTTGTGGCTATGTACACAGGCGCCCTTATCAAGCCCGATGCGTAATAACCAACCAAAGTTGCCCAATGGATGTGAGGTTTGAGTGGTAGACAGCCTTGAGGCTTGAAATCATGACCTCCTTGAACTGTTTGATTCCCAATTTCCCCATCCATCCCCCCCCCAACCCACCCCCTCCAGAAAATGAGATGGTTTTCCATTACTGTTAACTGGAAGAACTGATTTTTTTTATTCATTCATGGGATGTGGGTGTCGCTGGCAAGGCCAGCATTTATCGCCCAACCCTTAGTTGCTCTTGAGAAGGTGGTGGTGAGCCGCCTTCTTGAACCGCTGCAGTCCGTGTGTTGAAGGTACTCCCACAGTGCTGTTAGGGAGGGAGTTCCAGGATTTTGACCCAGCGACGATGAAGGAACGGCGATATATATTTTCAAGTCAGGATGGTGTGTAACTTGGAGGGGAACTTGGAGGTGGTGATGTTCCCATGCACCTGCTGCCCTTGTCCTTCTAGGTGCTAGAGGTCGTGGGTTTGGGAGGTGCTGCCGAAGAAGCCTTGGCAAGTTGCTGCAGTGCATCTTGTAGATGGTACACACGGCAGCCACAGTACGCCGGTGGTGGAGGGAGTGAATGTTTAAGGTGGTGGATGGGGTGCCAATCAAGCGGGCTGCTTTGTCCTGGATGGTGTCGAGCTTCTTGAGTGTTTTGGAGCTGCACTCATCCAGGATTAACAGGTCATGCTTAATTAATTCGCCTCAATTCCTAGAAATGCACAGCCAGTTAGCATCCGCAAGAGAAAGATAGGTCCAACTCCAACAGAATTGTCACCATCATGATAAAATCCTTTTATCATTGATGGCACTGAACATTGAAAGCATGCCAAGACAGAACATGCTAGAAATGCACAGGGGACAGTGGCAACATCTAGAATATCTGGAATGGAACAGTTCATCAGTTATGATTAATGTATCTCTTTCTCTTGCAGATCCTGATTGGCCACCTGCGCATTTTCAATATTTGCAACTTCTCTTTACTTCAAGACTCTCTCCTTTATTTGTCCATAGGAGTGATGAAAACCCCTGTCCCTGTTGTTAGCTTCCAGGATGATGGTGAGGCTTCATCCCTGATGTTCCTGTGTCATGATGGGAAGCCCCAGTTTCCAAGGTAAACCTTAACTGTAAAGCATGGGTTGGAGAGACAGTGGGACATTGTCCATCAATAAAACTAGGAGTCACTCTACAATGGTTCATTGTCCACCACTAAAACTAGGGGTCATTCTACAATGGAACATTCGCCACCAGTAAAATTAGGGGTCACTCTACAATGGGACATCATCAGAAAAACTAAGGGTCACTCTACATTGGGACATCGTCAGTAAAATGAGGGGTCATTCTACAATGGGTCATCAGTAAAACTAAGGGTCATTCTACATTGGGACATCGTCCATCAGTAAAACTAGGGGTCACTCCCTCAGTACTGCACTGAGGTGCCAGCCTGGATTGTGCGCTGAAGTCACCGAGCTTGAATTAAGGGCAGAAACCTAAATAAATAAAAATGGTAGTTCTGTGGATCATAAGTTGTGGAAAGGGAAATCGTGTTTGACAAATTTACTAGAGTTCTTTGAGGATGTAACGAGCAGGGTGGATAAAGGGGAACCAGTGGATGTGGTGTATTTGGATTTCCAGAAGGCATTCGATAAGGTGCCACATAAAAGGTTACTGCACAAGATAAGAACTCACGGGGTTAGGGGTAATATATTAGCATGGATAGAGGATTGGCTAACTAACAGAAAACAGAGAGTCGGGATAAATGGGTCATTTTCAGGTTGGCAAACTGTAACTAGTGGGGTGTCACAGGGATCAGTGCTGGAGCCTCAACTATTTACAATCTATATTAATGACTTGGCAAAAATTGCTGACGATACAAAGATAGATGGGAAAGCAAGTTGTGAGGACACAGAGTCTGCAAAGATCTAGTTCCTTTTCTCTCCAGTTTTGAAGAAGGGTCAAACCCGAAACGTCAACTCAAATTTCTCTCCACGGATGTTGCCTGACTTGCTGAGTTTTTCCAGCATTTTCTGTTGTTATTTCGGATTTCCAACATCTGCAGTATTTTGCTATCGTACAGATAGGTTAACTGAGTGGGCAAAAATTTGGCAGGTGGAGTATAATGTGGGAAAATGTGAAGTTATCCACTTTGGTAGGAAGAATAAAAAAGCTAAATATTATTTAAATGGAGAGAGACTACATAATGCTGCGGTACAGAGGGATCTGGGGGTCCTTGTACATGAAACACAAAAAGTTAGCATGCAGGTACAGCAAGTAATTAGAAAGGCAAATGGAATATTGGCCTTTATTGCAAGGGGGATGGAGTATAAAAAGTAGGGAAGTCTTGCTACAATTGTACTGGGCGTTGGTGAGACCACACCTGGAGTACTGTATACAGTTTTGGTCTCCTTATTTAAGGAAGGATATACTTGCATTGGAGGCAGTTCAGAGAAGGTTCACGAGGTTGATTCCTGAGTTGAAGGGGTTGTCTTATGAGGAAAGATTGAGCAGGTTGGGCCTATACTCATTGGAGTTTAGAAGAATGAGAGGGGATCTTATTGAAACATATAAGATTCTGAGGGGGCTTAACAGGATAGATGCAGGGAGGATGTTTCAACTCGTGGGGGTATCTAGAACTGGGGGCATAGTTTCAGAATAAAGGGTCGCCCATTTAAAATGATGAGGAGGAATTTCTTCTCTCAGAGGGTCATGAATCTTTGGAATTCTCTACCCCAGAGAGCTGTGGAAGCGGAGTCAGTGAATATATTCAAGGCGGAGATAGACAGATTTTTGAAAAACAGGGGAGTCGAGGGTTATGGGGAGCGGGCGGGACAGGGGAGTTGAGGCCAAGATCAGATCAGCCACGATCTTATTGAATGGCGGAGCAGGCTCGAGGGGCCGAATGGCCTACTCCTGCTCCTATTTCTTATGTTCTTATGTTCTTATGGACATCTTGCAGTAACCAGTAACTTACGTGTGGGTTCAGCCATTAACAAGTTATTGAGTAATTTTGCATGACTTTTGAATATGGACAGGTTCGACCATCTCGTAGCGATAGAACGTGCTGGAATGGCTGCAGATGGCAATTACTACAATGCATGGAGAGTGAACATTAAACATTTGGTGGATCCCATTGACAAACTGTTCCTAACAGCAGAGGACATCCCCGGAATCGTCACAACTGGTAAGTACAAACTTAACGTTGGGTTGGAAACTGTCCCACGTACTTTGAGAAAAAGGATTGTACGTCACGAGTGTGATGGAACACTCGCCACTTGCCTGGATGGTTGAAGCCAGAACTACACTCAAGGAGCTCGACACCATCCAGGACAGAGCAGTTTGCTTGATCGGTGTTGCTGCCACTGGACTCGCTATCCACACCTTCCCCCATTGGTCCACTATGGCTGTAATAAGTACAACACTCAAGAAGCTCGACACCATCCAGGACAAAGCAGCCCGCTTGATTGGCACCCCATCCACCACCTTAAACATTCACTCCCTCCACCACCGGCGTACCGTGGCTGCAGTGTGTACCATCTATAAGATGCATTGCAGCAACTCGCCAAGGCTTCTTCGGCAGCACCTCCCAAACCCGTGATCATCCACCTAGAAGGCCAAGGGCAGCAGGCGCATGGGAACACCACCACCTCCAAGTTCCCCTCCAAGTCACACACCATCCTGACTTAGAAATATATCGGCCGTTCCTTCATCGTCGCTGGGTCAAAATCCTGGAATTCCCTCCCTAACAGCAGTGTGGGAGTACCTTCACCACACGGACTGCAGCGGTTCAAGAAGGCGGCTCACCACCACCTTCTCAAGGGCAATTAGGGTTGGGCAATAAATGCTGGCCTTGCCAGCGACGCCCACATCCCATAAACAAATTTTTTAAAAAGCTACAGGATGCAGTGCGGCAACTCACCGAGGTTATTTCAACAGCTCCTCCCTCCCCTGAGACCTGTTTCTCCCAGAGGGAGAAGAGCGGCAGTGTCTTGGGAACACCATCACCTGCAAGTCACACAATCTCCTGACTTGGATATTTATCGCCGTTCCTTCATCGGCTCTCGGCCCAAATCCTGACATCCAGCCCAAGTTCAACGGTTGGTCTCCAGAACTAGGAATGGGGGAAGAAATTAGCCAGGGTTCTCTCTCCAGATTGCTATCCAGCAATCCCCACAGGAAGCGTTGCGCGCCGGCAGCCCGTTTCCTAACCCGCACCAAGTCCCGTTCACCCAGCACCCCTGTGCTCGCTGACCTTCATTGACTCCCGATCTGGCAACGTCTTAATTTTAAAATTCTCATCCTTGTGTTCAAATCCCTCCATGGCCTCACCCTCCCTATCTCTGTAACCTCCTCCAGCCCCACAACCCTCCTAGAGCTCTGCTCTCCTCCAAATCTAACCTCTTGTGTATTCATTTTAATCGCTCCATCACTGGGGGCCGTGCCTTCAGCTGCCGAAGCCCTAAGCTCTGGAATTCCCTCCCTAAACCTCTCTACCTTTCTCTCCTGCTTTAAGACTCTGCTTAAAACCTACTTCTTTGACCAAGCCTTTGGTCACCTGTCCTAATATCTCTTTATGTGGTTCGGTGTCAGACGCTATTGTTCTGATTACGCTCCTGTGAAGCGGCTTGGGATGTTTTACTATGTTAGCGGTGCTATATAAATGCAAGTTGTTGTAAATGATTGGTGAGGATTTGGCTGAGATTCCACCCCTGAGATGCCACTCACTCTTCAGGCTCACCCATCACAAATGGCCTCTATGAAAGCTGTTAGTGGATTTAAAATCTTGATCTCCATCTGTTCCTCTCCTCTCCCCCTTCTTAAATATGTCTGGGTTAGTCCCATAAAAGGGTCTGTACGAGTTTTGGCAAAACAATCCACCCATAACATTACCCTATCATTCTCTTCAGATGCTGATCATTTCCTGCCTTTATTTCAAAAGTTAATGATAATTCCTGGAGGTGATTTGTTTTGTAGAAGGTCTCCTTGACGATGGTGATCATAAGTGTTCAGCCTAAAATTTCAGCAAATGTTACTTTTTGTACTGTAAATTCTTTCTATGTCAACCTTCTTAGGACTACATCCCAAATATGCATCTGTAAGATTGTGGGGAAGCAAGTGAACAAAGATAGGAGCAGAGAAATATACAGGATTAGAAGTGACTACTGTATTTGGTTTACCATATACTACTCTCGCTCTCTTACCCCTCAATCCCTTTCTCTGCCAAATACCTGCCCAGTTCCCTCCTGAATTGGCCAAGACTGTCCACCTTCACTACCTGCCCATTGGTCTGTTCCGTACATTCATCATCCTTTGTGTAAAGTAATTAAAGTCAAACTCTGCCTTCACCTTCCCTCTTCTGAGCTTGAGTCCTTGCCCTGATGTGTGCACCTGAACCAAGTCGGCCAGGTATTGCATTCTGATCATGGATGCAACCTAGCTTGCCCCAAGGTCAACCATCTTCAGCTGCTTCATCAATGACCTTCCCTCCATCAGGCTCAAAAATGGGAATGTTCGCTGATGATTGCACCATGTTCAGTTCCATTCGCAACTCCTCAGATAATGAAGCAGTCCATGCCCGAATGCAGCAAGTCCTGGATGACATTCACGCTTGGGCTGATAAATGGCAAGTAACATTCACGCCAGATAAGTGCCAGGTAATGACCATCTCCAACAAGTGAGAATCTAATCACCGCCCCTTGACATTCAACGGCATTACCATCGCCAAATCCCCCACCATCAACATCCTAGGGGTCACCATTGACCAGAAACTTAACTGTACCAGCCACATAAATACTGTGGCTACAAGAGCAGGTCAGAGGTTGGATATTCTGCGGCGAGTGTCTCACCTCCTGACTCCCCAAAGCCTTTCCACCATCTACAAGGCACAAGTAAGGAGTGTGATGGAATACTCTCCACTTGCCTGGGTGAGTGCAGTTCCAACAACACTCAAGGAGCTCGACATCATCCAAGACAAAGCAGCCCGCTTGATTGGCACCCCATCCACCACCTTAAACATTCACTCCCTCCACCACCGGTGCACCGTGGCTGCAGTGTGTACCATCTACAAGATGCACTGCAGCAACTCGCCAAGGCTTCTTCGGCAGCACCTCCCAAACCCGCGACCTCTACCACCTAGAAGGGCAAGGGCAGCAGGCATATGGGAACACCACCACCTCCAAGTTCCCCTCCAAGTCACACACCATCCTAACTGGTAAATATATCGGCCGTTCCTTCATCGTCGCCGGGTCAAAATGCTGGAACTCCCTCCCTAACAGCACTTTGGGAGCACCTTCACCACACGGACTGCAGCGGTTCAAGAAGGCGGCTCACTACCACCTTCTGAAGGGCAACTAGGGATGGGCACTAAATGCCGGCCTTGCCAGCGACGCCCGCATCCCAGGAACAAATTTAAAACAAAGTTGTGTCTCTTTGTTCTCCAGGTATTGGTGATGGAGGGAACGAACTGGGAATGGGAAAGGTGAAAGAGGCCGTCAAAAAACATGTGCACAATGGGGACCTGATAGCTTGTGACGTCGAAGCAGATTTTACGGTCATCGCAGGTGGGTTTACTGGACTTTGTACCAATACATTGGACAGTCCAAAGGTTGGTCCTGAATATGTAGTAGGTACTGAGCATAGGATCGCTAATTGGTGGAATTCAAAGCTTTTAAATAATTAAATAAATTCAGGGTCAACTTTGGACAGTTATTTAATCTGTGATATTCTGGAAACAAAGTGGTGGTGCTGATCATTAGGAAACTGTTGTTAAGTCCCGGGGAGAGGGAGGATGCAAGTTTTAATTCGCACACTGTTGGATTTACTGATCTGAGCCATGCTAAGTCTAGGCTGTGGTATCTCCTGGCTGTGCTAGGTGGAGGTGATCAAATCGTTCAGTTTCTGGAGAGTACCAAGGCTTCATATGTTTAGACATAGAAACATAGAAACATAGAAGATAGGAGCAGGAGTAGGCCATTCGGCCCTTCGAGCCTGCTCCGCCATTCAATGAGATCATGGCTGATCATCCAAATTCAGTACCCTGTCCCTGCCTTCTCCCCATATCCCTTGATCCCTTTAGCCTTAAGAAATATATCCAACTCTTTTTTGAATATATTTAATGAACTGGCCTCCACCGCCCTCTGTGGCAGAGAATTCCACAGGTTCACCACTCTCTGGGTGAAGAAATTCCTCCTCATTTCAGTCCTAAATGGCTTACCCCTTATCCTTAGACTATGACCCCTGGTTCTGGACTCCCCGGCCATCATAAACATCCTTCCTGCATCTAGTCTGTCCAGGCCTGACAGAATTTTATAAGTTTCGATGAGATCCCCTCTCAATCTTCTAAACTCCAGTGAGTATAAGCCCAATCGACACAATCTCTCCTCATACGTCATTCCTGCCATCCCAGGTATCAGCCTGGTGAATCTTCGCTGCACTCCTTCCATGGCAAGAACGTCCTTCCTCAGGTAAGGCGACCAAAACTGCACACAGTACTCAAGGACACTATGGCTGCGATTTTGCCGGCGCTTAGAGTGCGGGTTTGGAGGCAGGTCAGAGGTTAAATTCGATTTGATTGACGGCGGGTTCCAATCCCACTGTCAACCCGCTTCCAAACAGCTTTCCCACGTGTCGGGTCCCCGATTTGCGAATGGACCCGACACCTAGCGGTGGGAAGCGGATTAAAGGCCTGCCTATTAACAGGTACTTGCCAGTAGTTTTCAGCCTGTTTTTGGATTTTGCCGCTTCTGGCTCGGGTTTCCCGACGTCCAGACACCGCACCAGGTCAGTGCGGCGTGTTGTGAGTCTGCTGTTTGTGGAATGATGACAGCTGCAGAAGTGGTGTGAAGAATCCAATGTTGTACGTGGTGAGTTTCAGAGCAAAGAAAATGTTGGGTACTGCATTTTTAAAACTTTTACAGATTTCTTTAACTTACAAGTTTTTAAATCCAACTATGGGGGTGATTTTGCCAATGGGGGCGCGTTGGAGGCGGGACTGCTGCTTGTCAGGTTTTAGTCCCGCCTCCATCGACTTGTGGCCACCCCACGCTATTTTCCCTTGATTGACCTTGTTAAGCCCGTCCAGCGGGCTCAGCAGGCTAATTAAGGGGAAGCCGGTTACAGAGAACGTCAGCGTATGACGTTTCATTGACAGATGAATTGTCACCGTTTGACAGCTCTGTGTTTGGTGAGTCCTTGTGTTCAAGACTCATCAAACCTCTTTCCTGAGCAGAAATTAGATGGTTGTTGCATCGGAGAATGCAGCAGCCATTCTGTCATCTCTGCCGATGAGATGCGAGACTCTCTGGTTTACCAACTGTTGAAGCCTGCAGGAAGAAACAAAGGTAAGTAAACATGTTCTATCACTTTTCACTCACCTCACATACTTACCCCTCCACACTTGCACCCATCACTCACCTCCACAGTGCACTTTTGCACCCCTCCGACCCCGCAGACCCACTGCTCGCCTCGGTGACCCTGGTGGGGTTTCCCGATATCGGGAACATAAGAACATAAGAACATAAGAAATAGGAGCAGGAGTAGGCCAATTGGCCCCGCGAGCCTGCTCCGCCATTCAATAAGATAATGGCTGATCTGATCCTACCCGCCAATCCACTATGACAGGACTATCTCCTGAATCTAACAGAATTAGACACACGAAACAGGAGCAGGATCAGGCTACACGGCCCCTGGGCCCACTCCGCTACCCACAGGGCCATGACCGATCCGAACCTAGACTCATGTCCAAATTCCTGCCCGCTCCCCGTTGTTGTGTATGTAACCTGTTCCACCTTAAGAGAGCTTAAGCCTGTTCCACCTTAAGAGATGTACTACTTTCTCAGGCTGCTGTAGACGTAATACCGGGGGTGAACACACCGGTATATAAGCACTGTGCAGTAATCTTGTATTCAGTATAGTCCCTACCTCCAACCAGTAAAGACCTGTTTTTATTGTTACTCATTAGTCTGTGTCTTAATTAACTAAATAATTCACAGACTTAACACTGGCGACGAGTCAGGTTCTTACCCTGCGGCAGTTATTCCACGGCGGTTGAAGAGAGGTTTCAAACCTCACCACCCCACTGGAAGCGACAGGCATTAGGACCCTGAAGCCTCCATCATCTTGTGAACTGGAGTAGAAGACAGGGCTGGGGAAGACAGAGGTACAGGGCGATAGCGATCGGCAGATAAGGGCCGGGCCGCTTTCAAATCGATCGCATCTGCGATAAGGGCGCGAGAGCCGCTTCGAGCGGGAGGCGTTTCAAGCCAGCGATCGCACTCCAGATAAGGGCCGAGAGCCGCTTCGGTCGGGAGCCGCTTCGCGATCAGCGATCGCATAAAAGATAAGGGCCGCACTCGGGCTTACAGACAGCGTCGGGGGACGGGTGAAGACCGCCAAACGCGGGAAAACCGCCATCTTGGGAGTGGAGGACGACGACAAAGAGCGGGAAGCCGCCATCTTGTGTAACATAAAATTCCAACAAAATTGTAACAATGCCTAAACACGGGAATATTGGCACCTTTGATAGTGACATCGAGGATTGGGCCATATATGTAGAACGAGTAAAAAATTATTGTAAGGCCAATAAAATTCGTGAGCAAGATAAAGCACTAACATTATTAAATTTAATGGGTGCGAAGACATACGGGCAATTGAAACACCTGTTATCACCAGATGAACCGGCGGATAAGACGTTCGATGAGATTGTTACTGTCCTGAAAGATCATCTAAACCCCACGCCGCTGATGCTAGCGGAACGATTTAAATTTTACGACAGAAGGCAACTACAGAATGAAAGCAATGCTGAATATTTGCTGGAATTGCGTAAATTAGTGAAATATTGTCAGTTTGGAACGGGACTGACAGATGCACTACGAGACAAATTTGTGTGTGGTTTATTTAAACAAGATACACAAAAGCGACTGCTCGAGGAGAATGAGCTGACGCTTGAGAAGGCGGTCACTATGGCAGCAGCACACGAAGCCGCAGCGAGAGGCACGGCAGTAATGCAGCTACGGTCACCGGAGCTCAGTGCACACAAATTGGGTGTGAGTTCTGTTAAATGTTATCATTGTGGAAAGACAACGCATGATCAGAACCAGTGTTGGTTTAAAAACCAAGAATGCAGAACATGTGGTAGGCTTGGACATATAGCTAGAGTATGCAGGTCAGGGAAGAAGACCAGCAACAAGAAGTCACTGCAAGGGAAATACGCAAAGGTACACAAGGTGGCCGAACAGGAGTCCGATTCAGACGCTAGCAGTAATGAACTGGCTGGCTTAAGCAGTATTGAACTGGCTAGCTTAAGGGTACTCAACGTTGGTAAGGGTGCAGACCTCCAGACAATTTGGGTTACTCTTCAGATAGAAGGAGTCCAAGTAAAAATGGAATTGGACACTGGATCGGCATTGTCGGTCATGAATAAGAAAGATTACAGAAGGTTATTCCAACATATTCCCCTACAGGATACGGAGATTATATTGACAACCTACACGGGGCAGAGAGTGTACCCCATCGGGACAATAAAGGTTGCAGTGGCCAACAGGGGCGAAGGAAGTCAAATAATGGACTTATATGTGCTACCGGAGGGAGGTCCACCACTACTAGGCCGGGAGTGGTTTAGAAACATAAATATGGACTGGCATTCGCTAAAAGCCATAAAGAGTGAGAACTCGGTGCAGATAATCAGCCCAGACTCTAGAACTGATGATGGTAAGACCAACCCATGTGCAAAAGACAAAGTTTCAGCACAGAATTCCACTGAGCAACAACAACATAGTTTAACAGAGAATTCTGAGTCTGTCAAGTCTACCGATATGCACATTTTTGAGGGACACTGGGCTCGAACTCAACTCCATTTCAAACTACAACAGCAATTAGAACAAATGATTCGCCGTTTTGAGCAAGAGATGAATGAAATAAAAAAGTTCTTTGTTACAGAGTGGGAGAATCTGGAAAGGCAACAGAAGCAACTGATGGAGAAAATGGAGCAGGAGCACACCAACCATCTGCGCGAGGAGGCCGAACGAATCAAAGCTGATTCAGGTTCTGAAGGTGCGTGCCATAATCTGGTGTCAGAAGAGTTAACGGTCAGCCAACTCCTTCATATGCTGAGGGACAAGACTCTGAAATGGGAAAAACTTGAACACGAGCTGCGATCTTCAAAGGAAAAGGGTTCGGAGCTCTCAAAAGTCATTGAGATGGCTGATGTGACGACACAGACTGAAACGACTGCAACAGAGCAGCCATTGGATGCCAAAAGTACGCTGACTCACGTCAATGTAGAACAACAGACCGCTGAAACAGCTGCTCCGGTAGAGGGATTGCATAGTCCGATCAATCAATCTCCAAAGGAAGTTGAAGTATTAAAATCACAAATGAGGTCACTAGTAAACGACTTGCTGAAAGCCCAGAAAAAGCTGGATGCAGAGGTACACATGAAGAAGTCTCTTCAGGAAAGATGTCTGGATTTGGAACAAGAGCTGGCTAACGTCCAGCTGGGTATGAAGGAAATAGACGACCCTCTCACTGGTCTAGCTCAGGACGACACCGAATATTACCATGACCTGGTGGACGACACCGAATATTACGATGTCCTGTCCTGCCCAGCTTGTAACTTCGACTCCCAAAGTGCAGAAATCATGGAGGAGCACCAAAAGTCTACGGAACATCGGGAGAAGCTGGCTCTACGACGGAAACAGGAGGAAGAGAAGGAGGAACTGCGCATGCAGCTGGCAGCTGTGGCAGCTGACAATGGAGCCCAGAGAGTCTCCAAGAAGCAGAAAAGGAAAAGTAAAAACAGAAGATGACCCATCTGAACCATTATCACCTCTACCAGATCACACACGTGGTCCCTCCGAACGGAGCCAAATCAGTTCGGAAGTTCAAGCTGTTAAATCCATGAAAGGACTATTGAATGAGTAACGTGAACCGACTACACCACAGAGATTGAATCAGTGAACTGTTTTCCGCAGAGACTGAATCTGTGATATGTTACGTTAAACATGAAGTTATATATGTATATATGTTATTACGTTATGTTAAATGGGGGGATGACTATAAAGCTAAGAAGGGAGGAGTGTTGTGTATGTAACCTGTTCCACCTTAAGAGAGCTTAAGCCTGTTCCACCTTAAGAGATGTACTACTTTCTCAGGCTGCTGTAGACGTAATACCGGGGGTGAACACACCGGTATATAAGCACTGTGCAGTAATCTTGTATTCAGTATAGTCCCTACCTCCAACCAGTAAAGACCTGTTTTTATTGTTACTCATTAGTCTGTGTCTTAATTAACTAAATAATTCACAGACTTAACACCCGTAACCCTTAATTCCCTTTTCTTCTAGGAAACTGTCTATTTCTGTTTTAAATTTATGTAATGATGTAGCTTCGACAGCTTTTTGGGGCAGCATATTCCATGGACCTACCACCCTCTGAGTGAAGTAGTTCCTCCTCATCTCAGTTTTGAAAGGGCAGCCCCTTATTCTAAGACTATGCCCCCTAGTTCTAGTTTCACCCATCATCTGGAACATCCTCCCTGCATCCACCTGATCCAACCCCTTCATAATCTTATATGTTTCAATAAGATCGCCTCTCATTCTTCTGAACTCCAATGAGTAGAGTCCCAATCTACTCAACCTCTCCTCATATGTCCATCCCCTCATCCCCGGGATTAACCGAGTGAACCTTCTTTGTACTGACTCGAGAGCAAGTATGTCCTTTCTTAAGTATGGACACCAAAACTGTATGCAGTATTCCAGGTGCGGTCTCACCAATACCTTGTACAACTGAAGCAATACCTCCCTATTTTTATATTCTATCCCCCTAGCAATGAAAGCCAACATTCCATTGGCCTTCTTAATCACTTGCTGCACCTGCATACTAACCTT
Source organism: Somniosus microcephalus (assembly GCF_052327205.1). NCBI lineage: Eukaryota > Metazoa > Chordata > Chondrichthyes > Squaliformes > Somniosidae > Somniosus > Somniosus microcephalus. Next base: position 225,642 of record NW_028225495.1, read on the forward strand.
TTGAGTTTCGTGCACCAGGACCCCCAGATCCCTTTGTACTTCAGTACTTTCCAGTTTCTTGCCATTAAGATAATAACTTGCTCTACGATTTTTCCTGCCAAAGTGCATAACCTCACACTTTCCTGTATTGTATTCCATCTGCCAAATCTCTGCCCACTTACTTAGCCTGTCTATGTCCCCTTGCAGATTTTTTATGTCCTCCTCACTCACTACTTTCCCTCCCATCTTAGTATCATCTGCAAACTTTGATGTGTTACACTCGGTCCCCTCCTCCAAATCGTTAATATAGATTGTAAAGAGTTGGGGACCCAGCACTGACCCCTACGGAACACCACTGGTTACTGATTGCCAGTCTGAGAATGAACCATTTATTCCAACTCTCTGCCTTCTGTTAGATAGCCAATCCTCTATCCATGCCAGAATATTACCTCCAATCCCGTGATTTTTTATCTTAAGCAATAATCTTTTGTGTGGCACCTTGTCAAATGCCTTTTGGAAGTCTAAATACACTACGTCCACTGGTTCACCTTTATCCACCCTATATGTTACTTCCTCAAAGAACTCCAGCAAATTTGTCAAACATGACTTCCCCTTCATAAAACCATGCTGACTTTGTCTTATTAAATTATGATTATCCAAATGTCCTGTTACTGTCTCCTTAATAATGGACTCCAAAATTTTACCTACCACAGATGTTAGGCTAACCGGTCTATAGTTTCCAGCCTTCTGTCTACTGCCCTTTTTAAATAAGGGTGTTACATTAGCAGTTTTCCAGTCTGCTGGGACCTTTGCTGAGTCCAGGGAGTTTTGGAAGATTATTACCAATGCATCCACAATCCCTACCGCCACTTCCCTCAAGACCCTAGGATGTAAGCCATCAGGTCCAGGTGATTTATCCGCCTTGAGTCCCATTATTTTACCGAGTACCACTTCCTTAGTGATTTTGATCGTGTTTATCTCCTCCCCCCCTATAGCCCCCTGCTTGTCCAGTGTTGGGATATTCTTGGTGTCCTCTACTGTAAAGACTGATACAAAATATTCATTCAGTGTTTTTGCCATCTCCATATTTCCCACCATTAATTTCCCGGTCTCATCCTCTAAGGGACCAACATTTACTTTAGCCACCCTTTTTCTTTTTATATAACTATAAAAACTCTTACTATCTGTCTTTATATTTTTTGCTAATTTACTTTCATAATCTATCTTCCCTTTCTTAATCAATCTTTTTGTTATTTTTTGCTGTCTTTTAAAGTTTTCCCAATCCTCTATCCTCCCACTAGATTTGGCTACCTTATATGCCCTTGTTTTTAGTCGAATACTATCCTTAATTTCTTTACTTAGCCACGGATGGCTGTCTTTTCTTTTACACCCTTTTTTTCTCAGTGGAATATACTTTTTTTGGAAGTTGTAAAATAACTCCTTAAATGTACACCACTGATCATGTATCGTCTTACCCTTTAATCTATTTTCTCAATCCACTTTACTCAATTCCGCTCTCATACCTTCATAGTCTCCTTTATTCAAGCTTAGCACGCTTGTTTGAGATACAACCTCCTCACCCTCTAATTGAATATGGAATTCAACCATGTTATGGTCACTCATTCCAAGGGGATCCTTTACTAGGACATTTTTAATTAATCCTGTCTCGTTACACAGGACCAGATCTAAGGTTGCTTGCCCCCTGGTCGGTTCAGTTACATACTGCTCAAGAAACCCATCCCTAATACACTCAATGAACTCATCCTCAAGGCAGCCCTGCCCAATTTGATTTGTCCAATTAATATGATAGTTAAAATCCCCCATAATTATAGATGTTCCCTTATTACAAGCCTCAACTATTTCCTGATTGATACTCCGTCCAACCGAGTTGCGACTGTTCGGAGGCCTATAGACTACGCCCACTAGTGTTTTTTTCCCCTTATTATTCCTTATCTCCACCCAAACTGTTTCATTGTCCTGATCTTTTGACCCAATATCATTTCTCTGTATTACAGTGATTCCTTCCTTTATTAACATAGCCACCCCACCTCCCCTTCCTTCCTGCCTGTCCTTCCTGATTGTTAAATAACCTGGTATGTTTAATTCCCAGGCATTGTCACCCTGCAGCCATGTTTCTGTAATGGCCACAAGATCATACCCATATGTAGCTATTTGTGCCTTTAACTCGTCTATTTTGTTACGAATGCTACGTGCATTCAGATAGAGAACTTTCAAATGTGTTTTGTGACACTTATTTCCTGCTTTTGCCCTTTTTATTACTTTACCTTTTACTCCATACCTTCTGCCCCTTCCTGACACGCTCTGGTTTTTAATTTCCCCACTGCTACCTAAGTCTATGACCTTCTCTGTTGTCATTTTTATTATTTGTTCTCTAGGAAGCTCCCCCCGACTAGTTAGTTTAAAGCCCTCTCTACAGCCTCTGCTGGAAAAATGGGGATAATCCTCTTAACCGTCTGTTAACTACCTGTTAACAGGCAGTTAAGTGGCTGTAATCCCCTTCCCGCCTCCAGGAGACGGGACCCGGCACGGGTCGTCTACCCGCCTCCTGGGAAGATGGCACGGAGGCGGGTTGGGGTGGGGGCGGGCTTGGGGTACCCGTAATTAGTTCCTCTCAATAAATTCTAGGCAAGTTATTTTTCTGAGGGAAAGAAATGAGTGTTCCATGTAGGAGACCAACAGGTGGTGTGGAATAGATGTCTGTCATAGAACAGTTGCAGGCTCTGGAATTAGTGGGATTGATGGGCCGATTGATGACACCTTGAGATTTGGCTAAATCAAAACAGAGCTCTTCCAGTCTGTAAACAGTAGAAGAAGCAATCTTAAATGGCAATGTGTTTTATTAGGTGTGTCAAACTGGGGAGGCTATGCTGTAGCCTGTGCTCTGTACATTCTCAACACCTGTACAATCCACGAACGCTACCTACGCAAAGCGGTTGGGTTTCCTAAGACGTCTGAAATGGATGGATGTATCTCGGCACTACCTAGTGTCCGTAAGGTAGGTAACAGTATTTTCTCACCAGGATAGAGGACCATTTCTCTCTATCTCCTTCCTCCAGTGGAGTTGCATGTGATCCTTTTCTAGCCTCTTGCTCCTATCGCCTCTCTCTCTCTTCCCATCGCAGCCTTTTCTTGTCTCTTATTTTATCAATACTACTAAGCTCAATGCTCCTGAGTTTTACTCTCTTGTTCCTTCAGCTCTCCACCTTCCTCTTCCCTGCATTTTCACTGTTTTGAAATCAAGACTCATCACACCATCTCTTCTGGCTTGTTCCTTCTCATGATCTCAAAATTATGGAACTCCTACCCTCTGTTCATTTTAAGAACATTAGAATTAGGAGCAGGAGTAGGCCATACAGCATTTTGAGCCTGCTCCACCATTCAATAAGATCATGGCTGATCTTCGACCTCAACTCCACTTTCCCGCCCCATCCCCACATCCCTTGATTCCCCTAGAGTCCAAAAATCTATCGATCTCAGCCTTGAATATACTCAACGACTCAGCATCCACAGCCCTCTGGGGTAGAGAATTCCAAAGACTCACAACCCTCTGAGCGAAGAAATTTCTCCTCATCTCAGTCCTAAATGGCTGACCCCTTATACTGAGACTGTGACCCCTAGTTCTGGACTCCCCATCCAGGGGAAACAGCCTTTTGGCATCTACCCTGTCAATCTCCCTCAGAATCTTATATGTTTCAATGAGATCATCTCTCATTCTTCTAAACTCCAGAGAGTACAGGCCCAATCTACTCAATCTCTACACATAGGACAACCCTCTCATCCAAGGAACCAATCTAGTGAACCTTCGTTGCACCGCCTCTAAGGAGTATATCCTTCCTTATATATCACCCTCCTCCTAGACCCAAAAGCTTTCAAAGAAGAGATGGGGAGTTCAATCCTGGACCAATATTTCTCAACCAGCATCACTAAAAAAAAATTATCTGGTCATTATCACATTGCCCTTTGTTTAGGTTTACAGTGCGCGTGTGTGAATGCACGAAGTGTGGTAAATAAGGTTGATGAGCTGTAGGCACAATTAGCCACATGGGAATATGATGTTGTGGCGATAACGGAGACCTAGCTCAAAAAAGGGCAGGATTGGGTTTTAAATATTCCTGGATATAAGGGCCTAGAAATTGGGTTTTGGCTTAGCCAGGGCTTTAGCGCCGGAAATTAGTGCCGGCGCTAAGTCCCCTGCGCGCGCCAAAAATTCAGTGGCGCCGCGCCCAAACGGCTGCCGGCGCCACTGAAGGGTCTTAGCGCCTGGAAAAGGGCGCTAACTGCCGTTTCGCGCCACAATTCCGGCGCTGCGGCACCCGATGCGGTGCGGCAGGCTGGGGAAGTGCAGGCCTCCTCCTTCCGTTAAGAAGGAGCTGCCTGCACCCGGCCGCGGCCCGCGCAAATCTGCTTAAAAATGAGCCCGGCACCTCGGACAAGTGCCGGGCTTGCATCTGTTCCGGGGGGGGTGGGTGGAGAGAAGTCCGGGGAGGGAGCTGTGGGCAGGCGGCCGGCGGGAAAGCGGCCGGCCGCCGCGGGGCCTTTAATGCGCCGGCGCTAACTGCAGTAAGGCACCTCTGACAAAACGCTGGTTGCGGCTGCCACGGGCGAGGCGGCCGCAACTCAATTTCGGAGTTCGGGCGGGTTACCACGGCAACCGGGACGCTGCGCACACCGATGACGTCATCGGTGCCGGCGCAGCGTTACTGGAGCAACGCCGATTTAGGGCCCCAGGGAATTTCACTACTGGCCATAACTCCGGCGCAAGGCCCTCTAGCGCCTCAAATGAGGCGCTAAGGCTACTGAATTTTCAGCCGAAGGTGTTCAGGAAAGATAGGGAAGGAAAGAAAGGAGGTGGGGTGGTAGTATTGGTTAAGGAGAATGCTACAGTGCTGGAGAGAGAGGATGTCCTGGAGGGGTCAAGGACAGAATCTATTTGGTTATAGTTAAGAAATAATAGAAGTGCCATTACACTACTAGGTGTATTCTATAGGCCACCAACTAGTGGGAAAGATATAGAGGAGCAAATTTGCAGGGAAATTACAGAGAGGTGCAAGAACTATAGAGTTGTGATAATGGGCGACTTCAACTGTCCTAATATAGACTGGGATAGTAATAGTGTAAAAGGCAGAGATGGGGACGAATTTCTGAAGTGTGTTCAGGAGAACTTTCTTGATCAGTATGTTTCCGGCCCAACGAGGGAGGAGGCATTGCTGGATCTGGTTCTGGGGAATGAGGTGGGTCAAGTGGAGCAAATGTCAGTAGGGGAACATCTAGGGAACAGTAATCACAGTATCATAAGGTTTGGATTAGCTATGGAAAAGGACAGGGAGCAATCTAGAGTAAAAATACTTAATTGGAGGAAGGCAAATTTTTGTGGGTTGAGAACGGATCTGGCCCGGGTAAATTGGAATCAAAGATTGGCAGACAAAACTGTAATCGAACAATGGGCTGCCTTTCAAGAGGAGATGGTTCGGGTACAGTCGAGGTACATTCCCACGAGGGGGAAAGGTAGGGCAACTAAAGCCAGAGCTCCCTGGATGATGGAAGAGATAAAGCATAAGATGAAGCAGAAAAAGGGGGCATATGACAGATGTCAGGTTGAGAATACATCTGAGAATCAGGCTAAATATAGAAAGTTTAGAGAAGAACTGAAAAAGAAAATAAGAGGGGCAGAGAGAGAGCATGAGAATAGATTGGCAGCTAACATAAAAGGGAATTCAAAAGTCTTCTATAGGCATATTAAATAATAAACGGATAGTAAGAGGAGGGGTGGGGCCGATTAGGGACCAAAAAGGAGACGTACGCATGGAGGCAGAGGGCATGGCTGAGGTACTAAATGAGTACTTTGCATCTGTCTTCACCAAGGAAGAAGATGCTGTCAAAGTCATAGTAAAAGAGGAGGTAGTGGAGATACTGGATGAGATAAGAATTGATAAAGAGGAGCTACTAGAAAGGCTGTCTGAACTTAAAGTTGATAAGTCACCAGGACCGGATGGGATGCATCCTAGGATGCTGAGGGAGGTTAAGGAGGAAATCGTGGAGGTACTCGCCATAATCTTCCAATCCTCCTTAGATACGGGGGTGGTGCCAGAGGACTAGAGAATTGAAAATGTTACACCCTTGTTCAAAAAAGGGTGTAAAGATAAACCCAGCAACTACAGGCCAGTCAGTTTAACCTCGGTAGTGGGAAAGCATTTGGAAATGATAATCAGGGATAAAGTGTGGATTAAAGCCAGCACGGATTTGTTAAAGGAAAATCGTGTTCAACTAACTTGATCGAGTTTCTTGATGAGGTAACAGAGAGGGTTGATGAGGGCAATGCAGTTGATGTGGTGAACATAATAGGCTTGCCGGCAAAGTTGAAGCCCATGGAATAAAAGGGACAGTGGCAACATGGATACGAAATTGGCTAAGTGACAGGAAACAGAGAGCAGTGGTGAACGGTTGTTTTTCGGAATGGAGGAAGGTATACAGTGGTGTTCCCCAGGGGTCAGTACTAGGACCACTGCTTTTCTTGATTTATATTTATGACTTGCGAGTACAGGGCACAATTTCAAAATTTGCAGATGACACAAAACTTGGAAGTGTAGTGAACAGTGAGAAGGATAGTGATAGACTTCAAGAAGACATAGACAGGCTGGTGAAATGGGCGGACACATGGCAGATGAAATTTAGCGCAGAAAAGTGTGAAGTGATACATTTTGGTAGGAAGAATGAGGAGAGGCAATATAAACTAAATGGTACAATTCTAAAGCAGGTGCATGAACAGAGAGACCTGGGGGTACATGTGCAATAATCATTAAAGGTGGCAGGGCAGGTTGAGAAAGCTGTTAAAAAAGCATACGGTATTCTGGACTTCATAAATAGAGGCATAGAGTACAAAAGCAAGGAAGTTATGATGAACCTTTATAAAACACTGGTTCGGCCTCAACTGGAGTATTGTGTCCAATTCTGGGCACCACACTTTAGGAACGATGTGAAGGTCTTAGAGAGGGTACAGAAAAGATTTACAAGAATGGTTCCAGGGTTGAGGCACATCAGTTACGTGGACAGACTGGAGAAGCTGGGGCTGTTCTCCTTAGAGCAGAGGGTTGAGAGGAGATTTGATAGACGTGTTCAAAATCATGAGGGGTCTGGACAGAGTAGATAGAGAGAAACTGTTCCTATTGGCGGAAGGGTCGAGAAGCAGAGGGCACAGATTCAAGGTGATTGGCAGAAGAACCAAAGACGGTGTGAGGAAAGTCTTTTTTACGCAGCGAGTGGTTAGGATCTGGAATTCACTGCCTGAAAGGGTGGTGGAGGCAGATTCAATCGTGGCTTTCAAAAGGGAATTGGATAAGTACCTGAAGGAAAAAATTTGTGGGGCTACGGGGAATGGGCCGGGGAGTGGGACTAGCTGAAGTGCTCTTACAGAGAGGCAGCACGGGCTCGAGGGGCCAAATGGCCTCCTGTGCTGTAACCGTTCTATGATTCTAAATTGGCTGACGTGTTTCCTACATTACAACAGTGACTACACTTCAAAAAGTACTTCAGTGGCTGTAAAGTGCTTTGGGACTTTCTGAGGTTGTGAATGGCACTGTAGAAATACAAGTCTGTTGAGATACCACGGCAAACGTGGGAGTCGAGACCAGAGTTGATGGAACACAACTGCTTTAATTTACATCATGGCAAAAACAAGTGCTTAAAAAGCCCGCGCAACCACTTAAATACTCCCCAGACAAGAAGTGCTCCCGGCAGCCTATCCCTACGGGAAACAAGCTGCCGGAGGAAAGGGCCCACGGCTGGGGGCGGCTGCTGCCGGCAGTGCGCCTGCGTAAACTGTCTGTGCCGCCGTGAGCGGATTATGTCCAATGGTGGCATGTCGCCACAGAGCTCCCCCCAGAATCCGCTTAGGAGGAGTAGACGAGTCGTGACGGTGGTCTAATGGTTCTGCCGGAGCGGCTCTGAGTGGCCGCCGGTCTAGTTGGTGAGGCCGGGCGGTTCGCCGCCGGCTGTGCTAGCTTGCTGGCGGGACGGCCTCTAGTTGGAGGTCGGGCCACGGGGACCTGTTCCCCTGGTTCTGTGTGTGCTGGTTTGAGTCGGTCGATGGAGACCGTTTCAACCCTGTCGCCGAGTCGCAGCTTGAAGACCTTGTCCCTGGTTTGTAGTACCTCGTACGGTCCGTCGTACAGGGGTCGCAGGGGTCTGCGGTGTGCGTCGTGTCGCACGAAGACGAAACGTGCCTGCTGTAAGTTTGGCGGGACGTAAGGTGCGAGTTCGCCGTGTCGGTTGACTGGAAGTGGGGCGAACTGTTGAGCGGAAGAGAAAGAGTTGAGCTGCTGCTGTTCGGCCGACCAAGGCGTGGTAGCCTCCGGAAGGAATTCGCCTGGTACGCGCAGCGGTTGTCCATAGACTAACTCCGCTGCTGAGGACTGGAGGTCTTCCTTGACCACGGTACGTAGGCCTAGCAGCACCCACGGTAGGCGGTCAGTCCAGGTACTGTCCTGCAGGCTGGTGCGAAGTGAGGCCTTGAGTGACCTGTGGAAGCGTTCACACAGCCCATTGGCCTGTGGGTGGTACGCCGTGGTTCGGTGGAGCGTCACCCCGAGGTTGCGTGCTGTGGCCGTCCAGAGTTCGGAGGTGAACTGGGTGCCTCTGTCGGAGGTTATGTCGGCCGGTACACCGAATCTCGCGACCCAGGTGTTAATGAACGCCCTGGCGATGTCGGCTGTGGTGGTGGAGGTCAGCGGCACTGCCTCAGGCCAGCGTGTGTAGCGGTCGACCATCGTGAGAAGATAAGTTTGGCCTTGCGATGGCGGCAGAGGACCGACGATGTCGACGTGTACGTGGTCGAAGCGGCGGCTGGGTACCTCGAAGTCTCCCAGGGGTGCTTTTGTGTGCAGCTGCACCGTAGCCCGTTGGCAGGCGAGGCAGGAGTTGGCCCAAGTCCGAACATCTTTGCTAAGGCCGCGCCAGACGAAGCGCTGGGAGAGGAGTTTAACGGATGCGCGGGAACCCGGATGGGAGAGCCTATGGAGCGCGTCGAAGATGCGGCGGCGCCAGGTTGCAGGGACGACCGGCCTGGGTTGGCCGAGTGAGACGTCGCAAGTGACTGCCGTGGCTTCGGGCCCGTGCACGACCTTGGCTAGGCGTAGCCCTGGCAGGCTGGTAGCCGCCGAGAGGAGGTCTGGGTCCGTGAGCTGGGCCGCTGCTAGTTGCGCGCAGTCGGCCGCTAGGTGATTCGTGCAGACGGCAGGACGGGAAAGGCAGTCGGCGACAACGTTGTCTCTACCGGAGACGTGCTGGATGTCCGTGGTAAACTCGGACACGGCCGCGAGCTGGCGTTGCTGCCTAGCGGACCAGGGGTCGGTGTTCTTAGCCATCGCGTATGTGAGCGGCTTGTGGTCCACGTACGCGGTAAAGGGGCGGCCCTCCAGCAGGAACCTGAAATGGCGGACCGACAGGTGGAGCGCGAGGAGCTTGCGGTCGAAAGTAGAGTATTTGACCTCCGGGGGGCGCAGTTGGCGGCTGTAGAAGGCAAGTGGCTGCCACACGCCATAGACCCACTGCTCGAACACGGCTCCGACCGCATGGTCGGAGGCGTCGGTGGTGAGCGCGACCCGGGCATCAGCCCTCGGGTGCGCGAGCAAGGTGGCGTCGGCGAGCGCGTTTTTGGTGGCGTCGGAGGCGCCTGACGTGTCAGCGGTCCAGGCTACGGCCATCTTGCCGGATTTACCTTGGAGGGAATCGTATAGGGGCTTCATGAGGGCTGCAGCTCTGGGGATGAACCTGTTGTAAAAGTTCACCATCCCGAGGAACTCCTGGAGGCCCTTGATGGTTTTAGGGCGGGGGAATTGCTGGACGGCCTGCACCTTGTTGGGCAGGGGGACGGCCCCAACAGGAGTGATGTGGTGGCCGAGAAAATCGATCTCGGCTAGGCCGAATTGGCACTTCGCCGGGCTGAGGATAAGCCCGTGTTGGGCTAAGCGCCCGAACAGGATGCAAAGGTGTTCGAGGTGTTCCTGTTTGGAGGAGCTGGCCACGAGAATGTCGTCTAGATAGACGAATAGAAAGTTCAGGTCCCGGAGGACTGAGTCCATAAGGTGCTGAAAAGCCTGGGCTGCATTCTTGAGGCCGAAGGGCTTCCTCAGGTACTCGAACAGGCCGAATGGGGTGATGACGGCCGTTTTGGGGATGTCCGCGGGGTGTACGGGGACTTGGTGGTAACCGCGCACCAGGTCGACCTTGGAGAAGACGGTTCGTCCGGCCAATCGGGCCGAGAAGTCCTGGATGTGCGGCACCGGGTATCGGTTGGGGGTGGTGGCATCGTTGAGGCGGCGGTAGTCCCCGCAGGGGCGCCAGCCTCCGCCGGGATTGGGGGCGATGTGGAGGGGCAAGGCCCAAGGGCTGCTGGAGCGGCGGATGATGCCGAGTTGCTCCATGGTGGTGAACTCGGCCCGCGCGATTTCCAGCTTGGCCGGGTCGAGTCTGCGGGCGTGGGCAGCGACCGGGGGGGCCGGTGGTGGGGATATAGTGCTCCACACCGTGTTTGGCGGCTTTGGCCGAAAAGGTCGGGTTAGTGAGGGCGGGAAACTCGACTAGTAGTGCCGAGTAGTCGTCCGTGGCTCTGGCGAGGCAGTAGGTCGTCAGGCCGGCCGAACGGGCCGGGGTGACTGCGCCAGGTATGGGGGCCATAGTGTTGATGTCGACGAGGCGGTGCCTCGGAATGTCGACAAGGAGGCCGTGGGCGCGTAGGAAGTCGGCACCGATGAGTGGACAGAGGACCTTGGCTGTGAGGAACTCCCAGTGGTAGCGGCGGCCTGCGAGGTCGAGCGTGACCATGCGGGTGCCGTATGTGCGGATGTCAGAGCCATTGGCTGCAGCCAGCGTAACACCCCGTGCACCGCGTTGGATTTCGAGGGCGGAGGCGGGGGTGATGCTGTGCTGGGCTCCTGTGTCGCACAGGAATCGGCGGTTGGTGCTGTCGTCGATGACGTACAGTAGGGGCCCCTTTTGCCCCGCGGCCATCGTGGGGGCCGGTGCGGGGAGGGGTTTGAAAGTGCACGGTGGCGTGCAGCGTTGGGCCCTAGTGCCAAAACGGGTGTGGTAGTAGCAGTGACCCGGAGTGGAAGGGCGGTCGGGCCTAGTGAGCCGGGGGGACCGCGTGGTCGTTGCCGTGAGGTCGGGCGCGACGTCGCGGGCGGTCTGCGCGGAGAGCAGCCGGTCGGCCTTTTCAGCTATCTCATTCAGGTCCATGGAGCCAGACTCCACAATGAGCGGGTGGATGCTGGCGGGGAGCTGCCAAATGAAAAGCGTGCGAAAGAGGGCGCCGGGTTTTTTGTCGTCCGAGAGGGACAGCATGTGGGAAAGCAGGTCTGATGGTGAAGCGTCACCAAGGCCTGGAAGGTCGAGGAGTTGGCAGTTGCGCTGGTAGGAGGACGCCTGAAATTTTTTAAGGAGCGCAGCCTTCAGATGTTCGTACTTGCCTTCCTCTGGTGGATCCTGCAGCGCTGCCCGAACCTTAGGGACTGTGGCGCAGGTGAGAGAGGCGACGAGGTAGTCGTACTTCGTGGCATCGACTGTAATGCTTCTCAGCCGGAATCTGGACTCGGCTTGAATGAACCAGGCCTCGGCCAGGTTCTCCCAAAAGTCCGGTAGTTTAACCGTGACTGCGTTTGTATCCGCCATGCTAGCTTAGGATTCGTCCTGAGCGTCGGGGTCACCAGTGTTGAGATACCGCGGCAAACATGGGAGTCGAGACCAGAGTTGATGGAACACAACTGCTTTAATTTACATCATGGCAAAAACAAGTGCTTAAAAAGCCCGCGCAACCACTTAAATACTCCCCAGACAGGAAGTGCTCCCGGCAGCCTGTCCCTATGGGAAACAAGCTGCCGGAGGAAAGGGCACACGGCTGGGGGCGGCTGCTGCCGGCAGTGCGCCTGCGTAAACTGTCCGTGCCGCCGTGAGCGGATTATGTCCAATGGTGGCATGTCGCCACAGTCTCTTTTTCTTTTTCTTTCAAACCAATACTTCTTGATTGGTTGTGTTTTCTAATCTATTACCACCTCGATGATGTCCTAGGCTGCAGTGCTAGCCTTTTAGCCCTTAAAAAAAACTCACTTTGTTTTGGAAATGGACGAATCGTGTCAGTCGTTTCCTGTGCATTTTGTTTCCTCCTCGACATTAGGTTTCCTACATCACGCCCTGCTCTCCAGCAAGGTGGGTAAAGCTTACTCCTTTGACCCATCTTTTGGTCACCTGCCCTAATATCTCCTCCTTTGACTTGGTGTCAATTTTTTTGTCTGATTGCGTTTCCGCAACGCACCTTGGGACGTTTTCCTACATTAAAGGCGCTATATAAATGCAAGTTGTCGCTGTAATTGGCCTGTTTCACTATCTCTCGTCAAGAAGGAAAGACTTGCATTTACTTAGCGCCTTATCCTGTCTCTCAGAAGTGTCCCAAAGTGCTTTACGTCCAATAAATTAGTTTGAAGTGCAGTAGCTGTTGTTGGGTAGGCAACTGGCTCAAAGAACACATAGAACATAGGAACAGGAGGAGGCCATTCAGCCCCTCGAGCCTGCACCGCCATTCAATTAGATCACGGCTGATCTGTATCTTAACTCCATTTCCCCGCCTTGGTTCCGTATCCCTTAATACCCTTGCCTAACAAAAATCTATCAATCTTAGTTTTGAAATTTTCAATTGACCCCCTAGCCTCAACAGCTTTTTAGGGTAGAGAGCTCCAGATTACTACTACCCCTTTGTGTGAAGAAGTGTTTCCTGACATCGCCCCTGAACGGCCTGGCTCTAATTTTAAGGTTTATGCCCCCTTGTTCTGGACTCCCCCCACCAGAGGAAATAATTTCTCTCCATCTAACCTATCAGCACCTTTAATCATTTTAACCACCTCAGTTAGATCACCCCTTAGCCTTCTATACTCGAGGGAATACAAGCCCAGTCTGTGCAAGCTGCCCTCATAATTTGACCCTTGTAGCCCAGGTATCATTCTGGTGAATCTGAGCTGCACCTCCCCCAAGGCCAATATATCCTTCCTGAGGAGCGGTGCCCGGAACTGAACGCAGTTACTCCAGATGGGGGCTAACCAGAGCTTTGTATAACTGTAACGTAACTTTTACTTTTTGTATTCCAGCCCCCTTGGTATTTTTTGTACCTGTCCACTAGCTTTTGGTGTTAGGAGGAACAGTATAGGTTAACTGACCCTTTTGATTTCTTTTATTCATCTCTTCCCTCAATGAAGTAGTTTCTCCTCAGTTGCTCTGGGTAATATCAGGAAGACATCTTTTGTTTAATTGTAGGGGTGAAGCCACGTCCTACCACCGTGTTGCACAGACCCAGCAGCACACGTGACATAGGAATACATTCTTGCTAACTCAATGCTCCATCCTTTTGTTACACTGAATGTTACACCGAGTTAAATCGAGTTTACAGCACAGAAACCGTCCATTCAGCCCAACTGGTCTATGCTGGCGTTTGTGCGCCACACGACCCTCCTCCCACCCCTCTTCATCAGCATAACTTTCTATTCCTTTCTCTCTCATGTGCTTATCTACCATTTCCTTAAATGCATCTATACTATTTGGCTCAACTCCTCCTTGTGGGAGCGAGTTTCACGTTCTCACCACTCTCTGGGTAAAGAAGTTTCTCCTGAATTCCCTATTGGATTTATTAGTGTCTGGCATATATTTATGGCCTCTAGTTCTGGTCTCCCCCACAAGTGGAAACACCTTCTCTGCCTCTACCCTATCAAATCCCTTCATAATCTTAAAGACTTCTATCAGCTCACCTCTCAGTCTTCTCTTTTCCAGATAAAAGAGCCCCAGCCTGTTCAATCTTTCCTGATGCTTATAACCTCTCAGTTCTGTAGTCAATCTTTTCATCTGTCCTTAGGAAGAAAAGCTGCTGGAGTTGCTGGTGGAACATGGAATACGAAGCGGAAAAACCGGGAATCTGGGAATGGAAGTGGACGGCTTGCTGTTTCATGACACGCACTCAACTATGATCAAACAGCTGTTGGAGATCACCCTAGGACAGGCCCTATCGAACTAGGTCACAATGTGAGCAATAAGGGAACCTTTAATATAGAATTACAATCATTCTTGCCAACCTTTTAACTGAGAAAGTTCTCGTTAGGTTTACACTAACTAATCAATGTAATGATATTTGCACGACAGGTATGTTATAATGCAGTGTTGCATTTATTTTTGATTTATGTAATTTTTTATGGCTGTGTTGTGCTTCTGTTTCACTTCAAGAATTAATACAACAAATGTTTTTTTCTTCCCCACAAAACAGTTTATTCCAGTGTTTGTGTCAGTCATTTCGAAACTGTTCTTTAGATAATTGTGCCCAGTACTGTTCAGGGTTTCATTTTGCCTCAGAAGTCTGACAAATTTAAAGAAGAAGATTGGATAGATAAAGGAAAAGCCTAGGAAATATTGTTGTGACTAGAATATTTTAGGACTTGGATACAATAGTGGGAGATGTTGATTTAGGGAGCTCCTAGTGCTGAAACCATATGCACCTAGGCAAGTTTTATCAAACAAAGGCTGTGAATTTCCTTGGCACTGCTCCCGTTCTACTGCCATAACTTCCATGGACATGTGGTGGAAATCCCGTTTACACACGAAAGTGAGGTTTCCTCCACTCTTCCTGTGAAGTTACAAAGTGGAACAGGAGCACCTCCGAGGAAATTCTCGGCCAAAGTTGTTTTCTTGATGGCTCCACTGTTAGGTTTAACAACTACATCTACAAGCTTGCATTGTTTGATACTTGTCTGATGGGAACCCACAAGTCCATGGGAACACCATCACCTCCAAGTTCCCCTCCAAGTCACACACCATCCCGACTTGGAAATATATCGGCCGTTCCTTCATCGTCACTGGGTCAAAATCCTGGAACTCCCTCCCTAACAGCACTGTAGGAGTACCTTCACCACACGGACTGCAGCGGTTCAAGAAGGCGGCTCACCACCACCTTCTCAAGGGGCAACTAGGGATGGGCAATAAATGCTGGACCTTGCCAGTGACACCCAAATCCTGAGAATGAATAAAAAAAATAAGAAATGACCTTCAGAGCATTTGTAATTTGGTTGACTTTAGATCAGAAGCTGCTGGAGTATCCAAAGTTCATAGCGAGGAAAGAATTTCTTTTGCATTTAACTACGTAGAGAATTCGGAGAGAAGTATGGGTTGACTCTACTTCCCACCTACACACACACACACAAAGAAAAAAGACAAAGAACATCTAAGAGACACCAGCTGTGATTTACATGTAAAAAAAACTCTGGCGGAAGGGCCGAGAACACAGATTTAAGGTGATTGGCAGAAGAACCAAAGGCGACATGAGGAATACTTTTTTACGCAGTGAGTGGTTAGGATCTGGAATGCACTGCCTGAGAGGGTGGTGGAGGCAGATTCAATCGTGGCTTTCAAAAGGGAATTGGATAAGTACCTGAAGGAAAAAAATTTGCAGGGCTACGGGGAAAGGGCGGGGGAGTGGGACTAGATGAAGTGCTCTTGTAGAGAGCCGGCATGGGCTCGACAGGCCGAATGGCTTCCTTCTGTGCTGTAACCATTCTATGATTCAATGACCTAGCCAATTTAAATTAAAAGATCTATAATGTAAAAGTGTTACAATTAGAAACCAGATGCTCTAATACAACCATATTCTTATCTAGCCTCAATTCTTATCTGAAGCTGTAATCCAATTCAAGTTCTCATCAAAAATTCTAATCTGTATCAATCAATCTTTACCAAAAACTCTAATCCAATCCCAAAACTTTACCAAAAGCTCTAATCCAATCCCAGTTCTCATCCTGAAACTCAAATCCAACCCAAATCTATACCAAAAATTATAATCCAACCTCAATTCTTCCTTGCGTGTCAGCTGTGGCTCAGTTGGTGGCAGCACTCTCGTCTCTGAATCAGAAGGTTGTGGGTTCAAGCCCCACACCAGAGACTTGAGCCCATAATCTAGGCTGGCACTCCCAGTGCAGTACTGAGGGAGCGCTGCACTGTCGGAGGCGCCGTCTTTCGGATGAGATGTTAAAACCGAGGTCCCGTCTGTTCTCTCGGGTGGACGTAAAAGATCCCATGGCTGCTATTTCGAAGAAGAGGAAGGGCGTTAACCCTGGTGTTGTGGCCAATATTTATCCCAAAATCACTAAAACAGATTATCACATTGCTGTTTGTGGGAGCTTGTTGTGTGCAAATTGACTGCCATGTTTTCTACATTACAACACTGACTACACTTCAGAAAGTACTTCATTGGCTGTAAAGTGCTTTGGGATGTCCCGTGGTCGTGAAAGGTGCTATATAAATGCAAGTCTTTCTTTGGAGGTCTAATCCAATCCCAGTCTTCACCAGAATCCCTAATCTAAGTCCATTTCTTACTGATAGTTGTAATCCAATCACAATATTTACCAGAAAACTACAGCAATTTTACTTCTTACCCGAAATCCAATTATAAATCTTACTGAAAATGCTAGCTCTTACCCAAAGCTCTAATTCAGAGCTCTATTCTATACCTAAAAATAAAAGGAGCACTTGCTTGTTTACAACACACTGTAAGATGAGGCCATCATTGTTTTCAAAGCTTTTGCGGTGTCCTCAACATGTAAGGTTACTTTAAATCATAACTGGTGATTTGGTCTTCATCTCCACGGTCTCAATTTCTCGTCTCTTCTGGCAGTGAAAGAGATTTCTAACAGGATCCAGGAATCTGGCTAGCCAGCTCTGTGAACTCTGAGATATAAAGCAGTACAAGATGGGGTCGGCCACGCAGTTTAAACTCGTTAGCAGAAGCCCAAAATGGTAAACGTCAAAAATATCTTGAGCGAACTCACAGCTGTGCTCGAATATGGTCCGAATCATCAGGAAAATGTGATAGGGTGCGAAGCAAACCAGCAAAATGATGATTGTCCCAGACACCAATTTTTTTACTCTTAATTTCTGATTTTCGTTAAGCCCACGGACCTTGTGGACAACCGTCAACACTTTGTAGTAAGAGAAGACTAATAATATAAACGGGAGGAAGAACCCAACAGAGAGCCTGTAAATATTTAAATCCCTGTCTAATGGGCGCAGAGGATAATGTTCGAAACACAAGGTGTCATTCTCCTTGTCTTTACTGAGAACCTTGGAGCCTATGAAGAAAGTGCAGATGACTGCCTCCTTGAGCCAGATGATAACACTGATGAGCACTGCAGTCTTCATGGTGTGCAGGGATTTAAAGTTCACAGGGTAGGCCACGGCGAGGAAGCGATTGATGGAGATAAAGCAGAGGAAGCCGATGCTGATGTAGATATTCTGGTAGAGGAGCAGGCCGCTGAACTTGCAGAGTCCCCGGGATAAGATCCAGTCATCGTGTTGCAGCATATACTGAACCCACAAGGGCAAGGAGATGAGGTACAATAGGTCTGAGATGGTCAGGTTGCAGAGGTAGACTCCCAGCTCGTTCCCCTGCCTGATCTGCAGGTAGCTGTGATACAGGGACAGGAGATTAGTCGGGAGGCCGACGATGAAGACCAAGATGTAGACCGTGGGAAACAGGGTCTGGTGGATACCGTGGTCGATAGAACAGTTGGTCATCATTCAACACAATACTGGGACTTTCTCGTCTAATAAATTTTATGATACTTTTCTGTTTAATTCTTCTTCACTGAAACATGTCTCTCTAGAGGAAAAACAGAGAAGTTATGAAACAATATAATTATCGAACATTACAGCACAGAAGGAGGCCATTTGGCCCATCGTGCCACTGAAAGCCCACTGAATGATCCATCCAATCTGTCCTATTCGCCTGCCCTTTCCTCATACCATTTCAATATTTCTTTTTCAAATATTTATGTTTCTGCTAAGGCATTTAAAAACAACCTTCTGTGCTAAAAATTCTCCTAACCTCTCCAGCTATGGTGATTTTTTTCAATATTCATTCTCAAATGTGGGCGTCGCTGGCAAGGCCAGCATTTATTGCCCATCCCTAATTGCCCTCGAGAAGGTGGCGGTTGTAGTGATCAATAGCATGTCATTCTATAGTGGACACTAGGTGGAGCCGTAGAGCTGTATATAGCTGTATGTATAAGACTACACTACCCAGCTATATATTATATTAGGACTACATTACCCATGAGGCTAGGCTACCCACAAGGCAGCAGTCAAGATGGAAGCCTCTACAAGATGCTGTACAAGTCCACATGTGCTCAATAAAAGTGTCTAGCAAAAGCTAGCTGTGTTCATAATAAGAATATCTATTTATAAATGAACATAACACGGTACCAGGGTGGTGAAGATCTGCTGAAAATTGTGAAAAGCAACATGGAGAATTTGAAGCCACCAGAGCGTTTGAATCTCGAGGGAAATATCGACTACGACTGTCTGTGTGGAGTTTGCACATTCTCCCCGTGTTTGCGTGGGTTTTCTCCGGGTGCTCCGGTTTCCTCCCACAGTCCAAAGATGTGCAGGTTAGGTTGATTGGCTATGATAAATTGACCCTTAGTGTTAGGGGGATTAAATACGTGGGGTTACAGGGATAGGGTGGGATATGTGTAGGGGTTACGGGGATCGGGTGGGATATGTGTCGGTGCAGGCTCGATGGGCCGAAATGGCCTCTATCTGCACTGTGGGGCTTCTGTGAATCTGTGATACAATTGGCGGATTTTTAAACAACAATTCGAACTCTACATTGCAGCCACCGGATTCGGTATGAAGCCAGACGCAAGGAAGATAGCATTGCTGCTTACGGTTGCAGGCCCACAGGCGATAGAGGTATTTAATACATTTGTATTTAATCCAGTGGAGAACAGAGAAAAATTAGAAGATGTGCTAAAAAAATTTGATGCACATTGCTCTCCCAAAAAGAATGAGACCTATGAAAGATACATCTTCTGTTCTCGGACACAGCAGCAAAATGAGACTTTTGATAGCTTTATAACTGATCTGAAACTGAAAGCACAGACATGTAATTTCTCTGAGCTCAAAGCATCCATGATTCGTGACCAGATTGTATTTGGTATTCATGATAAAAAAGTCAGGGAACGTCTGTTGAGAGAAACCGAACTAAATTTGGAAAATGCGGTGAAAATATGCCAAGCCAGCGAGCTAGCTCGAAAGCACGCAAAGACTTTCAGTGAAATCAATAATGATGTGATTGTAACGAGTGATAATGCTGCTGTCGGTGCTGTGTCCTATAAGGGGAAGAAACATGGGCAGAACAGAAATGAAAAGCAATCGGAGGATGAAATTTTTAATTGTAAACTCTGTGGTTACAAACACCAGTTAAGACAATGCCCAGCGTTTGGAAAAATGTGCACAAAGTGTAATGGAAAGAATCACTTTGCCAAACAATGCTTTTCAAAAGTAAAAACAACGAAAGGGCAACAAGTTAATGTGATTGAGGACACTGATTTAAGTGAGACATTTTTTGTAGGAATGGTGTCATGTGACGATATCAAAAAAGATACAGAAAATGTGCAGCCCTCAGAAATGGACAATGCTGAACATAAAGTCAATGCAGTAAAAGTGGACAAATGGATGATCCCACTGCAGATAAATGGAGCATTAGTTACATTGAAACTGGACACTGGGGCAAAAGCAAACTTAATCAGTATGAGTGACATAAAAAATATGAAAGAAAAGCCCAAAATACAGAATAAGTCAGTACTACTGAAGAGCTATAATGGACAGAAAATAGATAGCTTAGGTGTATGCAGACTTAAAGTGACAGTCAAAGACAAAGTGCATCATCTCATGTTTTCTGTTGTGGCTGAAAGACTTGATTCGATACTAGGTGACAAAGCTTGTGAAGACTTAGAACTGGTCAAGAGAGTCTACCGTATAAACTGTGCCATAGGCAGACCAGATGACTCAGGTGATGAAGCAGAGAGCCCATCAAGGATGAAAAGGCCAAAGGGTATCCATGTCTTCAAAAAGCCTAGTTTCTCCAAGAAGAAAGTAAAAGACTTTAAGGTCAAAGAGAAGCCAAAGGAAGAAAAGCACAAAGAGAAAAAACACAAGGAGAAAAAGTCCAAAGATATAACCGCAGCAGATATTGTTAAGCAGTGGAAAGAGAAAAAGAAAAAGAAGAAGCCTGCACCAGAGCAGAAAGCAGTTCCGGTGGATACTCCTTCTTCCCTCAGGCCAATCTTTGGTGTCCCATTAGCCGAGGCTGCTGAGAGGACTATGCTGTATGATGGGATCCAGCTGCCAGCAGTTTTTCGAGAGTGCATTGACTACATTGAGAGTTATGGCATGAAGAGTGAAGGAAACACTGAAACCCTCTCCAAGCAAAGATCGCAAGGAGACCTCGATCTATACAAGAGCAGATTGATGACAATGCCGCAACTGCATCTTGTCATTCACCGCCAGAACAATCTCATGAAGACACATCAGACTTACCCGTGTTGAGAAGATCCACACGTGAAGTAAAAAAGCCTGATAGACTTAATCTTTGAGTACAATGTAAAGCTTTGAAAATGTGTTGACTGTTTTGAAAATGTTTATGTTTATAGAGCACTAACAAAAGTGTTACTGATATTATCTTTATTGTTTTCTTGAAAGTTGATTGATATTGATTTTGTTAAACCTCAAAGAAAGGGGGATGTAGTGATCAATAGCATGTCATTCTATAGTGGACACTAGGTGGAGCCGTAGAGCTGTATATAGCTGTATGTATTAGACTACACTACCCAGCTGTATATATATTAAGACTACATTACCCATGAGGCTAGGCTACCCACAAGGCAGCAGTCAAGATGGAAGTCTCTACAAGATGCTGTACAAGTCCACATGTGCTCAATAAAAGTGTCTAGCAAAAGCTAGCTGTGTTCATAATAAGAATGTCTATTTATAAAATGAACATAACAGCGGTGAGCCGCCTTCTTGAACCGCTGCAGTCCAGGTGTGGTCTCACCAGCCAGGGTAAACAATCGAAGTCCGTAGTTTAGGCCACAACTGGGCAGAGAGAAGACAATGTAAGTGAAAAATTAATGGTTGAGTGAATTCAGGACATGTTTTTTTAAGAAGTTTGTAAACTATAGGAGAGGGGATGGCTGAGGGAAGCAGAAACATAAATGATCTAGACGAGGGAACTAGATGTAATATCTCCAAGATTGCAGACAACACAAAGCTGGGTGGGCATGTGTGCTGTGAGGAGGATGCAGAGAAACTCCAGTATGATTTGGACAGGTTGGGTGATTGGGCAGATGCATGGCAAATGCAGTATAATGTGGATAAATGCGAGGTTATCCACTTCGGTGGCAAAAACAGGAAGACAGATTATTATCTGAACGGCAATAGATTGGGAAAAGGGGAAGTGCAACAAGACCTGGGTGTCCTTGTGCACCAGTCGCTGAAGGTAAGCATGCAGGTGCAGCAGGCGATTAAGAAGGCAAATGGTATGTTAGCCTTAATAGCGAGAGGATTCGCGTACAGGAGCAAGGATGTCTTGCTGCAGTTGTACAGGGCTTTGCTGAGACCACACCTTGAGTATTGTGTGCAGTTCTGATCACCTTATCTGAGGAAGGATGTTTTTGCCATGGAGAGAGTGCAGCGAAGATTCACCAGGCTGATACCTGGGATGGCAGGAATGACGTATGAGGAGAGATTGGGTCGATTGGGCTTATATTCACTGGAGTTTAGAAGAATGAGAGGGGATCTCATTGAAACTTATAAAATTCTAACAGGACTAGACAGACTAGATGCAGGAAGGATGTTCCCGATGGCGGGGGAGTCCAGAACCAGGGGTCACAGTCTAAGGATAAGGGGTAAGCCATTTAGGACTGAGATGAGGAGGAATTTCTTCACCCAGAGAGTGGTGAACCTGTGGAATTCTCTACCACACAAGTCAGTTGAGGCCAATTCATTAAATATATTCAAGAAGGAGTTAGATATATTTCTTAAGGCTAAAGGGATCAAGGGATATGGCGAGAAAGCAGGGACAGGGTACTCAATTTGGATGATCAGCCATGATCTCATTGAATGGCGGAGCAGGCTCGAGGGGCCGAATGGCCTACTCCTGCTCCTATCTTCTATGTTTCTATGTATCTTCTATATTTCTATGAGGAGATCCAGATTTGAGGTTCAGGTGATGGAGCGACGAGTCTTGGTTTCTTTTTTTATATTCATTCGCGGGATGTGGGCGTCGCTGGCAGGGCCAACATTTATTGCCCATCACTAATTGCCCTTGAGAAGGTGGTGGTGAGTCGCCGCCTTGAACCGCTGCAGTCCGTGTGGTGAAGGTACTCCCACAGTGCTGTTAGGGAGGGAGATCCAGGATTTTGACCCAGCGATGATGAAGGAACGGTGATATACTTCCAAGTCAGGATGGTGTGTGACTTGGAGGGGAACTTGGAGGTGGTGGTGTTCCCATGCACCTGCTGCCCTTTTCCTTCTAGGTGGTAGAGATCACGGGTTTGGGAGGTGCTGTCGAAGAAGCCTTGGTGAGTTGCTGCAGTGCATCTTGTAGATAGTACATACTGCAGCCACGGTTCGCCAGTTGTGGATGTATAGGCTAGTGGAGGAGGTGCCAGATGAAGCGAACTGCTTTGTTCTGCATAGTGCCGTACTTCTGGTGTGTTGTTACAGCTTCAGCTCATCCAAAGCCCTGCTGCCTGTACCCTCTCCCGCACCGCGCCCCATCCACCCATCACCCCTGTCCTTGCCAAGCTACGTTGCCCTCCCCAGCCGGTTCCCCAATATCTCCAATTTAAAATTCTCATCCTTATAGTCATAGGCCTAGAAATTCAGTTGGTAGCGCCAGCCGCTAGCGCCTTAAGAGGGCGATAAGTGGGGCGCGAAACGGCTAGCGCCCGGGTGCGGCGCGATCTGCGCCTCTCGGGAACTTGAGTGAAGAATTAACGGCGGCGCAAAACCGCAACGCCCGCTCAGCTGCGCACGAGATCCTGATGTCATTTCATGGTGCAACGCCCTTGGTGCGCCCCGAACCGGAACTTCAGTGGCGCCCCCCTTCTTTCTGCCTGGCGCTCACAGCGACTGGTTGAGTGGAACGGTTCCCAGTCGCTGTGGGGCTGGGGGGGCGCTATTTAAAGGGGACTCTTCCTGCATTCTTTGTGGTAGCCATTTTGGACCACTCCTGTGTGTGTGAGAGAGAGAGATTTGCAGAGAGACAATGGGAGAGAGCTTTCTGCTTTGACTCAGCGCTCGCACAGGTACTTCTGGCTTCAGCCCAGAGCTTTGCAGTTGGATTGATTTTTCAGTGCCATAGCCTTGAGTGGCCACTTATAATGAGGCTGCAATGGGTGGAAACGTTGGGTTTCTCCATTGCATTGAAAGGGCTCAGAGACGCTGAGAGAGAGTGCCAATCATGGCCAGGCGGAGGAGGGCCAACAGGCGTCAGCAAAGGAGGCCTTACCCTCCCAGGTTATACCGCCAGCACTTCTCCTACCTCAACATGTCTGAGGAGCAGTGCATTCGGAGGCTTCGATTCAGAAGGGAGGTGGTCACTGAGATCTGCCACCTGCTTCAGAGAGATCTGCAGCCTCAGCTGAGGAGCAGGACGTCTCTGTCGGTGGCAGTGAAGGTGACAGTGGCTCTGAACTTATATGACACCGGCTCCTTCCAATCCACTACTGGGGACATTGCCAATGTCTCCCAGTTCGCGGTGCATTGCTGCATCTGCCAGGTCACGAATGCCCTCTTCAAAAGGAGACGTCAGTACATTTCCTTCCCCATGACCCTGGAGAAGCAGCAAGAGCATGCAATGGGATTTGCAAGAATAGCGGGCTTCCCCATGGTCCAGGGCGCCATTGACTGCACGCATGTGGCTTTGCAGGCGCCTCTAGAGAATGCCGATGATTACCGCAACTGGAAGGGGTACCATTCGTTGAACGTGCAGTTGGTGTTCTTATGTTCATTAATTAATAGACATTCTTATTATGAACACAGCTAGCTTTTGCCAGTTACTTTATTGAGCACATGTGGACTAGGTACAGTATCTGTAGAGGCTTCCATCTTGACTGCTGCCTTGTGGGTAGCCTAGTGCCTCATGGGTAATGTAGTCTTAATATATATACAGCTGGGTAGTGTAGTCTTATATACAGCTCTACACAGCTCTACGGCTCCACCTAGTGTCCACTATAGAATGACATGTTATTGATCATTACATCCCCCTTTCTTTGAGGTTTAACAAAATCAATATCAATCAACTTTCAAGAAAACAATAAAGATAATATCAGTAACACTTTTGTTAGTGCTCTATAAACATAAACATTTTCAAAACAGTCAACACATTTTCAAAGCTTTACATTGTACTCAAAGATTAAGTCTATCCGGCTTTTTTACTTCACGTGTGGATCTTCTCAACACGGGTAAGTCTGATGTGTCTTCATGAGATTGTTCTGGCGGTGAATGACAAGATGCAGTTGCGGCATTGTCATCAACCTGGCCTTGAATAGTCTCCTGTGTTTTTAGGAGGGAACGGTGGTTCCTCCTGAGAATCTGTCCTTCCTCAGTTCTAACAGTGTATGACCTTGGTCCTACTTCCTCAAGAACTGTAGCTTTCCTGTTCCATGCATCTGGATCCTCAATCCTGACAACATCATCCCTTGTCAATGGTTTTAGAGTTTTGGATGACTTGTCATAGTATGATTTCTGTTTCAGCTTTAACAGTTGAAGTCTCTGTCTCAGTTCCTCACTTTGCTGTTCTTTTGCACAGCAGGGTAGCATGGTGCGCAACTTGCGACCCATTAGTAGTTCAGCAGGTGAAGAACCACAGTCTAAAGGTGAGGCTCGATAGCTCAGCAGGGCGAGATAAGGATCAGACTTGCTTTCTGTCGCTTTCTTCAGTAGCTGCTTGAGAACTTGAACACCTTTCTCTGCCTTACCATTTGACTGAGCATACAAAGGACTGGATGTGATGTGCTGAAAGTCATACTGTGCTGCAAACTGTTGCCACTCCTTACAGTTGAAGCACGGACCATTGTCGCTAACGGCAATCCTGTGAATTCCATGTCTGGCGAAGATGGTTTCACATGCATTATGATACTGCTTGCTGTGGTGCTTGAGAGCAGCGCCATCTCAGGATAGTTAGAATAGTAGTCAATCACTATTAGATAATCTTTACTATTTAAATGAAAAGGGTCCATACCAACCTTTTGCCATGGTGCTGTTGGTATGTCAGCTACTATCATTGGTTCCTTTGCTTGTTTGTTTTGGTGTTTCTGACATGTCTCACATTTGCCTATCATGTTCTCAATGTCCTTATTTATGCCAGGCCAATAAACAGTGTCTCTTGCTCTCCTTTTGCATTTTTCAATTCCGAGGTGTCCCTCATGAATCCTTTTGAGCATGTCTTGACGTAGAGCCTGTGGAATGACTATTCTGTTCTGTTTTAGTAATAGTCCACTTGCGACACTCAATTCTGACCTTATGTGAAAGTATTTTGGACAGGAACCTTTTGGCCAACCATGATGAATGTTCTCTATTACTGTTTGTAATACTGTATCTTTTACTGTTTCTTCTGTTATTTGCTTTGATTTTGTGTCTGACACAGGCAGCGCAGCAGTGACCATACTCACATGAACATCCACGTCTTCCTCAGTAGAGCTCACATGACTCATTGTGGGTGCTCGGGATAGTGCATCTGCTAACACTATGTATTTGCCTGGTGTGTAGATCAGTTCAAAGTCATATCTTTGCAGCTTCATCATGAGTCTTTGAATCCTTGGAGATATCTCATTCAGGTTTTTTTTTATGGTGGCAACCAGAGGGCTGTGGTCTGTCTCAACTGTGAAGGTGGGAAGTCCATATATGTAGCCATGAAACTTTTCTAGTCCAACTACCAAGCCTAGACATTCCTTTTCAATCTGGGCGTATCGACACTCAGTATCAGTCATAGACCTGGAGGCATAGGCAACAGGCTTCCAATCTTCACCCTCTGCTTGTAGCAAGACCACACCTAGGCCATCTTTTGATGCATCCGTTGACACTTTGATTCTTTTTGTTGGGTCAAAGAAGGTGAGTACAGGTGTGGTTATCAGCACTGTTTTGATGTTTACATAAGAACATAAGAAATAGGAGCAGGAGTAGGCCAATCGGCCCCTCGAGCCTGCTCCGCCATTCAATAAGATCATGGCTGATCTGATCCTAACCGCCAATCCACTATCACAGAACCATCTCCTGAATCTAACAGAATTAGACACACGAAATAGGAGCAGGATCAGGCTACACGGCCCCTGGGCCCGCTCCGCTGCCCACAGGGCCATGACCGATCCGAACCTAGACTCATGTCCAAATTCCTGCCCGCTCCCCGTAACCCTTAATTCCCTTTACTTCTAGGAAACTGTCTATTTCTGTTTTAAAAGTATGTAATGATGTAGCTTCTACAGCTTTTTGGGGCAGCATATTCCATGGACCTACCACCCTCTGAGTGAAGTAGCTCCTCCTCATCTCAGTTTTGAAAGAGCAGCCCCTTATTCTAAGACTATGCCCCCTAGTTCTAGTTTCACCCATCATCGGGAACATCTTCCCCGCATCCACCCGATCCAACCCCTTCACAATCTTATATGTTTCAATAAGATCGCCTCTCATTCTTCTGAACTCCAATGAGTAGAGTCCCAATCTACTCAACCTCTCCTCATATGTCCATCCCCTCATCCCCGGGATTAACCGAGTGAACCTTCTTTGTACTGACTCGAGAGCAAGTATGCCCTTTCTTAAGTATGGACACCAAAACTGTACGCAGTATTCCAGGTGCGGTCTCACCAATACCTTGTACAACTGAAGCAATACCTCCCTATTTTTTATTCTATCCCCCTAGCAATGAAAGCCAACATTCCATTGGCCTTCTTAATCAGTTGCTGCACCTGCATACTAACCTTTTGAGTTTCGTGCACCAGGACCCCCAGATCCCTTTGTACTTCAGTACTTTCCAGTTTCTTGCCATTAAGATAATAACTTGCTCTACGATTTTTCCTGCCAAAGTGCATAACCTCACACTTTCCAGTATTGTATTCCATCTGCCAAATCTCTGCCCACTTACTTAGCCTGTCTATGTCCCCTTGCAGGTTTTTTATGTCCTCCTCACTCACTACTTTCCCTCCCATCTTAGTATCATCTGCAAACTTTGATATGTTACACTCGGTCCCCTCCTCCAAATCGTTAATATAGATTGTAAAGAGTTGGGGACCCAGCACTGACCCCTGCGGAACACCACTAGTTACTGATTGCCAGTCTGAGAATGAACCATTTATCCCAACTCTCTGCCGTCTGTTAGATAGCCAATCCTCTATCCTTGCCAGAATATTACCCCCAATCCCGTGATTTTTTATCTTAAGCAATAATCTTTTGTGTGGCACCTTATCAAATGCCACTCTTGTTCATGTCTTTCTGTCCATGCGAACTCATTTGTTTTATGTAGCAGGTCTCGCAGACAGGCTGTCTTGGCTGACAAGTTAGGAATGAACTTTCCAATGAAGTTTATCATCCCCATGATGCGTAGCACACCTTTTTTGTCAGTGGGTCGGGGCATTTTGAGTATGGCGTTTACTTTTTCCATATCTGGCTCTATTCCTTTACCAGATAGATTATCTCCTAGGAAAGTGACTTCCTGGACGCCAAACTGACACTTGGCTTTGTTGAGCTTCAGTCCATTCCGGCGTATGCTCTGTAGCACTTTAGTCAGTCTCTCATTGTGTTCTTTCAGTGTGGAGCCCCAGATGATGATGTCTTCAACATAGACCCGAACTCCTTCCAGACCTTCAATTATGTGTTCCATCGCTCTATGAAAGATTTCAGATGCAGATATTATCCCGAAAGGCATTCTGAGGAAACAATACCTGCCAAATGGTGTGTTGAAGGTACAGTATTTGGTGCTCTCTTCATCCAGTTTTAGTAGCCAAAATCCTTGTGAGGCATCGAGCTTTGTAAAGTATCTGGCACCTGACATTTCACTGGTGATTTCTTCTCGCTTGGGAATCTGGTAGTGTTCCCGTTTTATGTTTGCATTTAAGTCCTTTGGATCCATGCATATTCTTAGATCATTGTTCTTTTTCTTTACACATACCATGGAGTTAACCCAGTCTGTTGGCTCTTCGACTTTCCTGATGACTCCTAGTGTGGTCATTCTGTCCAGTTCATTCTTGAGCCGGTCATGCAGGGGTGCTGGAACTCTTCGTGGAGCATGTACCACTGGCTGAGCATCCTCCTTTAGCTGGATCTTGTAAGTGAATGGTAGAACTCCAAATCCTTTGAACACATCCTGGAAATTATTCACTACAGAATCCACTGAGCCATCTGGTCTGCTTATGGCACAGTTTATACGGTAGACTCTCTTGACCAGTTCGAAGTCTTCACAAGCTTTGTCACCCAGTAGTGAATCAAGTCTTTCAGCCACAACAGAAAACATGAGATGATGCACTTTGTCTTTGACTGTCACTTTAAGTCTGCATACACCTAAGCTATCTATTTTCTGTCCATTATAGTCCTTCAGTAGTACTGACTTTTTCTGTATTTTGGGCTTTTCTTTCATATTGTTAATGTCACTCATACTGATTAAGTTTGCTTTTGCCCCAGTGTCTAGTTTCAAGGTAACTCATGCTCCATTTACCTGCAGTGGGATCATCCATTTGTCCTCTTTTACTGCATTAACTTTATGTTCAGCATTGTCCATTTCTGATGGCTGCACATTTTCTGTATCCTTTTTGATATTGTCACATGACACCATTCCTACAAAGAATGTCTCACTTAAATCAGTGTCCCCAATTACATTAACTCATTGCCCTTTCTTAGTTTTTACTTTTGAAAAGCATTGTTTGGCAAAGTGATTCTTTCCATTACACTTTGTGCACATTTTTCCAAATGCTGGGCATTGTCTTAACTGGTGTTTGTAACCACAGCGTTTACAATTAAAAATTTCATCCTCCGATTGCTTTTCATTTCTGTTCTGCCCACGTTTCTTCCCCTTGCAGGACACAGCACCGACAGCAGCATTATCACTCATTACAATCGCATCATTATTGATTTCACTGAAAGTCTTCACGTGCTTTCGAGCTAGCTCGCTGGCTTGGCATATTTTCACCGCATTTTCCAAATTTAGTTCAGTTTCTCTCAACAGACGTTCCCTGACTTTTTTATCATGAATACCAAACACAATCTGGACACGAATCATGGATGATTTCAGCTCAGAGAAATTACATGTCTGTGCTTTCAGTTTCAGATCCGTTATAAAGCTATCAAATGTCTCATTTTGCTGCTGTGTCCTTGAACAGAACATGTATCTTTCATAGGTCTCATTCTTTTTGGGAGAGCAATGTGCATCAAATTTTTTTAGCACGTCTTCTAATTTTTCTCTGTTCTCCTCTGGATTAAATACAAATGTATTAAATACCTCTATCGCCTGTGGACCTGCAACCGTAAGCAGCAACGCTTTCTTCCTTGCGTTTGGCTTCGTACCGAATCCGATGGCTGCAATGTAGAGTTCGAATTGTTGTTTAAGAGTCTGCCAATTGTATTCGATGTTTCCTGTGAGTTTCAAACGCTCTGGTGGCTTCAAATTCTCCATGTCGCTTTTCACAATTTTCTGCAGATCTTCACCATCCTGGTACCATCTTATGTTCATTAATAAATAGACATTCTTATTATGAACACAGCTAGCTTTTGCTAGTTACTTTATTGAGCACATATGGACTAGGTACAGTACCTGTAGAGGCTTCCATCTTGACTGCTGCCTTGTGGTTAGCCTAGTGCCTCATGGGTAATGTAGTCTTAATATATATACAGCTGGGTAGTGTAGTCTTATATACAGCGCTACACAGCTCTATGGCTCCACCTAGTGTCCACTATAGAATGACATGTTATTGATCATTGCAGGTGTGTGACCACAGGCAGCTCATACTAGCTGTCAATGCCCGCTTTCCAGGCAGCAGCCACGATACCTTCATCCTGCGCCAGACTTCTGTGGCAGACATTTTCGAAGCCCCGACTCACCCAGGAGGCTGGCTTCTCGGGGACAAGGGCTATCCTTTGTGCACCTGGCTGATGACCCCGCTCCGTGCGCCCACCACCCCAGCTGAAGAGCGATACAATGACAGCCATCAAGTGACCAGGAACATCATTGAGCACACGATCGGTGTGCTAAAGCAACGGTTCCGCTGTCTGGACCATTCCGGGGGAGCCCTACAGTACTCGTCTGAGCGAGTCTCCCATTTCGTTGTAGTGTGTTGCATGCTGCACAACCTGGCTATCCTCAGGACTCAGCCACTGCCAGCAGACATTGGAGGACCACCAGAGGAGGAGGAGGAGGAGGAGCACCACGATGGGAGGGAGGCACAAAGTGCAAGGGCCGTCCGTCAGCGGCTTATTGCAAGTCGGTTCTAGGCCCCCTCTCAGGGAATGGCTTGTGCCATTGAAAGAACATGAATGGAGCCGCTCTGCAAACCCTGAGCCGATCAAGGCAACAAAAATAGTTCAAAGTGCAGACATGCACAATCTGAATAAAGACAATTATTTGTTTAACAAACTCTGTGCCCTTCCCACGTGACAAACAAATACAGAGAAACTCCCAAAAAAACAGTCAGACACATAACTGGCTCTCACAACCTGGAGACAATGAACAAAAGAGTTAAACAAAAATGACCATGATCCTCGGCCTTCACAAAAAAAAACATTTTGCCATACCTCCTACTTTTTGGCCTGCGAGGGTGATCTGCCTCGCTTGCGAGATTGGCCCCTTCCCGCCCTGCAGCTCCTCCACAATGGGACCCCAGTGGCTGCAGCAAGGCTGGGGGAAGGCTGCTGAGGGTCAGATAGTGAGTCGGCAGATGCCCTTGGGGGACAGCCTGGGCCAGCTCTGGGCCTGGAGGGCCCGGCTACTGACTGCTCCAGCTCTGCTTGGGCGGCAGGAGTCTGTCCTATGGGTGGTGGCAGCTGCAGTGGAGGAGTGACAGTGTTGGCAGCAGGAATGCTGCCAATCTAACAGAGCACAGGCACTCCCTGGTCGGATGACACACTGGCACTCGCACGGGCCAGCCCTGAAGCATGCGCAGCAATCTACTGAAGCACAGACTGCTGGCCTGCTGCGGCGCGGCGAGGGCCCGGGCGAACCCTGGCCGATCCAGCGAGGGTGGCAGCAGTTAGTGCTCGTGTGGCCCTGATCTGTGTCTGCATCAGACCAGCCAGTGGCTGCATGGCACGACTAAGCACTTGGCTGGAAGCCGCCTGTGCTGCACCGAAGTCCTGCAGACTCCTTGCCTGTGCTGCACCAAAGTCCAGCAGACTCCTGGCCTCTGCTGCCCTGAAATCCTGTACACTCCTTGCCAGTGACTCTATGGAGTCAGGCATCCTTGCCACTGCAGCCATGAGCTCAGTGTGCCTGCGCTCCACCTGGGCACCCATTTCACCAAGGAGCCGCACCTCCTCTGCGCTCACTGTAGCAGGACTGGAGGCCACACTCACCCTCCGGGGAGAAGGCCGCCGAGCTTCCCTACCCACCCCGCGTTGCTGCAGCCCGCTGGGCCCCAGAGCTTCACCCTCCTCAGACCCTTCCCCCCTGCTCCCCTCCAGGGAAGACGTGTCCCCATCATGGCCATGGGTTGCCTCGGCTGAGGGTGGCACTGATGTTCCGGCTTCCTCTTCCTTCTCCTCGCCTTCCGATTCACTCACAGTGCCAGCTTGAGGGCCCGCCTCCTCACCTGGCGAATCAGCATCTGAAAGCAGGCAGGTACAAGAGTTGCTTTAGTGTGAGGACAGGGCGGCAGCGAGGGAGGCATGAGTGCTGCAATGCACTGCATTGGTTCGATAGTGGCAAAGGATGCTGGTGTGAGGCACAAGTGGAAAGAGAGAGGTCGAAAAGGTGATGACCTTACCATTGCTGTCCAGAACGGGGTCAGCATCTCCAGTGGCGATGGGGCCAATCAGCCGGCCTGCCATAATCCGCTCCACTCGCTGCTCCATATCGCTGAGGTCTTTAAGTTCAGGACGGCCTCCCCCGGTCCGTTGCTGCTGTCTCCTATTGTGGGCCAGCTTGCCCTGCAAGAGAAAGGACGGGCTCTGAGTACAGTGTCAAGCCCTGATCGTGCCTGCACTGCCTCCCATGGTCGAATAGCCCTGACAGTGTCAAGCCCTGATCTTGCCTGCACTGCCTCCCATGGTGGAATAGCCCTGACAGTGTCAAGCCCTGATCTTGCCTGCACTGCCTCCCATGGTGGAATAGCCCTGACAGTGTCAAGCCTTGATCTTGCCTGCACTGCCTCCCATGGTCGAATAGCCCTGACAGTGTGTAAAGTGGTGAATGTGCATGTGATTTTCATGAGAGTCCCACAGGTGTTGGATGAGGGCTGGGCATTGGGGCTTTCAGGACCCTTTGGCCATAAAGTGAGGTGCACATGCAGGGATGAAGAGGATACTGGAAAGGATACTCACCCTGACAACCCGAGTGAGGTCGTTGAACTTCTTCCTGCATTGCGTTGGTGTCCTAGGGACCATGCTGCTGGAGGTCACTCTGTGTGCCACCTTCCCTCCAAGCTTTTCTATATTCGCTGGGCAGCGGCCTCCTGCCACTGTCAGGAAAGAGGATAGGTCGCCGGCACTCCACTGCGCCAACCAGAACCTTCAGGGTCCCCTCACTGAAGCGCTGTGCTCGCTCCCTGGCCTTCTCCATGGTCGTGGGCGTTATGATGTCGCAGCAGGTCTGTCCAGGCCTAGAATCAGGGCTCCAATGTGCAGGGCGTGGCTGCAAGCCAAATCGACCCTCCCCCTTTAAGAGGTGACCGGCGCCAGCGTGTCTGCCTGCAATCGCTAACTCGCCGCACCTGCGCTGCGCCCGCCCTCGGTGGTAGTGCCTCGGCTCGCCGGCTTAGCGCCTTAGGATAGTTGTGCACCGTCTGCTTTAGCGCAGCAGCAACCTCTTGGGGCGATGCAACTCAATTTCGGTGAAGGTGGCGTTAAGCTGTGCCGGGTGCTAAATTTAGCGCACGCTCGACTGTAACGCCCCAAACGTGGCGATACTGAATTTCTAGGCCATAGAGTCATATCGGCACAGAAGGAGGCCATTCGGCCCATCGAGTCCGTGCCGGCTCTCTGTAGAGCAATCCAGTCAGTCCCATTCCCCCGCTCTATCCCCGTAGCCCTGCAAGTTTATTTCTCTCAAGTGCCTATCCAGTCTCCCCTTGAAAACATTGAGTGTCTCCGCTTCCACCACTTCCGTCGTCAGCGAGTTCCAGGTCCTCACCACTCGCGGCGTAAAAAAGCTTTTCCCCCCGTATCTCTTGCCCAAAACCTTAAATCTGTGTCCCCTAGTCCTTGTACCATCAACTAGTGGGAGTAGCCTTTCCCCATCCAGCCTATCCAAACCCGTCATAATCTTGTACGCCTCTATCAAATCACCCCTCAACCTCCTTTGCTCTAATGAAAACAAATCCAGCTTCTCCAACCTGTCCTTGTAGCTAAGATCCTCCATCCCCGGAACCATTCTGGTAAATCTCCTCTGCACCCTCTCAAGGGCCTTCGCATCCTTCCTAAAGTGTGGTGACCAGAACTGGACACAATACTCCAGTTGTGGCCTAACCAGCGCTTTATAAGGGTTCAGCTTAACTTCTCTACTTTTGTACTCAGTACCTCTATTTATGAAGCCCAAGATCCCATATGCTTTGCTAACCACTCTCTCAATATGTCCTGCCACCTTCAGGGACCTATGCACATTAACTCCCAGGTCCCTCTGTCCCTGCACACTCTTTAAAACTGTGCCATTAAGTGTATATTGCCTCTCTTTATTCCTTCTGCCAAATTGCATCACCTCACACTTCTCTGTATTAAATTCCATCTGCCACTTGTCTGCCCATTCTGCTAGCCTTTCTATATCCTGTTGCAGTTGATTGGTATCATCCTCACTGTTTTCCACACCCCCAAGTTTGGTGTCATCGGCAAATTTAGAAATTCTACTCTGTATTCCAATATCCAGGTCATTTATATATATCAAAAAAAGCAGTGGCTCCAGCACTGACCCTTGAGGAACACCACTGTCTACCATCCTCCAGTCCGAAAAACAGCCATTTACCACAACTCGCTGTTTTCTGTCCTTAAGCCAATTCCTTACCCAATCAGCCACTGACCCACCTATTCCATGAACCTCAGTTTTGTTAACCAACCTTCTATGTGGTACTTTGTCAAACGCCTTCCGAAAATCCATGTAGACAACATCCATTGCATTCCCTTCATCAATCCTCTCTGTTACTTCATCAAAAAATTCAATTAGATTATTTAAACACGGTCTGCCTTTTACAAATCTCTGTTGGCTCTCCTTAATTAGCTTAAACCTCTCCAAGTGCCTGCTAATTTTTTCCTTGATTATTGTTTCTAAAACTTTACCCACCACTGATGTTAAACTGACCGGCCTGTAGTTACTAGGATTGTCCTTACAACCTTTCCTGAACAATGTATTTAAATCTCTTCCTGGTCTCACCCCTCTCTATCTCAGTATCTTCCTCCAACCCTACAACTCAGCCCCCCCCCCCCAACTCCCACAAGAACTCTCCGTTCCTCCGACTCTGACCTCTTAAGCACTCACAACACCATTGGTAGCCATGCCTTCATTTGTTAAGCCCCACACTCTTGAATTCCTTCCCTAAAACCCTGTGCCTGCCAGTTTTATTGACTTCAATCAAAAGTAAATTCGGGCACAGTGTAAAACCAGAGCTTCACTCCATCACGCCAGTTTCCTGATGGGAGGCATTAGGTTAAAATTGCCACCTTATAGTTTACAAACTTCTACAGAAAAACATTTTTAAAGTCACTCAGCCATTAATGATCCACTTTCTTTGTCTTCACTCTGTCCTTTTGTGCCCTACACTTGATTTCTTACCCTGGATTCTCAAAATATATAAATAAATATGTATAAAACAGATACCCACCAATGTATGTCTGTTTCCTACAGGCAGCTGGAACAGTCGCAGGACAATGTCCGTCTCGATTGAATTGTGCATCTTGAAGATTGCCAACTGCTTTCTATAGGTTGCAGTTGGCTTTACATGGGTGTGGTCTATCCACTCTGGTTGGCAATGCATCGTTATCACAAGCATTTCAAAGTGCTAATGGAAAATAAGCAGCATCACTAGAAAACCCACATGAAACTCAAAGCAATCGATATCTGTATCTTATCAGAGAAGCTAAAAGAGATTTGCGTCTAAACCCACACAGGCATCCTGTGTGTGTTCTGCAATCTTCATGATCCGAAGTTCCATTTGTGGTGCCAGTACATGGAAATTCCTCTTAACACTTAAGCATTCAGCCCTTTAGACCAGGGTGACCCCCAGACTCATAGGTCATATGTTACAGCACAGAAGGAGGCCACTTGGCCCATCATGTCAAATGTTTTCTCCTTCAAGTATTTATCCAATTCCCATTTGAAGGCTGCTATTGAATCTGTCTCCACCATCCTATCAGGCAAATCCTAACCACTCGTAAAAAAGTTTTTCCTCATTTCGCCTCAGGTTCTTTTGCCAATCACCTTAAATCTGTGCCCTCTGGTTATCGACCCTTCAGTCATTGGGAACAGTTTCTCTCTATCTACTCTATCTAAACCCTTCATGATTTTAAACACCTCTCCTCTTCACCACCTCTGCTCCAAGGAGAATAACCCCAGCATCTCCAGTCTATCCACGTAACTGTATTTCCCTCATCCCTGGAACCATTCTTGTAAATCTCTTCTGCACCCTCTCCAAAGCCTTCACGTCTTTCCTAAAGTGTAGTTCCCAGAATATTGGACACAATACTCCAGCTGGGGCCATCCATCTTCAAGGAAAACCTGACTCTTCCCCTCCCTCGCTACCAGCACTGTCACCCCCACACACCACCACCCCCCGCCACTCCTTCCCCCCCACCAACAGCCCACTATTAGTTTAGTTGAAGCACTTTCATATTTCACAATTAATAGACTTTGTTTTTTTTTTAAAGTAGTGTTTGGATTTTCAACAGAGACAGAGTCCCAGAGACACAGTCAAAGAGACAGAATACCGAGACAGGCCATCACGTCCCCAAAAATTACCTCAACACGTAGCTCCTAAAACCAGCCCCCGCTGCCCCAGTTCATGGACAACCTACACTGGCTGGATCCAGTGCACTGTCGCATGTCCAACTCCTCTTCACAGAGACTCTCCCCTCCTCCAACACTCCCTCTTCATGCTGCTATTCCTCTTTCTTTTCCTCCTCAATTCAACCTGTCGTTCTTCTCCCCTTCCAACCAAGTTCAACCTGATACTCTTCCAAAACCCCCCCGCCATCTCACATTCCCTATCAGACTGGCACTTCCCCGCCTCCCGCCCCGTCAATTAATGCTGGGGCTCTTAACCCTCTTCTCCACTGGCACTGGGACTACAGTTGCGTGAAGAAGTGTTTCCTAACTTCTCTCATGAATGGCCTGGCTCTGACTTTAAGATAATGTCCCCTTGTCCTAGACCCTTCCGACAGCGGGAAAAAATTCTCTATCCACCCAATCAATTCCTTTCAAAATCCTAAAAACCTCAATCAAATAAACCCTTAAACTTCAATATTCCAGGATTAAAAGTCTAGTTTATGTAATTAATGCTCATAATTTACATGGTGTGGAGATGCCGGTGTTGGACTGGGGTGGACAAATGTAAGAAGTCACACAACACCAGGTTATAATCCTTGTTCTCTCTACACAGATGCGGCCGGACCTGCTGTGATTTCCAGCCAAAAAAAAAAATGTTTTTTTGTCTGTTTTTTGTTTTTCATACAGACCCCAGCATCTGCAACATTTGACCCCTTGTGACCCCACCTCATTGTTCTTTGATGTAATGTTTTCCTGACTAACCTGTTCGGACACCATTCATACCTTTGATTGCTGTGATTATCTCTCTGCCGAGTGTTATGTTCATTAATAACTAGACGTTTGCATTATGAACAGCTAGCTTAGAGCTAGACATTTATTCATACCATGTGGACTTGTACAGCATCCTGTAGAGGCAGCCATCTGTGCTTCCGTGTGCAGGGTTCCATCTTGACTACTGCCTTCTGGGTAGCCTAATCTTAAACACATTCAACTAAACACACAGCAGTATACATCTCTACAGCTCTATAGCTCCACCTAGTGTACTATTCTAGAATGACATGTTATTGATCATTACATCCCCCTTTCTTTGAGGTTAAACAAAATCATATCAATCAACTTCAATTAACTTTCAAGGAAAACGATAAAGATGATATCAGTAACACTTTTGCTAGTGCTCTATAAACATAAACATTTTCAAAGCTTTACTTTATACTCAAAGAATAAGTCTATCAGGCTTTTTTACTTCACGTGTGGATCTTCTTAACACAGGTAAGTCTGATGTGTTTTCATGAGATTGTTCTGGTGGTGAATGACAAGATTCAGTTGCGGCATTGTCATCGATTTGCTGTTGGATAGTTTCTTGTGTTTTTAGGAGGGAACGGCGGTTCCTCCTGAGAATCTGTCCTTCCTCAGTTCTAACAGTGTATGACCTTGGTCGTACTTCCTCAAGAACTGTAGCTTTCCTGTTCCATGCATCTGGATCCTCAATCCTGACAACATCATCCCTTGTCAATGGTTTTAGAGTTTTGGATGACTTGTCATAGTATGATTTCTGTTTCAGCTTTAACAGTTGAAGTCTCTGTCTCAGTTCCTTACTCTGCTTTTCTTTTGTACAGCAGGGTAGCGTGGTACGCAACTTGCGACCCATTAGTAGTTCAGCAGGTGAAGAACCACAGTCTAAAGGTGAGGCTCGGTAGCTCAGCAGGGCGAGATAAGGATCAGACTTGCTTTCTGTCGCTTTCTTCAGTAGCTGCTTGAGAACTTGAACACCTTTCTCTGCCTTACCATTTGACTGAGCATACAAAGGACTGGATGTGATGTGCTGAAAGTCATACTGTGCTGCAAACTGTTGCCACTCCTTACAGTTGAAGCACGGACCATTGTCGCTAACGGCAATCCTGTGAATTCCATGTCTGGCGAAGATGGATTTCACATGCATTATGACACTGCTTGCTGATGTGCTTGAGAGCAGCGCCATCTCAGGATAGTTAGAATAGTAGTCAATCACTATTAGATATTCTTTACCATTTAAATGAAAGAGGTCCATACCAACCTTTTGCCATGGTGCTGTTGGTAAGTCAGCTACTATCATTGGTTCCTTTGTTTGTTTGTTTTGGTGTTTCTGACATGTCTCACATTTGCCTATCATGTTCTCAATGTCCTTATTTATGCCAGGCCAATAAACAGTGTCACATGCTCTCCTTTTGCATTTTTCAATTCCGAGGTGTCCCTCATGAATCATTTTGAGCATGTCTTGACGTAGAGCCTGTGGAATTAGTATTCTGTTCTGTTTTAGTAATAGTCCACTTGCGACACTCAATTCTGACCTTATGTGAAAGTATTTTGGACAGGAACCTTTTGGCCAACCATGATGAATGTTCTCTATTACTGTTTGTAACACTGTATCTTTTACTGTTCTTCTGCTATTTGCTTTGATTTTGTGTCTGACACGGGCAGCGCAGCAGTGACCATACTCACATGAACATCCACCTCTTCCTCAGTAGAGCTCACATGACTCATTGTGGGTGCCCGGGATAGTGCATCTGCTAACACTATGTATTTGCCTGGTGTGTAGATCAGTTCAAAGTCATATCTTTGCAGCTTCATCATGAGTCGTTGAATCCTTGGAGACATCTCATTCAGATTTTTTTTTATGATGGCAACCAGTGGGCTGTGGTCTGTCTCAACTGTGAAGATGGGAAGTCCATATATGTAGCCATGTAACTTTTCTAATCCAACTACCAAGCCTAGACATTCCTTTTCAATCTGGGCATATCGACACTCAGTATCAGTCATAGACCTGGAGGCATAGGCAACAGGCTTCCAATCTTCACCCTCTGCTTGTAGCAAGACCGCACCTAGGCCATCCTTTGATGCATCCGTTGACACTTTGATTCTCTTTGTTGGGTCAAAGAAAATGAGTACAGGTATGGTTGTCAGCACTGTTTTGAGGTTCATCCACTCTTGTTCATGTCTTTCTGTCCATACGAACTCATTTGTTTTATGTAGCAGGTCTCGCAGACAGGCTGTCTTGGCTGACAAGTTAGGAATGAACTTTCCAATGAAGTTTATCATCCCCATGATGCGTAGCATTCCTTTTTTATCAGTGGGTCGGGGCATGTTGAGTATGGCGTTTACTTTTTCCATATCTGGCTCTATTCCTTTACCAGATAGAATATCTCCTAGGAAAGTGACTTCCTGGACGCCAAACTGACACTTGGCTTTGTTGAGCTTCAGTCCATTCTGGCGTATGCTCTGTAGCACTGTAGTCAGTCGCTCATTGTGTTCTTTCAGTGTGGAGCCCCAGATGATGATATCATCAACATAGACCCGAACTCCTTCCAGACCTTCAATTATGTGTTCCATCGCTCTATGAAAGATTTCAGATGCAGATATTATCCCGAAAGGCATTCTGAGGAAACAATACCTGCCAAATGGTGTGTTGAAGGTACAGTATTTGGTGCTCTCTTCATCCAGTTTTAGTTGCCAAAATCCTTGTGAGGCATCGAGCTTTGTAAAGTATCTGGCACCTGACATTTCACTGGTGATTTCTTCTCGCTTGGGAATCTGGTAGCGTTCCCGTTTTATGTTTGCATTTAAGTCCTTTGGATCCATGCATATTCTTAGATCATTGTTCTTTTTCTTTACACATACCATGGAGTTAACCCAGTCTGTTGGCTCTTCGACTTTCCTGATGACTCCTAGTGTGGTCATTCTGTCCAGTTCTTTCTTGAGCCGGTCATGCAGGGGTGCTGGAACTCTTCGTGGAGCATGTACCACTGGCTGAGCATCCTCCTTTAGCTGGATCTTGTAAGTGAATGGTAGAACTCCAAATCCTTTGAACACATCCTGGAAATTACTCACTACAGAATCCACTGAGTCATCTGGTCTGCTTATGGCACAGTTTATACGGTAGACTCTCTTGACCAGTTCTAAGTCTTCACAAGCTTTGTCACCCAGTAGTGAATCAAGTCCTTCAGCCACAACAGAAAACATGAGATGATGCACTTTGTCTTTGACTGTCACTTTAAGTCTGCATACACCTAAGCTATCTATTTTCTGTCCATTATAGCTCTTCAGTAGTACTGACTTTTTCTGTATTTTGGGCTTTTCTTTCATATTTTTAATGTCACTCATACTGATTAAGTTTGCTTTTGCCCCAGTGTCCAGTTTCAATGTAACTAATGCTCCATTTATCTGCAGTGGGATCATCCATTTGTCCTCTTTTACTGCATTGATGTTATGTTCAGCATTGTCCATATCTGAGGGCTGCACATTTTCTGTATCATTTTTGATATTGTCATATGACACCATTCCTACAAAAAATGTCTAACTTAAATCAGTGTCCTCAATCATATTGACTTTTTGCCCTTTCTTTGTTTTTACTTTTGAAAAGCATTGTTTGGCAAAGTGATTCTTTCCATGACATTTTGTGCATATTTTTCCAAATGCTGGGCATTGTTTTAACTGGTGTTTGTAACCACAGCGTTTACAATTAAAAATTCCTTCCTCCGATTGCTTTTCATTTCTGTTCTGCCCATGTTTCTTCCCTTTGTAGGACACAGCACCGACAGCAGCACTTACTACAATCGCATCATTATTGATTTCACTGAAAGTCTTCGCGTGCTGTCGAGCTAGCTCAGTGGCTTGGCATATATTCACAGCATTTTCCAATGTTAGTTCGGTTTCTCTCAACAGACGTTCCCTGGCTTTTTTATCATGAATACCAAACACAATCTGGCCACGAATCATGGATGCTTTCAGCTCAGAGAAATTACATGTCTGTACTTTCAGTTTCAGATCGGTCACAAAGCTATCAAAAGTCTCATTTTGCTGCTATGTCCTCGAACGGAACACGTATCTTTCATAGGTTTCATTCTTTTTGGGAGAACAATGTGTATCAAATTTCTTTAGCACATCGTCTAAATTTTCTCTGTTCTCCTCTGGATTAAATACAAATGTATTAAATACCTCTATCGCCTGTGGGCCTGCAACCGTGAGCAGCAACGCTATCTTCCTTGCATCTGGCCTCGTACCGAACCCGATGGCAGCAATGTAGAGTTCGAATTGTTGTTTGATAGCCCGCCAATTGTAGTCGACGTTTCCCGTGAGGTTCAAACCTCCTGGTGGCTTCAAAGACTCCATGTCGCGTTTCACAATTTTCAGCAGATCTTCACCAATCCTGGTACCATGTTATGTTCATTAATAACTAGTCGTTTGCATTATGAACAGCTAGCTTAGAGCTAGACATTTATTCATGCCATGTGGACTTGTACAGCATCCTGTAGAGGCAGCCATCTGTGCTTCTGTGTGCAGGCTTCCATCTTGACTACTGCCTTCTGGGTAGCCTAGTCTTAAACACATTCAACTAAACACACAGCAGTATACAGCTCTACAGCTCTATAGCTCCACCTAGTGTACTATTCTAGAATGACATGTTATTGATCATTACACCGAGGTGTGATAAATGGCAGTTAGAAAGATTACCTGTAATCATCTGGCATTATTCTCTGACTATATAAGCTGTGTCTTTATGCATCTCTCCACTTCACCTGACGAAGGAGCAGCGCTCCGAAAGCTTGTGATTTCAAATAAAACTGTTGGACTATAACCTGGTGTTGTGTGACTTCTTACATAATTTACATGGGTGTAATGTTCCACCCATACCAGTCTAAAAATGGCGATGTCATCAATGTGTGCTGGGAGCCCCTGTGTAAACGGAATCTGCCAGATGTTGGAATGTGGCCTTGACGCTTTCCATTGCAAGAGACCTGACTGCAAACGCGGAAAGCCCTCAACGCTTGAGGCGTGAGGAATGGGATGATCCTCTGCATTAAATGCCGATAACCTTTCATCAGGTCGAGAGCTGTCAGATACTTGGGGCTCACACCCTCACCCCTCCTAACACACCCCCCCGAGCTTCTCCAGGGTCTGTGCACGGCATCGGATAGGTGCCGCTCTCTGCCAAGTCATTTCATTCACGATAACCTCCACAAAACCATACGGTCTCGCCCTTAGTGACCAAAGCCTACCGGTGATGACCGTGGCCCTGTGCTGTCCGTACTGCTCCCAGGCCCCGCACCTCCTGAACCCTCCCAGCTGTCCGTTCCCTCTCGCTGGTTGGCACAGAGTGTGCACTTTGGCGCACTGGGTTTGAAGAGCCCATGCTTACCTCTTTGGGCAGCCTGGTTGCATGAGAACGC
Source organism: Somniosus microcephalus (assembly GCF_052327205.1). Classification (NCBI taxonomy): domain Eukaryota; kingdom Metazoa; phylum Chordata; class Chondrichthyes; order Squaliformes; family Somniosidae; genus Somniosus; species Somniosus microcephalus. The sequence continues at coordinate 267,864 of NW_028225495.1, forward strand.
TGAGTATAAACCGAGCAACAATTTCCTGTCTTGCCGTTTCTTTGTGCGAGATAACTGAGCTGAGATTGTGATCTCGTTAACCAGCGAGCTTGTTTTGCTCTCAGATAAGGGATGGATAATATCTCCTTCCTCTCTCACTCTGGGCCGGGGACTATACACAGGGATGTAGTGGTTCATGTAAATCGCCACTAAATGAAAGAGTTTAACTTCGACGAACTATAAATAAGTTGTTTATTTACCAGAACAGGATAATTACAGCAGGTAAGGTAGCAGGTAAGACGGCTGACTGCAGGAGCACCATGTTGTAGGTCTTGTCCCAGCGGGGACTCCACAAGGACTGAGTTCCCAGTCCCGTGGGGAGCGTCAGGACCTCATCACGCTCTGCTCTATATTCCCGCGCTTTGGGCGTCACGTGACCGCGTCGTAACGTCAGCACGTTCGCATACGCTTAGGCGGTCACGTGACCTGCGCCGTTGCATCGGTACATCTCCCCGGTACGGAGGCTGGCCTTTGAGGCCGAGGTTGCGAGGCCGGGCTGTGCCGGTACTTGCCGCGGGAGTAGAAGATCGCTTCGCTCCCGCCTGCTGGCCGATGCGGCCGAAATCGTGGTAGGCCGGGCTGTGCCAACGGCCATCTCGGAAACCCGAGTCAGGCCGGCGGCCGGCACGCATACGTCACGTGATGCGTGACGTCAGCGCGTTAGGTCGCCTCTTAAAGGGGCAACGGCCCAACAGGTAAGTTAAAGGGGCAACAGCCCCAACTGGTAAGTTATACAAATAAGTAAGTTAAGTACATACAGTTAGGTAAATTATACATACATAAGTAAGTTAAGTTAAAGGGAATTATGTATCTCAATGTAAAGGACAACCAGTAGGACCGCCACACAAGCCCCCCCAGAATTCGCTTTAACGAAAGTCCAAGGATGAGATGGTCTGACAAGCTGATAGTCACAGCGGTCATGCTGTCTCGACTTGGTAGACGAGGTATAAAAATACTACTCGTAAGCGGATCCTTACGCGCGTCATGGCGAATAAAACGTATCCATCAGGCGAAGGACCATAGAAACGTGCGAAGCAGCAGGCCTTGTCAGAGTGACGGGCAAATTGGGCGGACGCGGGCGATGTCTCCGTTGGCTGGTGAGCGAAACCTTCAAGAGGCTGGAACGCACAGTACAGTGCGTGCCATAATGCTACGACATGAACGGAACGGAGGGTGAAGAGTTGCTGCGTTGATCTGTGATCGGTGAGGCCAGCAACTTTCACGTGGCTGATCGCGGCCGCAGGATGCCCGTTGGACCTGTCCTCGATGTGTGCAGCTTCAATAGGCATTTGCGTTTTTTTTAAAGGGAAAACTGGAGAAAGGGCAGCAACGGTCCAGGTTGTTGTTGCTTTCAGGAGAGATTAACTCTACCTGGAGGACGGCAACACTTGTAACAGTAGTAAATTTAGGAAAAAACAGCCGGTAGGGCGGCACACTTTTGTTCACGCCGAATCGTGTAGTAAGTAACACAACCAGCAAGCTGAAAAGCTGGTGCGTCATCAGCGGGGAAAGAGTCATCGGTGTTCATGAGGGAGGGGTTCTCGTGGGCGAGGAGTGCGTCCTCGTATTTTGCGGGGATGAGTCCTCGTGGTATCCCCGCGGGGTGCGCTCCAATCTTGTGGGCCCGAACATGCAGTACCCCGCGCTTGGAGAGATGTATACTTGCTGTTGCTTTGGACGTAGAGGCGGACGATCCGTGTGGCAGTAGAAGAATCGAATACGGAGACCGCGGTCTATGCCGCATCGATGTTCTCGGCGAACAGGGCTTCTTCCTTCAAAAAGCACGAGGGAGTCCATGGCTCCCTGGATTGTGGTAGCGACAGCAGAACGGCTGATGCTTCCATAGCATGCTTCGTTTGTGAAAAACGTTCACAAACCCACCAATTGTAGCGCTGGTGGACGACGGTTGCCGTTGGTCGTGCTCTACTTCTATGAAATTGTTCATGAAAATTGGGCTCACTTCCAAGCTGCGCTTCCGTTGCGAAGACGTTCGCAAAAACGGGGTCGCTTTTGGTGGAATCGGTGTTAAGCGGTTGCTGTTCCGTGTTGTTCGTCGGTTGTACGTTGGTCGTCTTGAGTGAAGACGAGGTTCAGGCGTGCGTTGCTACCGTGAAAATCGTTCACGGATACGGGTTCACCAATTGTAACGTTGGAATTGATGAGCTCCCGTACTCACGTCGTGGGGTCACCAATGTAGTGGTTCATGTAAATCGCCACTAAATGAAAGAGTTTAACTTCGACGAACTATAAATAAGTTGTTTATTTACCAGAACAGGATAATTACAGCAGGTAAAGTAGCAGGTAAGATGGCTGACTGCAGGAGCACCATGTTGTAGGTCTTGTCCCAGCGGGGACTCCACAAGGACTGAGTTCCCAGTCCCGTGGGGAGCGTCAGGACCTCATCACGCTCTGCTCTATATTCCCGCGCTTTGGGCGTCACGTGACCGCGTCGTAACGTCAGCACGTTCGCGTACGCTTAGGTGGTCACGTGACCTGCGCCGTTGCATCGGTACATCTCCCCGGTACGGAGGCTGGCCTTTGAGGCCGAGGTTGCGAGGCCGGGCTGTGCCGGTACTTGCCGCGGGAGTAGAAGATCGCTTCGCTCCCGCCTGCTGGCCGATGCGGCCAAAATCGCGGTAGGCCGGGCTGTGCCAACGGCCGTCTAGGAAACCCGAGTCGGGCCGGCGGCCGGCGCGCATACGTCACGTGATGCGTGACGTCAGCGCGTTAGGTCGCCTCTTAAAGGGGCATCGGCCCAACAGGTAAGTTAAAGGGGCAACAGCCCCAACTGGTAAGTTATTATACAAATAAGTAAGTTAAGTACATACAGTTAGGTAAGTTATACATACATAAGTAAGTTAAGTTAAAGGGAATTATGTATCTCAATGTAAAGGACAACCAGTAGGACCGCCACAGGGACATGGCTAACCACAGAGAGAAGGGCCTTGACATGCTCATGTAAAAAAAAGAAATTCTTGCATTTCTATAGCGCCATTCACGACCACTGGACGTCCCAAACGCTTTACAGCCAATGAAGTACTTTTTGAAGTGGAGTCACTGTTGTAATGTAGGAAACGCGGCAGCCAGTTTGATAATGACCAGATCACCTGTTTTGAGTGATATTAATTGAGGGATAAATATTGGCCAGGACACCGGGGAGTACTCCCCTGTAGTACATTGATTGGAGTAGATTGGATGTCTCTTGTTAACTGATCTACTATCGTATTCGGACCTGTTCAGTGAGTCCGTCACTCCTTGCACTTCACACTGGCAATAGCACCAACATGCTCAGGCCCATGTGTTAATCTCAGTGCTGAGCATTATGATCGGGACAAGCTTTCTCAGCCAGTCTGCGTGCATGTATTAAATTTTCTTGTGTCAGTTTGGCTAACCTAGTTAAGCCGTGCCTTAATTTAAGTGCTGTGGCTCAGTGGGTCGCACTCTCTCACCTCTGAGTCAGAAGGTCGTGGGTTTAAGTCCCACTCCAGGAGACTTGAGCACAGAAATCTAGGTTGACGCTCCCAGTGCAGTGCTGAGATAGTGCTGCACTGCCGGAGGTGGTGTCTTTCAGATGAGACGTTAAACTGAGGTCCCGTCTGGTTTCTCAGGTGGATGTAGAAGATCCCATGGCGCTATTTCGAAGAAGAACAGAGCCGTTCTCCCTGGTGTCCTGGGCCAATATTTATCCCTTAATCATCATCAACAAAAAATGGATTATCTGGCCATTATCACATTGCTATTTCTCTCCGCGACACCCTGGTCCACTCCTCAATCACCCCCAACACCCCTTCCCCTTCGCCCGGCACCTTCCCGTGCAAGCGCAGGAAATGCAACAGCTGCCCTTTTACCTCCCCCCTTCCCACTGTCCAGGGCCCCAAACACCCCTTCCAGGTAAAACAGCGATTTACTTGTGCTTCTTGCAATTTAATATACTGTACTCGCTGCTCACGATGCGGTCTCCTCTACATTGGGGAGACCAAACGCAGTTTGGGCGACCGCTTTGAGGAACACCTCCGTTCAGTCCGTAAGGGTGACCCCGAGCTTCCGGTCGCCTGTCACTTTAATTCTCTGCTCCACTCCCACTCTGACCTTTCTGTCCTCGGCCTATTACATTGTTCCAATGAAGCTCAACATAAGCTCGAGGAACAGCACCTCATCTTTCGATTAGGCACTTTACAGCCTGCCGGACTCAACATCGAGTTCAACAATTTCAGACTATAGCCCCTGCCCCCATTTTTCAGGCTGATGACCAAGAGCTGCTCAGGATGCCAGAAAGTCCAAAATGCACCACCACAGGCCCCTCTACACCCATGGGAGTGGCCCTCATCTCCATGGCAACGGGTACACATTGATTTTGCTGGTCCATTTATGGACTCAATGGCCTAGAAATTCAGTGGGGTTAGCGCCCAATTAGAGGCGTTAGAGGGCCTTGCGCCGGAATTATAGCCGCGATCGAAATTGCGTTGGGCCCTACCATCGGCGTTAGCCGGTAGCGCTGCGCCGGCACCGATGACGTCATCGGTGTGCGCAGCGTCCCGGTTGCCGTGGTAACGCGGCCGGACGCCCAAATTCAGTTGCGGCCGCCTCGCCCGTGGCAGCCGCAACCAACGATTGTTCAACGGGATGTTGCAGCACGTAGCGCCGGCGCATTAAGGTGGAGCGGCGGCCGGCCGCTTTCCCGGCGGCCGCCTGCCCGCACCTCCCTACCCGGACTCCTCCACCACCCCCCCGCGGCACTGATGTGTGTGGCCCGCGAGCCCGGCACTTCTCCGAGGTGCCGGGCTCATTTGTCGGGCGAACCGACCGGTCAGCGGTCGGCTGCAGGCAGCTCCTCCTTAACAGAAGGAGGAGGCCTGCAGTACCCCAGCCTGCTGCACCGCATCGGGTGCCGCAGCGGGGGATTAGCGCCGCAAACCTGCATTCAGCGCCCATAGCGAGGCGCTGAAACCCTCCATTAGCGCCCGCAGCTGTCTGGGCGCGGGGCAGCTGAATTTTTGGCGGGCGCAGCGGCAATTATCGCGGGCGCAAAATTTCGGGCGCAAAAGCCCTGGCGGAGGCAAACCTAATTTCTAGGCCAATGTTTCTAATCGCCGTGGACGCCCATTCGAAATGGCCAGAGGTCATCAAAATGTCCTCCACCACCACGGAGAAAACTATTGCAGTCCTACGGACCATCTTCACCAGGAATGGTTTGCCAGAACAGATTTGCTCCGACAATGGGCCACAGTTTTTGTCCGAGGATTTCCGGAGGTTTCTGAGGAATAATGGGGTGAAACATTACACATCTGCCCCATATCATCCAGCCACAAATGGATTGGCTGAAAGGTTTGTTCAGACCTTTAAAAAGGCAATAAAGGTGATGTATAACGACGACATACCACTACAACACAAGGTAGATAGGCCTAGAAATTCAGTATAGCCACGTTCGGGGCGCTACAGTCGGGCGGCCGCTAAAGTTTGCGCCTGGCGCAAGTTCGCGCCACCTTCGCCGATATTCAGTCGCATCGCCCCAAGAGGTTGCTGCTGCGCTAAAACAGGCGATGCACGACTATCATTAGGCGCTAAGCCGGCGGTCCGGGGCGATACCCCCGAGGGCGGGCGCAGCGCAGGTGCGGCGAGTTGCTGATTGACGGCAGACACTCTGGCACCGGTCAGCTCTTAAAGGGGGAGGGTGGACTTGTCTGGCTGCCATGCCCTGCGCACTGCAGCCCTGAAGCAAGGCCTGACCAATGCTGGTTCATCAGTTCTACGCCCTGGACCATGGGGAAGGCCGCTATTCTTCCAAATCCCATTGTACACTCTTGCTGCTTGTCCAGGGTCATGGGGAAGGAGATGTACTGACGACTCCTTCTGAAAAGAGCATTGTTCACCTGTCGGATGCAGCAATGTACCGCGAACTGGGAGATGTTGGCAATGTCCCCAGTAGCGGATTGGAAGGAGCCGGTGGCATAGAAGTTGAGAGCCACCGTCACCTTCACTGCCACCGACAGAGACGTCCTGCTCCTCAGCTGTGGCTGCAGATCTCTGCGAAGCAGGTGGCAGATCTCAGTGACCACCTCCCTTCTGAATCGCAGCCTCCGAATACACTGCTCCTCAGACATGTTCAGATATGAGAACTGCTGGCGGTATATCCTGGGTGGGTAAGGCCTCCTGTGCCGACACCTGTTGGCCCTTCTCCGTCTGGCCATGACTGGCACTCTCTCACGGCGTCTCTGATCCCTTTGAATGCAATGCAGAAAGCCAACGTTTCCACCCATTGTAGCCCCCATTACAGTATATGTGGCGACTCAAGGCTATGGCACTGAAAGTGAAATCTAAGTGCAAAGCTCTGGCCTGAAGCCAGAAGTACCTGTGCGAGCGCTGAGTCAAAGCAGAAAGCTCTCTGCCTTTGTCTCTCACACAGAAGGATTGGCACAAAATGGCTGTCTCTTATAATGCAGGAGGAGTCCCCTTTAAATAGCGGCCCCCGCACCCCGCAGCGACTGGGAACCGTTCCCCTCTACCAGTCGCTGGGGGCGCCAGGCACAAAGAAGGGCGGCGCCACTGAAGTTCTGGTTTGGGGCGCACAAAGGGCGTTGCACGATGAAATGACGTCAGGATCTGCGCGCGCAGCTGAGCGCGCGCAAAGACTTTGCGCCGACGCTAAATCTCTAGTGAAGTTGGGGAGAGGCGCAGATCGCGCTGCGCCCAGCCGCTAGCCGCCTAGCGCCCAACATCTCCTCCTCCTAAGGCGCTACCGGCTGGTGCAAGCAACTGAATTTCTAGGCCATAATTTCTTGTTTGCTTACCGGAATGCGACACATGCAGTCACCAACCAAGCTCCAGCCATAATGTTCTTCAACCGAAGGCTAAGATGTCGCCTGGATTTGCTCAAACCAAACATAAGACGAGATGTTGAGGATAAGCAATTCCAGCACATCAACGAGAAGCCAACCAGGAGCTTCAAGATAGGACAACCAGTCTTGGCCCGTGACTACCGAACAGAAAAATGGCAGCCAGGAACGATATGCACACAGCAGGGACCACTAATGTACACAGTGGACGTTGGAGAGAGCATCGTGAGACGCCATGCTGACCAGATTCTAGAGTCACAGGAACAAGCCAAACCTATACCACGAGCATGTGCACCTGGTAATGAGCCCGAAGTACAGATTGCGTCTACCTCAGAAGCAGTGGTATTGGAAGCTGACGAACCAACCAATGACAATGAGTCAGAATCGACTCCACCGCAAGAACAGGATACTCAAACTCAAGAAAGGCACTATCCAGTCAGGATTAGGAAGCCTCCTTGTAAGATTCGAAATTTTCATTAATAACCACGCAGTAAATTAGGGTTAATAAGACAGTTTTATTGACCAAAAGATGCTTGCACAGAGAAACCTTTGATAAAAGGGCACACAAAATGGCCGCCGGACCTCGTGACCAGTTTCTGGGACCATTTGAATTTCTGTTACTGCAAGTCAGACAGGCTTGTGGATTGAGGACATTAAGCCCGCGAAAACCAGTTTCGGGAAACCGAAACTCAGGGAACTGAGCATACATATTAATTAGTTTATAAGTACAGGACAGTTTTAGGTAGCAGGATGAGGCCCATCAAGAAATGGGCGGACAATTGAACGGACACTTAAACCCATTTACTGTACAAAGAAAAGCTGTTTAACAGCCATCAAGGGCAATCTCCAGACCGATCAATATACAAACCGAGTTACGGTGACAAAGAAAAGACATTATCGGCCCAGGAAGGCCAGTTCAGCTATCACCAACTCCCGTTATGAAGATGTGCAGGTTAGGTTGATTGGCTATGATTGGCTATGATAAATTGACCCTTAGTGTTAGGGGGATTCAATACGTGGGGTTATGGGGATAGGGTGGGATATGTGTTGGTGTAGGGGTTATGGGGATCGGGTGGGATCCCGACATGGAGATAGCAATATCTTCATTGGTGCAGCAGGGCGTGTTGAGGCCAATAGCCACTCACGTGAACTCCCCATTATGGCCGGTAAAGAAACCGGACAATTCGTGGAGGGCTACGGTGGACTATAGAGTCCTCAACAGTAACATCCCAGCCTGCGCGCCCACGGTAGCAGCAGTTGCCGACCTAATAGGGAGTATTCCAGCGTCGGCGACCACGTTCACGGTGCTGGATATCTCGAACGGTTTTTGGTCCATTCCGCTGCGGCGGGAGGATCAGTACAAGTTTGCTTTTACTTTTAAAGGGCAACAGTACACTTGGAACTGCCTGCCACAGGGTTTTCACAACAGCCCCAGCATTTTCCATCAGTGCATGGCAGGAAGTTTAAAAGAATTTAGCCAGCCCAATCAGATAGTGCAGTATGTGGACGACTTGCTCCTGTTCACGGACTCAAGAGAGGAGCACGGCCCACTATTAGCCGAATTATTGGGGCTATTGGAAAGGAAGGGTTTCAAAGTAAACCCAAAGAAAGCACGGATCGGCCAGCAAGAGGTGAAATTCCTGGGTCTGGCCATCCAAGCTGGGGAAAGAGCCATAGATAAGGCTAGGCGGGAATCGGTGCAGGACTTGCCGATTCCGAACACAGTAACGGGTGTGAGGTCCTTTTTGGGATTGACCGGGTACTGCAGAGATTTCATCGAGGACTATGCAGCCACAGCAGCCCCGCTACTCCGACTCTTACACAAGGGGGTCGAGTGGTCTTGGGACGAGGGTTGTCAGGCAGCATTCGAGAAGTTGAAAAGGGATCTGCAGACCGCACCAGCCCTAGGGGTCATAGATGGGGGGGAGGAGTTTTTCCTGGAAGTAGCCGCTAGTGGGGACAGCCTGAGCGCCGTGCTGCTCCAGGAGCGACACGGCAAGCTGAGACCGGTGGTCTATTCCTCCAGGGTGCTCACGGATGTGGAGAGGAGTTTTTCCAATTGCGAACGGCATCTCCTGGCCACGCATTGGGCTGTGAACAGATCAGTGATCTTCACAGGAACCTCTCCCATCACTCTCCTCACCCATCACACCCCCACAAAGATGCTTCTGGATGGAAGGATTAAGGACGGGACCGTAAGCAGCGCTCGGATTGCGCGCTGGACCCTCCTCCTTTCCCAGATGGATCTCAAAGTTAAAGGTCTTTGCGAGCCGAAGCTCGCGGCGAACCTGGTATATCCCGGGACAGCCCATCGGTGTTCCGTAGAAGGGGTATGGGAGGTCAACATAGGTTTGCGGGCCGGGATACACCCCACAGGCGGCGAGATCTACGTAGACGGTTCCAGCACGGTATCTGCTGGCGAACGACTCACAGGGTGTGGAGTTTATGACCCTACGGCAGACTGGCGATTAGGCTCCCCAGCACTATGAGTGCACAGCAGGCTGAACTGTCCGTGGTGGCGTACGTGGTTACCCACCCCGAGATCTTCCCAACCCCATACACGATTTGCTCGGACAGCATGTTCACATGCAATTCGTGCACGGAGTACCTCGCCATCTGGTCCCGCCGCGGATATACCTCCGCGGACGGACGACCTTTAACAGTTAAGCCCTTGCTGGAAAAGATCCTGGCAGCGGTGGGGGAGGAAGGGGAGGTGTTCATCCACAAGGTGAAGGCTCATTCCACCACAGAACCCCGCAGTCAGGGCAACCAGCAGGCGGATGCGCTAGCCAGGGAGGGTGCCCGCAACGGCATTTTCTGGGACCCCTACGGACCCGGACCCGTGGCAGCGATCCAAGGAAGGGAGGGGACTCCAGGGAACACAGGGGTGACACCGCCCCTAGACCTAAAGACCGTCCAAACCCTAGATCCCGCCCTAAAAACAGTCCTCAAGGCCATTACTGAGGGCAAGCAAGTAGAGGGTCCGTACAGTACGGCAGCCCTCTCAGTCAAGGAAGGCATGTTGTTCCGAGAGGAACAGTGGGTTGTGCCGCAGCAGCACCGGAGGGAATTCCTTCAACTGGCCCATGAGGGTCCAGGGGCAGGACACCCCGGGCCTGAGGTTACCTGGCAACGGGTAGAGCAGGCGGGACGATGTCCGCGAGTTCTGTGCAAGTTGTCTTGTGTGCGCCGCGAACAACCCAGACCCCCAGAAAAGGAAGGTGTCTATGGGGCACATCAGGAGGGTAGAGGGACCATGGCAGTCGATACAGGTCGACTACATAGGGCCCCTGCCCACCGCACAGGGAGGCTATAAGTACTGCCTTGTCCTGGTGGATGTGTTTACCAAGTGGGTAGAAGCCTTCCCATGTAGAACAGCTACGGCGCTGGGTACTGCTAAGATCTTGGTCCGGGAAGTGTTCTCACGGTGGGGGCTCCCCCGTTTTGTGGAGTCCGACCGAGGGAGTCAGTTCACCGGTCAAGTGATGCAGAACACCTTCATGCTCTTGGGCATCGAAGGGAAGTGGCACGTAGCGTACAATCCCCAGTCATCCGGGATCATTGAACGTATGAACCGGACCCTCAAGGAAAAGCTGAGGAAAGAGGTGATGGACTCGCCCCAGAAATGGGCGGAGATCCTGCCTCTAATCCTCATGGGGATCCGGGCCAGCCAGTCCAAAAGTACGGGGCACTCCCCGCACAAGTTAATGACTGGAAGGATCATGCGAACACCCACCCATGTACTAGCCCCGGTGCTCACCGAGGGCCAGCTCCAAGAGGTGAATCGGGACAAGTTCGTCCAAACCCTCTTGGAGCGCCTGAAACGGATTTATGAGCAAGCGGCTGGGAACATGGGGAGACAGCATCAGGGCAATCGACTGTTGCTGGAACCTCGTAAGCAGCAAGAGCGGGAAGTCGGAGACCAGGTCATGGTTAGGAACTATGCCCGAGTAGGGAGTCTTGAACCACTGTAAATGGGGCCTTACAGCATTGTAGACAAGGCCAGCCCCATGGTTTATGCAGTGAAGGTACCCCGACGTACTAAATGGTTTCACATTAACCAGTGTAAACTGTTTAAGCCGGGTGCACAAGGGCCAACAACAGGGGCCAGGTCTGAGGACAAAAATCCTCAGCCTGCGACAGAGTCACAGACCACACAGGCTGGAACTGTAGCCTGCGTGAAGGGAGGAGTCATCCCATCGGAGTGGGAGGTCTCCCCTCTAGTTTGGGATTTGGACGAGGAAGAGCCCGAGCAGCTCGACCCCGCCCTTGACCCGATCACGGAGGAGGAAGAGTCGGAGGACGAAGATCCCGCCCTCGACTCAAGCTTAGGGGAGGTAGGGATTGGGGGCGGAGACTCACCTGTAGGGACAGGTGAGGTGGAGTCGGATGCCACAGATCCCGGCCCCGGGGGGGCGGAGCCTGAGAAAGGGAGCCGGAGCCGGCAGCTGTGGTGGGACCACAGGCTGTGACGGTAAAGGTCCCGGTCCCCGGTCCGTCAGCCCTGGGAGCCTCGCCCAAGGCACCCCCTCGTAGGTCGCTTCGGACGCCTCAGCCCAGAAAGACTTGGCCAGATTCTCCGTATTTTCCCCAACCTCGGTCCAGGGTAGCCCCAGGAAGGCACAGTTCCCGTTCAGCAGCGACAGGCTGCGGGGGATCAAAGCCGAAGGTCAGTGCAGCCCCGCCACAGGGAGCGGCACGCCGCAGCCCTCACAGGAATTAGGTAGGCCGCCCGAAGGAGGGCGGCGCTGTACATAAGTTTAGGTAATAATGTTAAGTTTAAGTAATTTTAATGTTAGTTTAAGGTATGTAAAGTTTAAGATGATGGGGATGTTTTAAAAGGTAGTTTTCGGAGTCTGCCCAGTATGTGTGTGTGTTTGGAAGCGGGGTCAGGGGACCCCAGCGTCCGTTTAATTAAGCCAGCACCTATTGGGAGCCTGGCTACATCATCTTATCGGTTACAGAAACCAGGAATACAATGGAGAGGATTCTCGTGGTGCTCGCGGCGATCGGGTGCGGGTTGGCCTACCGAGGCCGCACCAAGGACGTTATCGTGTTCGGATGCTCCGGGGACACAGCCCCCATCGCGACGGATGGGACGGGGAAGCGAGAGGTTGAGGAAACCGCCACCTACTTCCACGAAGGGAGATGGCCAGGATGGCTGGGGTCGAATTCCACAGAATACTCCAGCAAATCCGGGTTTGCCTACCAAGAGACTTCATTACGGTGCCCTCGGGTGAGGATCATTGCGCCCAGAGTCAGCGTTACCGTGGGAAAGAGGATCTGTTTGGTGTGTAATGGGAACGTACCGCTAAGTAGATGGTGGTGGCTGCGAAAGCTGGGAAAGAATATGAAGAACTCTACAATCGAGTGGGAGCGACTGGGTAACAATACCCATCGGACAATTACGGGGACTCACGGACAGTTACGTGTGTGTTGGGACAAATGGTGGGAACCAGATGAAGGGATATATGTCTGCATGTGGGGTTTGAGGCGCGTTTGCCCCAAGGGCATATCCATCTTTTTCCAGAGGCAGTGGCAGGATGAAGGAAAAGGGATGAGGTGGGACGTCAGCACCCGGGCGTGCGGAGCCCCATTCTCCCCGATTCTGGTAAACGCCACTGAACTCATCACCCGCCCACGCAAGCCCCTGCCCACGATTCCAGTAGCACTAGCCCAGAAGGAAGGGTGCCCCACCACCACAAAGGGGCCCGGGAACGGTTTAGTATTGGTACCCACCGGTCAGGTGCTGTACCAAGGAGTACACTACGCGGTGGCCTCAGTGATTTTAAACCTCACTGAGGTACGATTGCCGGAGTGGTGTCCCAAGGAAACGGAACAATTGTACCAGGTCCTGTTAACCAGAATGTTCAGACAATTTTATGAATTTGACTTTGCCGACATCGACAAGGCCAAATTGTACACCACACCACAGGAAGTTTTGGATCGGGTAGGGAGGCAAAGAAGGGGTACTGTAAATGACATTTTCACTGCTTTTAGTACCGGGACATCTGTTGTCAACGCTCTAGACAACATGGAGCTGCAAACACAGGTTAATGGTCTAAAGGCCCAGTTAAAGAACATACTGACAAACGAAAATAAGGTAGTGGGCTCTGAACTACATGAGGATCAGGCCATGACACTACACTTAAAAGAAATAATCGCTGAGCTGGAGAAACACGCTAGAACGGTAAATGCACTCATTCGGGAGGATCGGAATGCATCCGATCAGGCAGCACAGAACGAGGCTTGTGTGCTATACGGGGCGTGGTTACTGGGTGAGGGCCGCAGTAATCTGGAGGATTTAAAACAAGGTTTGGTCCCGTCCTGGATCAGCAACAAGCACTTGCAAGCGCTCCACCCCTTTGAGAATGCATTAAGTCCGTGCCAGCTCAGACTAGCTGCAGAGGCGTACCCAGTCCCAGTGGACTGCGGACGCTCGAATCACACTATCATGGGAATAGTGGTAAGGATGCCGGTGTTGGGTCCCACAGCAAAACCCGCCCCGGTATACAGGGTGGAGAACATTGGAGTCATACAGGGGGGTGCGCACATTCGTTACGCAGTGGTCCCGCCTTACGTCATCAGATGGGAGCGTACGATGACAGGCACTGACCTCTTGGGGTGTCGTAGCCGGGGAGCACACAACATCCTGTGTCCCCAGCACTTGAATGCCTTTTTGAAACCACAGTGCGGGTTCAGAGCCGCTAGCGCGAAGCCGATAAATTGCACCATGGAGGCAATGGCAAAGGACCATGTGCCCCCGCAGGCGGCATATATCGGAGGTGGGACATACTGTGTCACCACTGCAGCGCCTCACTACCAACACGGACAGCACGGGTGGTGTCCGGTCAGTGACAGCAGTTTCTGTTTCAAACCCAGGGCTGAAGTTCAAGTGGCACAACAGCGAATTGTCCCCATTCCTGTACCTTCCACCGTTCACCTCACTGTGAAAGAGAATTTCACGGATTTGTAGCGATTCGTTGCGCATTTTGGTTATGTCATTCCCCCTCTCCCCGAATACCTCACCAAGATTTTAAAAGCCGTAATAGTCTCACAGAAGCATTTTTACACATTAGAGCAGAAGACTTTGGAGATAGGGAACGACATATTAGACATAGTCACCCCACCATGGTGGGACCTGTTCACTAATATAGAGATCCCACCCTGGATTAGAATAGCGTCCCACATCCTAGTAGTGTGTCAGGTTTTGATTGTAGTATTTTTACTGGTCGTGCATTGCAAGAGAGGCAAACGCCTCCAGAGGCACGAGAACACAGGAGAATGGAGAGAACGCTATGTACGAGTGGGTGAAGAGGACACCCCAGTTTAAGCTGCTAAGTATTAAAGGATAAAGCGTCCCTCCACTCTTGGTTTTAGTTACTGTATGATTTAAGTGTGTGAATACTGTTGCGGTGTAGCCGTTCCGAAGGTTTTCGTTTTTTTGATTAATAAAATATGTATACAGGTGGTGAAAGGGGTATCGGCCCCTTCACATCTGAAAGATGAATGCGTTATAAGTTTAAGGTAATACTGCCTATGATTGTCCAACTGTACACAGTGTAATTTTCTGAAATGGGAACTGCATGTGTCGTGGGGTTATAGATAGCTAATTACCAGGAATGTTTGGATGTGGGGAATCAGGGAAAATTTGCTCACCAAGGGTCAATTGATACTTTAAGCAAGCTATCAGTATCACAGGAGGGACTGTAAGATTCGAAATTTTCATTAATAACCACGCAGTAAATTAGGGTTAATAAGACAGTTTTATTGACCAAAAGATGCTTGTACAGAGAAACCTTTGATAAAAGGGCACACAAAATGGCCGCCGGACCTCGTGACCAGTTTCTGGGACCATTTGAATTTCTGTTACTGCAAGTCAGACAGGCTTGTGGATTGAGGACATTAAGCCCGCGAAAACCAGTTTCGGGAAACCGAAACTCAGGGAACTGAGCATACATATTAATTAGTTTATGATATACCTATCAATTCGTCCAATGAAAAGCGACGAGTTAGGAAAGTAACTATAGGTTTTTATTGACTAAATAACAGAGCCCACCCTCATGGGTGATCGGATCCAACGAGGAGGAATACCAGCCAGTCGACTACCTTTATACCTGGGCAGGTAGGTGGAGCCATGGGCGGAGTCAGTGGTGGTCAGCCCAGGTATAACAGCATGACAAGAGGCGACCTCGTATAGTGATACAACAGTGAGAACAGTGAGAACAATATAACAGTGATAACTATAGTGTAACGATAGTGAACGATAAAAGTGGTTTACCACAGTTTATAAGTACAGGACAGTTTTGGGTAGCAGGATGAGGCCCATCAAGAAATGGGCGGACAATTGAACGGACACTTAAACCCATTTACTGTACAAAGAAAAGCTGTTTAACAGCCATCAAGGGCAATCTCCAGACCGATCAATATACAAACCGAGTTACGGTGACAAAGAAAAGACATTATCGGCCCAGGAAGGCCAGTTCAGCTATCACCGACTCCCGTTATGAAGACAAAACACCCCTGCAGAGAATTCTGCCCGCCAAAATACTACAAAGACAGGACTATGATCTGGCGGGAGATAAGAATATTCCAAAAAGGTATAACTGTGGATTGAAAGGTCCATCGGTACGCTTCGGGGAAGTACGCTCAACGCTTGGGAAGTTTCGGAACTTCTACGACTCTTCGGTTAAGGCAGCACTTCAGTTTTCGGAACGTGGTCGGTGTTCGGCCAGGCAAGGCTCGGCCACGACGGGAAGACGACGAGGGTGGCCCGGGTACTTTTGTCGGGAGATCATCGATGACCCAGGCTGAAGGAGAAGACACCCTCGGGGAAAACGACGATCCAGGCCGGAGAAAAAGGACACTCCAGGCCCAGCACTCCAGTGCCTCAACAGCCCTTCAGTAACGGTAACACAGGTGCATTCAGTGCTTCAACACCACGCCGGTAACGGATCCATCCGTGGCGAGCGCTCACCAAGGCTGTATCGGCAGCCTCATCGCAGGAGAACCAAGAGGAAAACAAGCTGCGCCAGAAGTTTCCAAATCCACGTGACGACGGAAAGCTGTGCCAAAAAGGCCGCGAACCCCTTTTCGCAATTCTGAAAGTGGTGAGCATGATCCCGAGTTCCTCAAGTCGAAACTTAGTTAGGTCTAGGGGAGGGGGTTAAGGGTAGTTGTAATGTGTTACCCCTTTTACGATGTGCCGTGTGTTCCCCATTTCCATAGAGTTAAGTTCATAGATGTGTGCATGCTTGTAGTAGCTTTAATCTGTGCTTATGACATGTATTTTATAATGCTGCAAACTATTTAATAAAAGCATCCATTTCATGCTATTCAACCTGGTCTATTGAGTTTTCTCTGCACTACAGTTCCCTGCACCTAAGTCCAAGGTCTAGAACCGTAGGGAAGAGTGGGTCATACCACTCAAGGGTAATTATTGCAAGAAGCCTGGCAGGAGACCAGAGCAAGCAAGAGAAACCCCCTACATCCTCAAAGACTGAACTTATAAATGATTATTTCAGTTGACGTATATAGTACAGAGAAAATTGTAATTAGTTATTATTTAGTTCTTAAATGAATGTTATGTACTGTTTATCTAAAAGGGGAGGAATTGTTGTGTATGTACCTTTAAGAGAAGAACTGATTTTATACTGCAGTACCGGCAGTGACCACCCCTGTATAAAAGGCCCTAGCAGGCTTTTGTACTCCAGTCTGACGTTACCCTCTGTTCAGCTGCAAGCACGAGCAGAGGGAGCAGCCAGACTTTGGAGAGTGGATTAAAGTGGTGGTCCCCTGACCAGGAAGAGGAGGAGAACGTTGGACCACCACCACCACCAACTCCACCATCATTACATCAACTGAGGTGCCTGGAGAGAGAGGACAGAGGAGGAGAAGGAGAAAGGAGGCCTACATCAACATCAACCAGGGGAGAGGCCTTTTCTATCACTGCCTCCCCAAATTGGCCTCCACTTCAGGAGAGGGGGAGAGGGGAGAGAAACCAACTGCTTGAAAGGAGGGAAGAAAACTTCATCCGGAACATCTACAGGTGGGTGTTATTTGGGGCACTCTCCCAAGACTTTGTATTTTAGGTGGGGGGAGAAAAGAAGAAGCAAGGCCGGATCATCAAGGGGTGTAGTGTGTGTATGTGTGGCTCTTGTTAAAAGCTAGGCCACACACACCACTAATTAGCATCCCTTCTATTGCCTGCCCTGGGAGAGCTTGGAGCTGCCCAAGGTGAAGTCCTTAATTTAATTTAATTACATCGTTAAGACCTGTTGCAGGACTAAGCCTGGGCTTCCCCAGCTTTTCCAGGTGAAGACGTCTTCTCCCCCTGCCAGAAGACCACCACCACCAAAGACTTTTTCCATCGGAGAGTGCAACCCTGCCAACACCCACCCACCATCCTGAGTGGCAACACTGCCCTTTGCGGCCTCCCTCCTTCCCAACCCCCCACCTCTCTCTCTCTCTTTGTCTCTCTCTGCCTGTCTTTCTAAGGCACCTTAGTTTCATCTATTTTATTAATTGCCAATTGAGCAGAGGGGAGAGGGCCCCTCTCCCAATTTAAATCAATAAGGAGAGAGGTGTGTCCTCATTTTAATCAGCTCCCTCTGCTCAATAGAGGACAAAAAAATATATATATATACACCGAGGCCATTAACACCTTCAGGCCTGTGACTTGGGGTGAGTGTAGCCCTTAAAAAAAGCACCCCAGAATGGCGACTGCGTCTTCGCCGGTGGCGGGGCCAGCCGGGACCTATGCGAGTGTGGTAGCCACAGCCACAGCTGCTGTTCCTGCTGCCCCGTCACCTTTTCGATTAATAACAAAAAAGCTTGGGGTGAAGAGCTACACTCACCCCACTATGACCATCGAGGCCTGCGTCAAGGCCATGGCTGGGGTTGTCGGCCCCTCAGCCATCGTCGCGGCCTCGAAAATGTATGGGAAGGCTGTGTTCTTCCTGGGGTCGGAGCGGGCGGTGTCCCTGGCTGTCGCCAAGGGGCTTACCGTGGGCGGGACCTTCCTGCCGGTGGATCCTCTCGAGGCCACCGCGCAGAGGATCATTATTTCCAACGTCCCGCCCTATGTTCCTGGTGAGCTCCTCCTTCCCCATTTGCGACAACTTGGGGAGGTGAGGTCGGGGATCACACCCATCCCGCTCGGCTTCCGGGAGGCCAGCCTTCGCCACGTCTTCTCCTTCCGGCGCCAGCTGTTTATCCAGCTGGTGCGGGAGGAGGACACTGACGGGGTGTTCGTCGTCCTCCATGAGGGGACCGCCTACCGTGCCTTTTGGACGTCGGACGGTGTGAGGTGCCATGCCTGCAAGGAGGTGGGGCACATCAGGAGGAACTGCCCTGCCTCCAAGGCCGCCGGATCATCTCGTGCGGCCGAGGCTGGCGCCGCCGCCGCCGCCCTTCCCCCCGGATCTGCCCGCGCGTCAAGTACGTCTGATGCGCGGTTGACGTCGGGGGCCGATGCCACCAAGGCCTCCGGCGGGGGGGAGGGAGCATGTCCGGCCGGAAAGAAGGCGCGGGGAAAAAAGAAGCACCTTAGGGCGGGTCCCCCCGTGGATGGCGAGCCCTTGCCCCTTGAACCCCTTACACCCGCGCTCCTCGCGGAGTTGATCAGGGCAGATGTGAGCGGGAGGGGCCTCGTGCCCGAGCCTGTGGCCGCAACCACCGCAGCGGTAATGCCAATACCTGCGGCCGGGCTCGGGCCCGAGGAACCCGACAAACCTGCTCCGCCGGAGGGAGTCGAGGAGGAGGCCTTTGCAGACATGGAGGTCTCCCTCGCTCCCTCCGTGCTAAAAAGAAGGCGCGACCCCCTGGATGAGGAGGAGGACCAGGAGGAGGAAGGTCCCTCCGAGCAGGGGGAGTCGTCGCCCGCCGCGGGTACTGCGCCCCCCCCCCAGCGCTGTCGTCATCACCAGCGATCGGCAGGGGTCGCCTGTCCCTCGGGAGGCTGAGGCAGATGTGTCTGTCCAGCACGTGCCTCCCGGGGATGGGGATGAGACCCTGCCCGTGGGGGGGGTTGCGGAACAACCCGCGGCAGTAATTGAAATTGACCTTTTATCGGTGCCGTTACCCCTCGCCGGGTCGGGCAGCCTGGGGGCTGGGTCGGGCGAGCTCGAGGATAATGAGCTCGCCCAATGTGACCCGGACGTCTCCCAGGGGATGCTCGTCCTGGTAGAGCTTTTAATTCAAAACCCCCCGTCCGCTGGGTCGGAGGTTGGTGGCGGGGAGGAGGATGGCCCCCTGGCTGCGTCTCTGGTGCCGGACGTACTGGAGTAGCTGAAAATTGTTCTCTCCCCGGTTTCTCCAGTCGTTCCGGCGTCTGAGGCGGAGGGGAGCTCTGAACCGCCGCCGTCTTCTGGCCCGGCACCCCTAGAGGAACCCAGGGAGAAATCCTCTGCCGCCGATCCTGGGGGTGGGATCCGGGCGGAGGCGGGGCTGGCTGGCGCGGCCGAGTCGTTCGCTTCGCACTGCGCGGCGGATGGGTCGGCCGCTGGTGACGACCCCCTGGAGGAGGATGGGGACTCGGTGATGGGCACGGAGGACGATTCGGACTCCAGCGCCGACGTGGCGATGGATGACCTCATGCCCCTTGCCGAGCCTCCCCTCATTTCCGTAAGGGAACTCCGGGATTTTATGGCCACGTGCCTGGGTCAGCGCAATAAGGTCCGGCTGGCCCTCGACAGGTGGTCGGAGCTGGCGCTGCTCATCGATTCCGTCCGCGCCGCCGTTAAGATCATGGGCGCGGACGAGGGTGTGAACCCGCTCGAGCTGCGTCGGCTCACAACGTTTCTCACTGGGCTGCTGAGGAAGTGGCGGCTGACCAGCGGCTGCGCTTCCTCCCCCCGTTAGGTGTAGGTAGAGGTTGCACTATGCTTCTGACATGAAGATAACCATAGCCAGCCTCAACATCAACGGCAGCAGGGAGGCGCGCCGCAGATTCAATAACTTCTCGGTCCTTCGGGACGGGAAGTATGCGGTGTGCTTCCTGCAAGAAACCCACACCGTTCCGGGAGACGAAGCCACGTGGCTCCTGGAGTGGCAAGGAGGGGTCAGCATGAGTCACCTCTCCAACAATTCCAGCGGGGTGGCTATCTTGCTGGCCCCGCATTTTCAGCCGGAGATCTTGGGGGTCAAGGAGCACGTGCCGGGCCGCTTGCTCCAGGTCACTGTTCGCCTGGGGGGCGTGCCGCTCCATCTAGTGAACGTGTACGCCCCTCAGACCAGTGCGCAGCAAGTGCGCTTCTTCGAAGAAGTGTCCGCTCTCTTGGGCTCCATCGACGTGGGCGAGTGCGTCATCCCCGGGGGGGATTTTAACTGCACCCTCGAGGCGAGGGACCGTTCGGGTCCCCCGCGAAGCCCGGCGGCGATGGAGAAGTTGAGGGACCTGGTTGGGTCCTTTGACTTGGTGGACGTCTGGCGAAATCTCCACCCCGACTCCAGCGCCTTCACTAGCGTGAGGTCTGGGGGAGGAAGGTCCAGAATCGACCGCCTCTACATTTCCCGGGCGTACGTCTCCTGCGTTCCGGCAGCTTCCATGCGGCCGGTGCCGTGCATGGACCACCACCTGGTGTGGGCGGAGCTCGCTCCGCTGCACGCGCGGGGGGGGTCCGTGTACTGGCATTTTAACAACCTGCTGCTGGAGGACGCACGGTTCCGGGATTCGTTTCGTCGATTCTGGGCCGACTGGAGAAGGAAGCAGGGGGGCTTCCCCTCCTTGAGGCTATGGTGGGATGTGGGCAAGGCTCACATCCGTCTCTTCTGTCAGGAGTACGCGAAGGGGTCGACCAAGAGGCGGGAGGCCCGGGTCGGGCGGTTGGAGAAGGAGGTGCTCGACCTGGAGTCCCGTCTCGGTCAGGACGTCGAGGACCCGGCCCTACGGAAGGTGTACGAAGAGAAGAAGGGCGCGCTGAAGGACCTGCAGCTCGTCGGGTCCCGAGGCGCGTACGTGAGGTCACGGATCCAGCTCCTGCGGGACCTGGACCGCGGCTCCCCCTTCTTCTACTCGCTGGAAAAAAGACGGGGGGTCCGTAAGCAGCTCTTGGGGCTGCTGGCCGACGACGGATCTCTGGTCTCGGATCCGGAGGGAATCAGCGCGGAGACCCGCGCCTATTACAGGGCTCTGTTCTCTCCGGATCCGTCCAGCGAGGATGCGCGCAGAGTTTTGTGGGAGGACCTGACGAAGGTTGGCCCGGAGGGCGCCGAAAAATTGAACGCTCCGCTAAGTCTGGCGGAGCTGACCGGCGCCCTCCGCCAGCTCTCTAGGGGAAAGTCCCCGGGGCTGGACGGGCTGACCGTGGAGTTCCACAGGGCGTTCTGGGACGTCTTGGGGGGCGACTACGCGCGGGTCCTGGGGGAAAGTTTGGCGACCGGGGAGATGCCCCTCTCTTGGCGCAGGGCGGTCATTGTCCTGCTGCCTAAGAAGGGCGATCTCCGCCTCCTTAAGAACTGGCGCCCGGTCTCCCTCCTCAGCACGGACTATAAAATCTTTGCCAGGGCCATGTCTGCTCGCCTTGGCACCGTGCTGGCCCACATGATCCACCCCGACCAGTCCTACACGGTCCCGGGCCGGACCATCCACGATAACATCCATCTGGTCCGGGACCTGGTCCACCACTCCCAGAGGGCTGGTCTGTCGGTCGCCTTCCTTTCCCTGGATCAGGAGAAGGCGTTCGACAGGGTGGATCACGAGTATCTCTTCGGGACTCTGCGCGCATTCGGGTTCGGGACGCATTTTGTCGCCCGGATCCGACTTCTGTACGCCGCCGCGGAGTGTCTGATTAAAGTTAACGGGTCCTTGACGGCGCCCCTTCGCTTCGGGAGGGGGGTGCGTCAGGGATGCCCCATGTCCGGTCAGTTATATGCCATTTGCGTGGAGCCTTTCCTGCGCCTCTTGCGGAAGAGGTTGACGGGACTGGCTCTGCAAGGGCCGGGCGTGGAGGTGGTCCTCTCGGCTTACGCCGATGACGTGCTCCTCATGGTCACGGATCCCGCTGACTTGCGGAGGATGCGGGAATGCCAGCAGATTTACTCGGACGCATCCTCCGCCAAGATCAACTGGGAGAAATGTTCCGGACTCCTGGTGGGTCAGTGGCGGGTGGACTCCCTGCCGGAGGAGTTCAGGCCTTTCGCCTGGAGCACCACGCACCTCCTCTATTTGGGAGTCTACCTTAGCCCTGCCGAGGACGCTTGGCCGGCGAACTGGCAAGAGCTGGAGGCCAAAGTCACCGCTCGCCTAGGACGCTGGGCAGGACTGCTCCGAATGTTGTCCTACAGGGGTCGAGCGCTGGTCATAAACCAGCTGGTGGCCGCCATGTTGTGGTACCGGTTGGTCACTTTGATCCCTCCCCCTGCGTTTGTCGCCAAGATTCAGAAGAAGCTCATCGACTTCTTCTGGGACAAAAGGAAGCACTGGGTCTCTGCCGCGGTTCTGTGTCTCCCGCTTAGGGAGGGCGGTCAGGCGCTGGTGTGCCTTCGCACTCAGGCTGCGACTTTCCGTCTTCAGACGCTGCAGAGATACCTGTGCGTCGAGAATCCTCCGAGATGGTGTGCGCTGGCGACGTTTTTCTTCCGCCAGCTGCATGGCCTCAATTACGACACGCAGCTCCTGTTTGCGAAAGTGGGCAGCAGGCGTGCCGGCCTGCGGGAGCTGCCTGTCTTCTACCAGGAACTACTATGGGTTTGGAACTACGTCGCTTCCAGGCGGAGCTCTCCCCCGTCAGGAGCGGCGGCTCTCCTTCGGGAGCCGCTGCTCAGGAATCCGCACCTCCACGAACACGGGTTCGGGCGGCTGGCGGAGGGTAGGGCTGTGGCTGGCAAGGTGACCAGAGTTGGGGACCTGCTCGATGGCGGAGGAGCGGGCTGGATGGCGCCGGAGGAGCTGGCGCGGCGCCTGTCCTGGGCCAACGTCCGGCTCGCGGTCGAAACCATCGAATCGGTAAAAGCGGCACTGGGCCCCGACTCCACTAGGTGTATCGAGGCGGCTCAAGCACGTGGGGCGATCCCGTCCGAGCTTACCCCCGTTCGGACGGAATTCCTCATCGGCGCCCGGCCCCGAAACTCCCCTCGGGAACCGGCGCCTCACAACTTGAGCCGTCTCGAGGAAATACCCTCCGTGCCTTTTCATTCCGCGCGGAGGGGTTTCCTGTACGGGCTGCTCCTGCACACTCTCCACTTTGCCATCTTCGTCTACCGTCCGGACACGCCTTGGCGTGGCATTTTGCCGACCGGCGGTAGCGGAGGTCCCCAATGGAGGGCTCTCTATGCGGGAGTCCTCCCTTGTTCCATCGGGGACTTGGCCTGGAGGGTGTTGCACGGAGCGGTCCCGTGCAATAAGGTTTTAAGTAGGTTCACGGACTCCCAGGCCGCCTGCATTTTTTGCGGCCTGGAGGAGTCCGTGTTTCACGTTTATATGGATTGTGAGAGGTTGCAGCCCCTCTTTCACTACTTGAAGGGGCTGCTCCTCGATTTTTGGTTGCACTTCAGTCCCACGCTCTTGATCTACGGTCACCCGGTGCGGAGGGGAGCGGACAGGTTGGAGGACCTCCTTGTGGGCCTGCTCCTGGGCCTGGCTAAAAGAGCCATCAATTGGTCCAGGCAGCGGGCGGTCGAGGGGGTCGTCCAGCCGGATTGCCTGCATCTCTTCCGCGGCCATGTTCGCGCCCGGGTGGCCCTGGAGATGGAGCACGCAGTGTCCGCCGGTGCGCTTGAGTATTTCCGCGACCGATGGGCGCCGCGGGGACTGGAGTGCATCATCAACACAGAAAACCAAATTTTAATTTGATTTGTTAAGCTTTAGTTGAACTTTTGTTTATTTACAGTTGAATTGGGTTTTTTTTTTTGGGTCCAAATAAAAGAGTACCCTCTGTTCAGTAAAATACCTGTTTAATTGTTCTCCCGAAGTCCGTGTATTATTGAGGCGCGGACTTTACATCTACCATCCCCATTTGCAACATTCAATCTCTCCTGCCTCCTACCCTAGCACAGACTGTTCCTTCAATTCTAATAATAATAATTCTAAAAGGTGTAAGAGTGTTAAAAAAACAAGCCTGAAGGCCTTTGGGGAAAAGTTCAGCTGGTTTTCGCCTCCCATTAGCGCCTTAAGAGGGCGCTAATGGTGCGCAAAGCAACTAGCGCCCGGGCGCGGCGATATCTGCGCCTCTCGCGAAATTGACCGGACATTTTGCGGCGGCGCTAAACAATACCGCCCGATCTCCTGCACACGCAGATCTTGACATAATTTGAGAGTGCAACGCCCTTGGGGCGCCCCGGACCGGAAATTCAGTGGCGCCCCCCTCCTTTCTGCCTGGCGCTACCAAGGACAGGTTGACTGGAATGCTTCCCAGTCGCTGTGGGGCTGGGGGGGGGCGCTATTTAAAGGGGGCCTCTTCCTGGCTTTTGTGTGGTAGCCATTTTTGCACCACTCACTCTGAGAGAGAGAAAGAGATTTTGAGAGAGACAAAGTGAGAAAGAGAGACTTCTACATTGAGTCAACGCTGTCTGAGGTAGTTTTGGCTTCTGACCATAACTTTGCAGGTACTTTGGTTTTTGACCTTCATAACTTTGATTGCCTAGATACTATGGGGGCTGCAATGGATGGAGGTGTCGTCCTTCTCCATCACATTCGGAGGGCACAGAGGCGCAGAGAGAGTGTGGCAATCATGGCCAGATGGAGGAGGGCCAACAGGCCTCTGTACAGGAGACGTTACCCTCCCAGGGTTTTTTGCCAGCAGTTCTCCTACATTAACATGTCTGAGGAGCAGTGTTTGCGAAGGCTGCGCTTCAGCAAGGAGGTGGTCACTGAGCTCTGCCATCTGCTGCAGCCAGATCTGCAGCCTCAACTGAGGAGCAGGGCGTCTCTGTCGGTGGCAGTGAAGATAACAGTGGCTCTCAACTTTTATGCCACCGGCTCATTTCAATCAGCTACTGGGGACATCGCCAATATCTCCCAGTTCGCGGTGCATTGCTGCATCCGTCAGGTCACAAATGCCCTCTTTAAAAGGAGAAGAGAGTACATCTCTTTCCCCATGACCCCGGACAAGCAGCATGAATGTGCAATGGGCTTTGCGATGATAGCGGGCTTCCCCATGGTGCAGGGCACCATTGACTGCACGCATGTGGCTTTGCGCGCGCCGCAAGAGAATGCCGAGGGTTTCCGCAACCGAAAGGGCTTCCATTCCTTAAACGTTCAGTTGATCTGTGGCCTTCATCCTGCGCCAGACTTCTGTGGCAGACCTTTTCCAGGCACCGCATCACCCAGGTGGTTGGCTTCTCGGGGACAAGGGATATCCTCTGTGCACCTGGCTGATGACACCGCTCCGTACGCCCAACACCCCTGCTGAGCTGCAATACAACGAGAGCCATCAAGCTACCAGGAACATCGTTGAGCACACAATCGGCGTGCTCAAGCAACGGTTCCGCTGTCTGGACCATTCTGGTGGAGCCCTTCAGTACTCGCCTGAGCGAGTCTCCCACTTCGTTGTTGTGTGCTGCATGCTGCATAACCTTGCAATCCTCAGGACCCAGCCAATGCCACCAGGCATTGGAGCACCACCAGAGGAGGAGGAGGAAGAGGAGGAGGAAGATGAGGAGGATGATCATCAGCAGCACCAAGGCGGGAGGGAGGCACACAATGTACAAAGTGGAAGGGCCGTCCGTCAAAGGCTCATAGCAACTTGCTTCTACGCCCCTTCTGAGGAAATGACTTCTGCCATTCAAACAACCTGAATGAAACCATCCCGCAACCCCTAAGCCGGTCAAGGCAACAATGATTGCAAAGACCAAACATGTACATTTCGAATACAGAAACTTATTTATTTTACAAACTCCGTGTGTCTCATTTCCGCATGACAAACTAATAGAAAGAAACACCAAAAGAAACAGTCATTAACATAACTGGCTCTCACAACCTGGAGACAATGTCCAAAACAGTTTTAAAAAATTGACCACGAACCTCGGCCTTTAATAAAACAATGAACAACATTTTGTCACACCTCCTACTTTTTGCCCTTCGAGGGTGATCTGCTTCCCTTGTGAAATTCCCCCCTTCCCACCCTGCAGCTCCTCTGTAATGGGACCCTAGTGGCTGGAGCAAGGCTGGTGGAAGGCTGCTGATTGTCACAACCTGAGACTGCAGATGCCCTTGAAGGATGGCCTCGACCAGCTCTGGGCCTGGAGGACCCGGCTGCAGACTGCACCAACTCTGCATGGGCAGCAGCAGTCTGTCCTACAGGCGGTGGCAAGTGCAGTGGAGAAGTGACAGTGGTGGCAGCAGGAATGCTGTCATCTTGAGAGAGGACAGTACCTCCCTGCTCGACCGACACACTGACACTCCCACGGGGCAGCACTTCAGCATCCGGAGCAATCTGCTGGAGCACAGATTGCTGGCCTGCTGCGGCGCGGTGAGAGCCTCGGGGAAATGTGTCTGAACCAGCGAGGATGGCAGCAGTCAGTGCTCGCGTGGCCTCAATCTGCGTCTGCATGAGAGCAGCCAGTGACTGCATTGCAGCACTAAGCATTTGCGTGGTAGCCGCCTGTGCGAAGTGCTCCACACTCCTTGCCAGTGATTCAATGGATTCGGGCATCCTTGCCACTGCAGCCATGAGCTCAGTGTGCCTGTGCTCTGCCTGGGTGCTCATTTCAGCGAGGACTCGCTCCTCCTCTGCATCCAGTCCAGTGCAGCAGGACTTGATGGCATACTCTCCCTCCGGGGAGAAGGCCCCCGAGCTTCCCTACCCCCATCGCGTTGCTGCAGCCCGCTGGGTCCTGGAGCTTCACCCTCATCAAACCATTCCCCCCTGCTCCCCTCCAGGGAAGGCGTGTTCCCAGTGTGGGCATGGGCTTCCTCGGGAGAGGGTGGCGCTGATGCTCCGGCTTCCTCTTCCTCCTCGCCTTCAGCTTCACCGCCACTGGCAGCTTGAGAGCCCGTCTCCTTACCCGGTGAATCACCATCTGAAAGCAGGGAGGTACAAGAATGGCTTTAGCGTGAGGACAGGGTGGCAGCAAGGGAGGCATGAGTGCAGCGATTTAGTGATTTGGATTGAAAGTGTCAAAGGCTGGTGTTGTGAGGAACAAGTGGAAGGAGAGAGGTCAAAAAGGTGATGACCTTACCACCGCTGTCCAGAATGGGGTCGGCGTCTCCAGTGGCG
Organism: Somniosus microcephalus; assembly: GCF_052327205.1. Lineage (NCBI taxonomy): Eukaryota > Metazoa > Chordata > Chondrichthyes > Squaliformes > Somniosidae > Somniosus > Somniosus microcephalus. The sequence goes on from NW_028225495.1 coordinate 294,892, forward strand.
ACGGGACCAATTACCCGGCTTGCCACAATCCTGTGGACGCGCACCTCAAGATCGCTGAGGGGTTGCAGTTGAGGCCGCCCTCCACTGGTCCGTTGCTGCTGTCTCCTATTATGAGACAGCTTGGCCTGCAAGAAAAAGGACGGCGTCTGAGTAAATATACAGCCATGGTCTTGCCTGAAATGCCTCCCATTTTTGAATAGCCCTTACTGTATGCAGCCATGGTCTTGCCTGAAATGCCTCCCATTGATGAATAGCCCTTACTGTATGCAGCCATGGTCTTGCCTGAAATGCCTCCCATAGTTGAATAGCCCTTACTGTATGCAGCAATGGTCTTGCCTGATGTGCCTCCCATAGTTGAATAGCCCTTACTGTTTGCAAAGTGTGGAATGTACGTGTGTGTTTGCTGAAAGGGCCATAGGTGTTGGATGAGTGTTGGGCATTGGGGCTTTTAAGACCCTCTGGCCATAAAGTGAGGTTGAGATGGAGGGATGGAGAGGTTTTGAAAAAAAGGCACTCACCCTGACGACCCGAGTGAGGTCGTTGAACTTTTTGCTACATTGGAGATGGGTCCTAGGCACCATGCTGCTTGAGGTGACTCTCTGATCCACCTCCCTCCACTCTTCTGTACTCTCGTGGCAAAGGCGCCCTGCCACTCTTTGGATACAGAAAGGATCTTCTGCACTCCACCGCGCCAACCAGAGCCTCCAAGGCCCGTTCGCAGAAGCGCTGTGCTCGCTCCCTGGCCCTCTCCATAGTGTTTGGCTGCAAGATTTAGCCACAGGTCTGCCCAGGCCGAGATTCAAGGCTCCAATGAGCAGGGTGTGGCTGCAGAGCAAGATCGACCCTCCCCTTTAAGAACTGACTGGCGCCGGCGTGTCTGTGTTCAATCGCTAACTGGCAGCACCTGTGCTGCACCCGCCCTCTGAGGTAGCGCCTCGCACCTCGGCCTTAGCGCCTTAAGAGAGGTGTGTAGCGCCTGATTTAGTGCTCCAATCACCTCTAGGGGTGATAAAAGCCAAGTTTACCGTCAGAGGCGATAATTAGCGCCAGCCGCTAAACTTTGCGCATGGCCGATAATGGCGCCCCAAACAGGGCTATACCGAATTTCTCCCCCCTTGTGTCTTAATGCAAGGATATGATTGGGATTACAGAAACATGGCTCCAGGGTGACCAAGGCTGGGAACTCAACATCCAGGGGTATTCAATATTCAGGAAAGATAGGCAAAAAGGAAAAGGAGGTGGGGTAGCATTGCTGGTTAAAGGGGGGATTAACACAATTGAAAGGAAGGATATTAGCTCTGATGATGTGGAATCTGTATGGGTAGAACTGAGAAATACCAAGGGGCAGAAAACGTTAGTGGGAGTTGTATGCAGACCCCCAAACAGTAATGCTGCGGTTGGGGATGGCATTAAACGGGAAATTAGAGACGCGTGCAATTATCATGGGTGACTTTAATCTACATATAGATTTGGCTAACCAAATTAGTAACAATACTGTGGAGGAGAAATTCCTGGAGTGTATACGGGATGGTTTCCTGGACCTGTAGGGGGTTTTTCCTCTCTCTTGCCCGTTCTGGCCTCCTGCCAGGCTTCGTGCAAGAATTACCCTTGAGTGGTTCGACACACTCCCCCTACGGTTCTAGACCTTGGACTTAGATGCAGAGAACAGTAGTGCAGAGAAAAGAACTCAATAGACCAGGCTGAATAGCACGAAATGGATGCTTTTATTTTTAAACAGTTTGAAGCATTACAAAATACATGTCATAGGCACAGATTAAAGTAACTACAATCATGCACAAATTTATGAACTTGACTCTATGGAAATGGGGAACACACGGCACATCGAAAAAGGGGAAACACATTACGATTTCCCTTAACTCCCTCCCCTATACCTAAACTAAGTTTCGACCTGGGGAACCTGGGATCATGCTCACCACTCTCGAAATCGCGAGAAAGGGGGTTCGCAGCCTTTTTGGCACCGCTTTCCGTCGTCACGTGGATTTGGAAACTTCTGGCGCAGTCGATATTCTCTCTCTCTCGAAGCGGTGGGGTAGACACAGCCTCGATGAGCGCTCGTTAAGGTTGAGATCCACTAAGTCGATTTGGGTTCATGGAGCAGACCCAGATGCAGGCTATGCACATGGGAGAATCTTGTGGCCTAGATCGCCAGTCCTCCAGAGGGTTTCTTCTCCGTCGGCCTGGGTCGTCGATGATCTCCCGACCCCAGTACCCGGGCCACCCTTGTCGTCTTCTCGTCGTGGCCGAGCCTTGTTTGGCTGAACACCGACCACGTTGTCCTTTTTCCGAAACCGTCCGTCTTTAAAAAGACGAAAACGTTTTCATTGATCTGCCGAAGTGGAAGAGGCGCCGATCCGGGCACCGTCCGCCCTTCGTTCGTTCCTCGTAGAAGAGAGTTCTTGAAGAAATGGAAGCCTGAAGTCGCCCAACAGGAAGCCGTGGCAGTGAAGAAGAAGTAACTTAGATGGACTTTCAATCCATAGTTATACTCTTTTGGGACAGTCTTATCTCCCGCCAAATCATAGTCCTGTCTTTGTATTAATTTTGGCGGGCAGAAATCTCTGCAGGGGCGCTTTGTCTTGTAACGGAGCCGGTGATAACTTGAACTGGCCTTCCTGGCCGATAATGTCTGTTAATGTCTTTTGCATTGTCACTGTGGCTCGGTTCGCATATTGATCGGTCCGGACATTTTCCTTGATGGCTGCTAAACGGTTTTTCCTTTGTACGATAAATGGGTATAAGTGTTTTTACATTGTCCGCCCATATCTTGGTGGGCCCCATCCTGTACTTATAATCCGTTGAATATGTATGCTGTTGCTCTGAGTTTCGGTTCCCAGATACTGGCTTTCGTGGGCTCACTGTCTTCAATCCACAAGCCTGTCTGGCTTGCAGTAACAGAAATAAAATGGTTCATAAACTGATCACGGGGCCTGGCGGCCATTTTGTATGCCCTTTTTATCAAAGGTTTTTCTGTGCAAGCTTACTTTGGTCAATAAACAGTCTTATTTTATCCAGTTTTCTTGTGTGATTTTTGCTGATCTTACAACCAATATGTCGAGGAACCAACTAGAGATCAGGCCATCTTAGACTGGGTATTATGTAATGAGAAAGGATTAATTAGCAATCTAGTTGTGCGAGGCCCCTTGGGTCGGAGCGATCATAATATGATAGAATTTTTCATTAAGATGGAGAGTGAAGTAGTTGACTCAGAGACTAGGGTCCTGAATTTAAATAAAGGAAACTACGATGGTCTGAGGCGCGAGTTGGGTAGGATTAATTGGGGAATGTTACTCAAAGGGTTGACAGCGGATAGGCAATGGCAAACATCCAAAGATCGCATGGATGAACTACAGAATTTGTTCATCCCAGTTTGGCACAAAAATAAAACAAAAAAGGTGACTCAACCATGGCTATCAAGGGAAATTAGGGATAGCATAAGATCCAAGGAGAGGACGTATAAATTGACCAGAAAAAGCAGTAAGCCTGAGGATTGGGAGCAGTTTAGGATTCAGCAAAGGAGGACAAAGGGATTAATTAAGAGGGGGAAAATAGAGTATGAGAGTAAGCTTGCAGGGAACATAAAAACTGACTGTAAAAGCTTTTATAGATATGTGAAGAGAAAAAGGTTGGTGAAGTCAAGCGTAGGTCCCTTGCAGTCAGAATCAGGGGAATTTATAATGGGGAACAAAGAAATGGTTGACCAATTAAATACATACTTTGGTTCTGTCTTCACAAAGGAGGACACAAATAACCGACCAGAGATGTCGGGCAACATCGGGTCTAATGAGAGGGAGGAACTGAAAGAAATCAGTATTTGTAGGGAAATGGTGTTAGGGAAATTGACGGGATTGAAGGCCGATAAATCCCCAGGGCCTGATAATCTACATCCTAGGGTACTTAAGGAAGTGGCCCTAGAAATAGTAGATGCATTGCTGGTCATCTTCCAAAATTCGATAGACTCTGGAACAGTTCCCATGGATTGGAGGGTAGCTAATGTTACCCCACTATTCAAAAAAGGTGGTAGAGAGAAAACGGGGAATTATAGACCGGTAAGCCTGACATCGGTAGTGGGGAAAATGCTAGAGTCCATTGTAAAAGATGTAATAGCAGAGCACTTGGAAAACAGTGACAGGATCGGACAAAGTCAACATGGATTTACAAAAGGTAAATCGTGCTTGACTAATCTACTGGAATTTTTTGAGGTTGTAACTGGTAAAATAGATAAGGGAGAACCACTAGATGTGGTGTATTTGGGCTTTCAAAAGGCTTTCGATAAAGTCCCGCATAAGAGATTAGCGTGTAAAGTTAAGGCACATGGGATTGGGGGCAAGGTACTGACTTGGATAGAGAACTGGTTGGCAGACAGGAAGCAAAGAGTTGGAATAAACGGGTCTTTTTCCGAGTGGCAGGCTGTGACTAGTGGGGTACTGCAGGGATCGGTCCTAGGACCCCAGCTATTCACAATATATATTAATGATCTAGACGAGGGAACTAGATGTAATATCTCCAAGTTTGCAGACAACACAAAGTTGGGTGGGCGTGTGTGCTGTGAGGAGGATGCCGAGAAACTCCAGTATGATTTGGACAGGTTGGGTGATTGGGCAGAAGCATGGCAGATGCAGTATAATGTGGATAAATGCGAGGTTATCCATTTTGGTGGCAAAAACAGGAAGGCAGATTATTATCTGAACGGCAATAGATTGGGAGAAGGGGAAGTGCAACAAGACCTGGGTGTCCTTGTGCACCAGTCGCTGAAGGTAAGCATGCAAGTGCAGCAGGCAGTTAAGAAGGCAAATGGTATGTTGGTCTTCGTAGCGAGAGGGTTCGAGTACAGGAACAAGGATGTCTTGCTGCAGTTGTACAGGGCCTTGGTGAGACCACATCTTGAGTATTGTGTGCAGTTTTGGTCACCCTATTTGAGGAAGGATGTTCTTGCCATGGAGGGTGTTGTGTATGTAACCTGTTCCACCTTAAGAGAGCTTAAGCCTGTTCCACCTTAAGAGATGTACTACTTTCTCAGGCTGCTGTAGACGTAATACCGGGGGTGAACACACCGGTATATAAGCACTGTGCAGTAATCTTGTATTCAGTATAGTCCCTACCTCCAACCAGTAAAGACCTGTTTGAGTTATACGCTTAAGTCTTTGTGTTAATTGTTCAATACAATACACATACTTAACACTGGCGACGAGTCAGGTTCTTACCCTGCGGCAGTTATTCCACGGCGGTTGAAGAGAGGTTTCAAACCTCACCACTCACCACCCCACTGGAAGCGACAGGCATTAGGACCCTGAAGCCTCCATCAGCTTGTGAACCGGAGTAGAAGACAGGACTGGGGAAGAGAGAGGTACAGGGCGATAGCGATCGGCAGATAAGGGCCGGGCCGCTTTGAAGTGAGGGGCGCAGCCGGGCCATCGATCGCAAGCACTGATAAGGGCCGGGCCGCTTTCAAGTGCGAGGCGCAGCCGGGCCATCGATCGAAATCCCTGATAAGGGCCGCACTCGGGCTGAAAGGCGCGGCGGCTGCAGAAGCTCAAGGTGCGAGAGCCGCGGTGAAAAGCGTGGGCCATCGATCGCGGCGGAGATAAGGGCCGCACTCGGGGGCTGAAGGGAGACGGCATCGGGGGACGGGTGAAGACCGCCAAGCGCGGGAAAACCGCCATTTTGTGGGCGGAGGACGACGGCAAGAGCGGGAAGCCGCCATCTTGGATAGCAGTAAAAAAAAAAAAAAAATCTGAGAAATTGCAAATCTGATAAAGTACTACAATGCCTAAACACGGGAATATTAGCAACTTTGATAGTGACATCGAAGATTGGGCCATATATGTTGAACGAGTTAAAAATTATTGTAAGGCCAATAAAATTCGTGAGGCTGATAAAGCACTAACATTATTAAATTTAATGGGTGCGAAGACATACGGGCAATTGAAACACCTGTTATCACCAGATGAACCGGCGGATAAGACGTTCGATGAGATTGTTACTGTCCTGAAAGATCATCTAAACCCCACGCCGCTGATGCTAGCGGAACGATTTAAATTTTACGACAGAAGGCAGCTACAGCATGAAAGCAATGCTGAATATTTGCTGGAATTGTGTAAATTAGCGAAATATTGCCAGTTTCGAACGGGACTGACAGATGCACTACGAGACAAATTTGTGTGTGGTTTATTTAAACAGGATACACAAAAGCGACTGCTCGAGGAGAATGAGCTGACGCTTGAGAAGGCGGTCACTATGGCAGCAGCACACGAAGCCGCAGCGAGAGGCACGGCAGTAATGCAGCTACGGTCACCGGAGCTCAGTGCACACAAATTGGGTGTGAGTTCTGGCAAATGTTATCGTTGTGGAAAGACAACGCATGATCAGAACCAGTGTTGGTTTAAAAACCAAGAATGTAGAACTTGTGGTAGGCTTGGACATATAGCTAGAGTATGCAGGTCAGGGAAGAAGACCAGCAACAAGAAGTCACCGCAAGGGAAATACGCAAAGGTACACAAGGTGGCCGAACAGGAGTCTGATTCAGACGCAAGCAGTATTGAACTGGCTAGCTTAAGGGTACTCAACGTTGGTAAGGGTGCAGACCTCCAGACAATTTGGGTTACTCTTCAGATAGAAGGAGTCCAAGTAAAAATGGAATTGGACACTGGATCGGCATTGTCGGTCATGAATAAGAAAGATTACAGAAGGTTATTCCAACATATTCCCCTACAGGATACGGAGATTATATTGACAACCTACACGGGGCAGAGAGTGTACCCCATCGGGACAATAAAGGTTGCAGTGGCCAACAAGGGCGAAGGAAGTCAAATAATGGACTTATATGTGCTACCGGAGGGAGGTCCACCACTACTAGGCCGGGAGTGGTTTAGAAACATAAATATGGACTGGCATTCGCTAAAAGCCATAAAGAGTGAGAACTCGGTGCAGATAATCAGCCCAGACTCTAAAACTGATGATGGTAAGACCAACCCATGTGCAAAAGACAAAGTTTCAGCACAGAATTCCACTGAGCAACAACAACATAGTTTAACAGAGAATTCTGAGTCTGTCAAGTCTACTGATATGCACATTTTTGAGGGACACTGGGCTCGAACTCAACTCCATTTCAAACTACAACAGCAATTAGAACAAATGATTCGCCGTTTTGAGCAAGAGATGAATGAAATAAAAAAGTTCTTTGTTACAGAGTGGGAGAATCTGGAAAGGCAACAGAAGCAACTGATGGAGAAAATGGAGCAGGAGCACACCAACCATCTGCGCGAGGAGGCCGAACGAATCAAAGCTGATTCAGGTTCTGAAGGTGCGTGCCATAATCTGGTGTCAGAAGAGTTAACGGTCAGCCAACTCCTTCATATGCTGAGGGACAAGACTCTGAAATGGGAAAAACTTGAACACGAGCTGCGATCTTCAAAGGAAAAGGGTTCGGAGCTCTCAAAAGTCATTGAGATGGCTGATGTGACGACACAGACTGAAACAACTGCAACAGAGCAGCCATTGGATGCCAAAAGTACGCTGACTCACGTCAATGTAGAACAACAGACCGCTGAAACAGCTGCTCCGGTAGAGGGACTGCATAGTCCGAGCAATCAATCTCCAAAGGAAGTTGAAGTATTAAAATCACAAATGAGGTCACTAGTAAACGACTTGCTGAAAGCCCAGAAAAAGCTGGATGCAGAGGTACACATGAAGAAGTCTCTTCAGGAAAGATGTCTGGATTTGGAACAAGAGCTGGCTAACGTCCAGCTGGGTATGGAGGAAATAGACGACCCTCTCGCTGGCCTAGCTCAGGACGACACCGAATATTACCATGACCTGTCGGACGACTCCGAATATTACGATGTCCTGTCCTGCCCAGCTTGTAACTTCGACCCCCAAAGTGCAGAAATCATGGAGGAGCACCAAAAGTCTACGGAACATCGGAAGAAGGTGGCTTTACTACGGGAAGTAAGAGAGATAGAGAAGGAACAGCAGTCGGATAGCGTCCAGTTGGGTAAGGAAGAAGTAGAAGGGCCTCTCGACCTGTTGAGTGATAGTGAATACTACGAGGATGTGGTATGCCCAAATTGTGATGGAAACTCCCAAAGTGCTGAAATCCGGAGGAAGCACTTAAGGTCTAAAGAACATAGAGAGTTGGTAGCATTACAGCTGTCCGCCGAGAAGATGGGAACGACAAGAGTTGTAAAAAGGCAGAAAAGAAAAAGAAGAGGCCGAAAATAATAATTGTTTAAAATATTGTTACTTCTACTACCTCCGGCCGAACACTACGAAAAGATGCTGTCTGGAACGAATTAAGATCAGAGACTGAATTTACGAACTGTTCCCACAGAGACTGAACCTGTAAACTGTTCCCACTAAGAGTATGTTGCAACTGTTCGTAGAGATTGAATCTGTGAACTGTTTTCCGCAGAGACTGAATCTGTGATATGTTACGTTAAACATGAAGTTATATATGTATATATGTTATTACGTTATGTTAAATGGGGGGGATGACTATAAAGCTAAGAAGGGAGGAGTGTTGTGTATGTAACCTGTTCCACCTTAAGAGAGCTTAAGCCTGTTCCACCTTAAGAGATGTACTACTTTCTCAGGCTGCTGTAGACGTAATACCGGGGGTGAACACACCGGTATATAAGCACTGTGCAGTAATCTTGTATTCAGTATAGTCCCTACCTCCAACCAGTAAAGACCTGTTTGAGTTATACGTTTAAGTCTTTGTGTTAATTGTTCAATACAATACACATACTTAACAGAGGGAGTGCAGCGAAGATTCACCAGACTGATACCTGGGATGGCAGGAATGACGTATGGGGAGAGATTGGGTCGATTGGGCTTATACTCGCTGGAGTTTAGAAGAATGAGAGGGGATCTCATTGAAGCTTATACAATTCTAACAGGACTAGACAGACTAGATGCAGGAAGGATGTTCATGATGGCGGGGGAGTCCAACACCAGGGGTCACAGTCTAAGGATAAGGGGTAAGCCATTTAGGACAGAGATGAGGAGGAATTTCTTCACCCAGAGAGTGGTGAACCTGTGGAATTCTCTACCACACAAGGCAATGGAGGCCAATTCATTAAATATATTCAAGAAGGAGTTAGATATATTTCTTAAGGCTAAAGGTATCAAGGGATATGGGGAGAAGGCAGGGACAGGGTACTGAATTTAGATGGTCAGCCATGATCTCATTGAATGGCGGAGCAGGCTCGAAGGGCCGAATGGCCTACTCCTGCTCCTATCTTCTATGTTTCTATGTTTCCTTCCTCCCCTCCCCCTTTCCCTGCCTCTGCACCTGCTTAAAGCCTGTTACATCTCTAACTTTTTCCAGTTCTGATGAAGGGCCACAGACCTGAAACGTTAACTCGGTTTCTCTCTCCACGGGTGCTGCCTGGCCTGCTGAGTGTTTCCAGCATTTTCTGTTGTTATTTCAGATTTCCAGCATCCGCAGTATTTTGCTATTGTATCTGTACTAGTCTGTTTGTCTGATGATGGTGTGGGGTGGGTTGGGGTGGCTTGTTTCATTTGGCACATTTTCGCATGATTATCTGTCATTTATCACATTGCTGTTTGTGGGAGCTTGCTGTGCGCAAATTGGCTGCCATGTTTGCTACATTACAACAGTGACTACACTTCAAAAACTACTTCATTGGCTGTGAAGCGCTTTGAGACGTCCTGAGGTCGTGAAAGGCGCTATAGAAATGCAAGTTCTTTATTTCTTTTTCTTTCTTAAGCTTAGCTTGATACAAATGCTTGAAGTTTTGCTCGGTAGATTCTCTCCTGTTTATTATTCCTGGTACCGAGGCTTGTGAAGGTATTGGAGAAGGTATAGGGTCTTTCGAGACAGCTTGCAGACTGGCGAAGCTATGGGCCCAGGAAACATTAAAGATGAATAGAAAAGACACAAAATTGTAACAAGCCGTTTAAGCAAAATATACCGTTAAGCATGAAAAAAAAGTTTCGGGGGAGGAAGCGAGTCTCAATGCACACAGTGTACCCGCTGCAACTCTGAAGCTGCACCATTCGCTTGGCGACTGTGGGGCTGGACTTTATCAGAGAGGTGTCAGGCCCTCCAGCTGTCAGTTCTCTTCTTAGGCAGTCCCTCGGAACCGAGGATGACTTGCTTCCACATTAAAAATGAGTTCTCAGGTGGCTGATGAGTCCAATGCGGGACCTAGAGTCTCTGTCACAGGTGGGGTAGATGGTGGTTGAAGGGGCGGGTGGGTGGGGTGCTTGTGTTGACATGCGCTCCTTGCGCTGCCTGCGCTTGGCTTCCGCTTGCTCCCGGCGAAGAGACTCGAGATGTTCAGCGCCTTCCCGGATGCTTCTCCTTCACTTTGTGCGGTCTTGGGCCAGGGATTCCCAGGTGTCGGTGGGGATGTTGCACTTTTTCCAGCTGCCAGTAGAGGGAGCAACATACTCAGCTTTGCCCCAATGTTTGAATCCCCAATAGCCTCGTCTGTCTCGATTGGAATTGGAGGGCCGTCAACAGAAGGGGGAGTCGATCCAGGATTCAAACATTTCTGCAATTCCGCGCCCGACATCCCAGGAGAGACGACGGGAAGATTGTGGGACTTAGGTGGGCGGGGGAGAGGGTGAAATCAGTCTCGGGCGGTGGTGCTAAAGGGACGATAACGAATTGGCGGCCCGGGTTAAATCCCGCTCGATTCTCCTTTACATTGTGGAATCGGGCGGAGTGTAAAGTGGGCCGCCGAGGCCCTATCGCCCGCTTTACGCCATTGGCTCCCTCAATCTCTCCCTTGTGTGCTCTGGAGCCCAAAGCGTCTCCAGAATCATTGAGAACCAATAAATCCAAGTTATGTTCTTGCAGAAATCGGCAGGTTTGGGAACGAAAATATTTAATTTATTAAACATCATGGCAAATTTAGGTAGAAAGAAACAAAATGAAACTCGCGATTCTGGGCCGGTAGATTTAAAATGGAGAACGCAGTTGAAAATGGTTGGATTTCAACCAAAACTGGAGAATTAACTGCGGCAATTCGTCTTCCAGTGTTCCAGTCCTGGAAGGCTATATTTTGGAAAAAAGGGCCACACTGTCTTGTCCTGAAGTTTAAGTTGGCTGACTTCCCTTTTTAAATTAAAAAATAGCAGATTGGTGCTCGATCTTCATTGGTGCATTGTATTAATCTGCAAAGTGGTTAGAATTGTTTGCTTATTCCACAAGGGGAGTCTCTGAGACGTTCAACTAGCTCATGTTTGATGGCGAAGCCTACCCCATGGAGGCAGCGTTCTTCTTCAGGTTTGCCTTTCCAGAAGAAGGTGTAACCAACGCCTTGCTCCTTGAGCTGGCCTTCCCCTGCCCGCCGGGTCTCGCTTAGGGCGGCGATGCCTATGTCGAAGCGTCTGAGCTCCCGGGCAACGATAGCAGTACGGCGTTCCGGTCTGTCGCTGTTGGGGGTTGTCCATGAGGGTCCTGACGTTCCAGGTCCCGAACTTCATTTTAAAGGGTGGAAGATGCCTGTGCGTGAATTCTTTTAATGTGGTGTTGTATCTATGCTTTAATGCGTTCAATCAAGCATGTAGACACGTCGAATTAAATCAGAGTCAGGCAGACTGGCTTATAACTGTGATGTTCACTTTATTGCGTAAAATGGCCGACTGCCGTTTTCCCGGGTAATTCCCATAATGCAATGCACATTACATTACCGTATTGACTGGTGTCAAACTCGCACATTACATTACCGTATTGACTGGTGTCAAACTCGCAATCAATACACGACATCCCCCTTTTCCTTGGAAACAAACTTGCAGTTTACAAACAGTTGCTTACAATAACACTGCATAACTTATTTGGCTTATAAACTTTTTACAAACTTGTGTCTTACCACACAATTAAATAATTCCCAGGTTGTAAGAGTCATGAAAGTTTAAGAAAGAAAATACTTTAAAATATTGGTTAAATAGTATAATACAGTTAATTTACCTGACTGACTTATTGTATTGAGAAACCCCCTCTTTTCTTGTTACAATAGTATAGGCTGAGTGACCCCCTTTATTCTTGCTACAATGGTACAGTCCTTAAGCTTGTCACATGGTATCCAGCCATTTTACAGCTCAAGCACCACGAGGCTGGAGAAGGCAGAAGCTTTGAGGGCTGGAGCAATACAGTTTTTGACCGTGTGCATTTAAATGTGTTTTGCTTTGTAATTCTGTTTGTAAGGTGTTACAGTAAACAGTTTAAAGATAAAGTTATGGTTTGGAACATTTTATTTCGACACACGTCTACTCGTTGCTAAAGCCTCAAAGCTCAGTGGCTGCATGTTTGGAAATTACGAAGCGCCACTACATTAGTCAAAAACTAGCTCCCTAAGAAGGAAAGGACGGAATTGTCGATGAACGTATATACATGAATGGTCACGGAGCCAGACGACAATATAAGAAAGCGAAGGTACAGTGACTGTTACTTGCCTTGTTCATTCTATTGAGAAGCTAAATAAGAGCTGCGGGTAAAATGGCCGAGGCCTTATGGAGCCGTGAGGAGCTTTCCCCAGCCAGAAGGATTGTTGGCCAAAAGAGGGAAGTAAAGCTCACCCCAAAGGCAATGGAAGAGAAGTTACATAGAAGCATAGGTGCAAGGAGGGCTAAATTAGCTCAGATAACTGGAAAAATGAAGATAATTGATTGTCTCATGGAAGATAATGCTAATATTAAGAAAGTTGAAGACATAATGCATTATGATTTCTCCAAGTTGCATGAAGAATTTAATGTACTCAATGAAGATGTATTAGCACTTCTGTCTGAAGAAGAGGGAAATGCTGATCAGCACAACTGGTTTGATCTTAAATCATCCAGCATTAAGGACTATGTCAAGGCCACAGAACAGTGGATGTTAAAGATTCGTCAAGATGCTGATTCAGCAGAGAAAGATAAAGATGACGATGAAGTCGGACCAGATGATAGCATTTCAGAGACTTCAGCCAGACTGAGCAAAAATTGAAAAGTAGGTAGCTCTGTTTCTGGACACAGGTCAGTCGCTTCTACCACATGCTCATCGCGACGCATGAGAGAGGAGGTTGAACGGGCAGCATCTTTAGTGGAGAAGCAAGCTCTTGAACGGGAAGAGGCCCAACTGCAGGCCCAAGAGGCCCAACTGCAGGCCCAAGAGGCCCAACTGCAGGCCCAACAGGCCCAACAGGCCCAACTGCAGGCCCAACAGGCCCAACTGCAGGCAAAGAAAGAACAGCTGGAGCTAAAAACAGCTATTGCGGTCTCAGATGCCAAGTTGAGTGTGTATGAAGATTATGAAGGCTCACAGGATGGCATGAACGAATACTGCCAGTCAATGTTGTCACACAGAGTTGGATCCAGGGTACCTTCAAGAGTTAAAAGACAGTCTGTAGGCCATCTCCTGACATTACAGCGTGGAAGAGAGGCCTCTCCACTAACAGGAGCACGTGATGCTACCCCAGATGTCAGGCGGTCTAGACTAGACCCTGCTGATGACCACCAGAGGCCTGAAGACACAGGGAGAAGCCTATACCGAGTGATGCAACGTCAGAACAAAATTACAGAGATGCTTGTAAAACAACAGAATCTGTTTTGACTCCCTCAAAGAGACATACCAGTGTTCCAAGACGACCCACTCAAGTATAAGCCCTTCATCAGATCCTTCGAACAAGCCATTGACTCCAAAACAGAGAGCAGCAGTGATAAGTTGTACTATCTGGGACAGTACACCAGTGGTAAACCACAAGACCTGGTCAGAAGCTGTGAACACATGAGACCGGACCGGGGATACATAGAAGCCAGGAAGTTGCTGCAGGAGCACTATGGTAACGAGCTGAAGATAGCCACTGCATATATTGAAAAGGCTATTAAGTGGCCACAGATCAGATCGGAAGACGGGGAGGCATTGAACACATATTGTTGAGATACCGCGGCAAACGTGGGAGTCGAGGCCAGAGCTATTGAAAACACAACTGCTTTTATTCTAACCACATGGCAAACAGGAACTAGAAAAGCCCGCGCATCCACTTAAATACTTCCCAGACAGGAAGTGCTCCCGGCAGCCTGTCCCTGCGGGAAACAAGTTGCTGGAGGAAAGGGCCCCTGGCTGGGGGCTTCTGCTTAGACTGTCCGTGCCGCCGTGAGCGGATTATGTCCAGTGGTGGCGTGTCACCACAGAGCTCCCCCCAGAATCCGCTTAGGAGGAGTGGACGAGTCGTGACGGTGGTCTAATGGTTCTGCCGCAGCGGCTCTGAGTGGTCGCCGGTCTAGTTGGTTGGGTCGGGCGGTTCGCCGCCGGCTGTGCTGGCTTGCCGGGGGGACGGCCTCTAGTTGGAGGCTGGGCCACGGGGACCTGTTCCCCTGGTTCTGTGTGTGCTGGTTTCAGCCGGTCAATGGAGACTGTGTCGACCCTGTCGCCGAGTCGCAGCTTGAAGACCTTGTCCCCGGTTTGTAGTACCTCGTACGGTCCGTCGTACGGGGGTCGCAGGGGCCTGCGGTGCGCGTCGTGTCGCATGAAGACGAAGCGCGCCTGCTGTAAATTTGGCGGGACGTGAGGTGCGAGTTCGCCGTGTCGGTTGACCGGAAGTGGGGCGAACTGCTGAGCGGAAGAGAAAGAGTTCAGCCGCTGCTGTTCGGCCGACCAAGGCTTGTTAGGCTCCGGGAGGAATTCGCCTGGGACGCGCAGCGGTTGTCCGTAGACTAACTCCGCTGCCGAGGACTGGAGGTCTTCCTTGACCGCGGTGCGTAGGCCGAGTAGCACCCACGGTAGGCGGTCAGTCCAGGTACTGTCCTGCAGGCCGGCGTGGAGTGAGGCCTTGAGTGACCTGTGGAAGCGTTCACAAAGCCCGTTGGCCTGCGGGTGGTACGCCATGGTGCGGTGGAGCGTCACCCCAAGGTTGCGTGCTGTGGCCGTCCAGAGTTCGGAGGTGAACTGGGCGCCTCTGTCGGAGGTTATGTCGGCCGGTACGCCGAACCTCGCAACCCAGGTGTTAACGAACGCCCTGGCGATGTCGGCTGTGGTGGTGGAGGTCAGCGGCACTGCCTCAGGCCAGCGTGTGTAGCGGTCGACCATCGTGAGGAGATAAGTTTGGCCTTGCGATGGCGGCAGGGGACCGACGATGTCGACGTGTACGTGGTCGAAGCGGCGGCTGGGTACCTCGAAGTCTCCCAGGGGTGCTTTGGTGTGCAGCTGTACCTTAGCCCGTTGGCAGGCGAGGCAGGAGGTGGCCCAAGTCCGAACATCTCTGCTGAGGCCACGCCAGACGAAGCGCTTGGAGAGGAGTTTGACGGATGCGCGGGAACCCGGGTGAGAGAGCCCGTGGAGCGCGTCAAAAACGCGGCGGTGCCAGGTCTCAGGGACGACCGGCCTGGATTGGCCGAGTGAGACGTCGCAAGTGACTGCCGTGGCTTCGGGCCTGTGCGCGACCTTGGCTAGGCGTAGCCCTGGCAGGCTGGTAGCCGCCGAGAGGAGGTCTGGGTCTGTGAGCTGGGCCGCTGCTAGTTGTGCGTAGTCGACCGCGAGGTGATTCGCACAGACGGCGGGACGGGAAAGGCAGTCGGCGACCACGTTGTCTCTACCGGAGACGTGCTGGATGTCCGTAGTAAACTCGGACACGGCCGCGAGCTGGCGTTGCTGCCTAGCGGACCAGGGTTCGGTGTGCTTGGCCATCGCGTACGTGAGTGGCTTGTGGTCCACATACGCGGTGAAGTGGCGGCCTTCCAGGAGGAACCTGAAATGGCGGACCGACAGGTGGAGCGCGAGAAGCTCGCGGTCGAAAGTGGAGTATTTGACCTCCGGGGGGCGCAGTTGGCGGCTGTAGAAGGCAAGTGGCTGCCACGCGCCATTGACCCACTGCTCGAACACGGCCCCGATCGCGTGGTCGGAGGCGTCGGTGGTGAGCGCGACCCGGGCATCGGCCTTCGGGTGCGCTAGCAGAGTGGCGTCGGCGAGCGCATTTTTGGTGGCGTCGAAGGCGGCTGCCGTGTCAGTGGTCCAGGCTACGTCCATCTTGCCGGATTTTCCTCGGAGGGAGTCGTATAGGGGCTTCATGAGGGCTGCAGCTCTGGGGATGAACCTGTTGTAGAAGTTCACCATCCCGAGGAACTCTTGGAGGCCCTTGATGTTTGTGGGGCGGGGAAATTGCTGGACGGCCTGCACCTTGTTGGGCAGGGGGACGGCCCCAGCAGGGGTGATGTGGTGACCGAGAAAATCGATCTCGGTGATGGCGTCGTTGAGGCGGCGGTAGTCCCCGCAAGGGCGCCAGCCTCCGCCGGGCTTGGGGGCGATGTGGAGGGGCGAGGCCCAAGGGCTGCTGGAGCGGCGGATGATGCCGAGTTGTTCCATGGTGGCGAACTCGGCCCACGCGATTTCCAGCTTGGCCGGGTTGAGTCTGCGGGCGTGGGCAGAAACTGGGGGGCCGGTGGTGGGGATATAGTGTTCCACACCGTGCTTTGCGGCTTTGGCCGAAAAGGTCGGGCTAGTGAGAGCGGGAAACTCAGCTAGGAGTGCCGAGTAGTCATCCGTGGCGTTGGCGAGGCAGTAGGTAGTCAGGCCGGCCGAACGGGCCGGGGTAAAGGCGCCGGGGATGGGGGCCATAGTGTTGATGTCGACGAGGCGGTGCCTCGGAATGTCGACGAGGAGGCCGTGGGCGCGTAGGAAGTCGGCGCCGATGAGTGGGCAGAGGACCTTGGCTGTGAGGAACTCCCAGCGGTAGCGGCGGCCCGCGAGGTCGAGCGTGATCATGCGGGTGCCATATGTGCGAATGGCAGAGCCATTGGCTGCAGCCAGTGTGATACCCCGTGTGCCGCGTTGGATCTCGAGTGCGGAGGCGGGGGTGATGCTGTGCTGGGCCCCTGTGTCGCACAGGAATCGGCGGTTGATTCTGTCGTCAGTGACGTACAGTAGGGGCTCCTTCTGCCCCGCGGCCATCGCGGGGGCCGGTGCGGGGGGGGTTTTGAAGGTACACGGCGGCGTGCAGCGTTGAGCCCTAGCGCCAAAACGGGTGTGGTAGTAGCAGTGACCCGGAGTGGTAGGGCGGTCGGGCCTAACGGGCCGGGAAGACCGCGTGGTCGTTGCCGTGAGGTCGGGCGCGACGTCGCGAGCGGCCTGTGCAGAGAGCAGCCGGTCGGCCTTTTCGGCTATATCATTCAGGTCCGTGGAGCCAGACTCCACAATGAGCGGGCGGATGCTGGCGGGGAGCTGCCGAATGAAAAGCGTGCGAAAAAGGGCGCCGGGATTTTTGTCGTCTGAGAGGGACAGCATGTGGGAGAGCAGGTCTGATGGTGAAGCGTCACCAAGGCCGGGGAGGTCCAGGAGTTGGCAGTGGCGCTGGTAAGAGGACGTTTGAAATTTTTTAAGTAGCGCAGCCTTCAGATGTTCGTACTTGCCATCCGTTGGTGGATCCTGCAGCGCTGCCCAAACCTTGGGGACTGTAGCGTAGGTGAGCGAGGCGACGAGGTAGTCGTACTTCGTGGCGTCGACTGTAATGCCTTTCAGCCGGAATCTGGACTCAGCTTGAACGAACCAGGCTTCGGCGAGGTTCTCCCAAAAGTCGGGTAATTTAACCGTGACTGCGTTTGTATCCGCCATGCTAGCTTAGGATTCGTCCTGAGCGTCGGGGTCACCAGTGTTGAGATACCGCGGCAAACGTGGGAGTCGAGACCAGAGCTATTGAAAACACAACTGCTTTTATTCTAACCACATGGCAAACAGGAACTAGAAAAGCCCGCGCATCCACTTAAATACTTCCCAGACAGGAAGTGCTCCCGGCAGCCTGTCCCTGCGGGAAACAAGTTGCTGGAGGAAAGGGCCCCCGGCTGGGGGCTTCTGCTTAGACTGTCCGTGCCGCCGTGAGCGGATTATGTCCAGTGGTGGCGTGTCGCCACAATATGTTCTTTTTCTCATAGGATGTCGCAACACCATGGAGGATGTTGAATTCATGGAAGAGATGGACAATCCTACGACTATGAGTATCATCATCTCTAAGCTTCCTTACAGGATGAGAGAACAATGGAGAAGAACAGCCTTTGAGATAATGGAGAGACGGAAAAGTAGAGCCAGGTTTGCAGACTTAGTGAATTTCATAGACAAACAGGCTAAAATTGCTCGGGACCCATTGTTTGGAAACATCCAGGATGTCAGCCCAACTACTGATGGAAGAGTGAAAGCCAAGCCTGCTGAATCAAAGACTCTCAGGAAAGGTGGTTCCAGGGGAAGTAGCTTTGCAACTATCGTCACTCAGGCTGGGGAAGAAAAGTCTCAGAACTCATCTCCCAAAAAGAGCAGCACAGTGACGCCTGCTAATGCCTTTCAGAAGCCATGTTTATTCTGCCAGAAGAATCATACATTGGATTTCTGCAGTGACATCAAAGCACAGCCACGTAAAGACAGAATCGAATTTCTGAAGTACAATGGCCTATGTTTTGGATGTCTCTCTCAGGGGCACCTGAGTAGAAACTGTAAGCAAAGAACAACATGCAGAGAGTGCATTCGGAAACATCCCAGTCTGCTGCATATCCACAAAGAAGAACAAGTCTCTAAGAAGAGTGAAGAAAACAATACAGACGAGAAGGTTGTTTCAAGTGCTTTGGTGTCGCTAGAACCAGAGACTTGTGGATTCACTGGGGCCGGTGACAGTGATTGTATTCTTGCCATCGTACCTGTAAAGATCAAGTCTAAGAGGAGTGAGAAGTTTGTGGAGACTTACGCCTTCATGGATCCAGGTAGTTCAGCAACGTTCTGCACAGAATCACTCATGCGACAGCTGAACGTTAGAGGCAGAAGAACAGAAATCCTATTACGCACCATGGGTCATGAGAAGTCAATGCAAAGTTATATCCTGTCAGACTTAGAAGTGTGTGGACTTGAAGAGAAGGACTTCATAGACCTGCCTAATGTTTTCACACAGAGGGAGATTCCTGTTAAAATAGGGAACTTAGCTCTGCAGAAGGATGTGGAGAGATGGCCTTACCTGGAAAAGGTGCGTCTCCCATATATTGAAGCAGAAATTGGCCTATTAATTGGAACCAATGCCTACAAAACTATGGAGCCATGGCAGGTGATAAACAACAAGGACGACGGACCCTACGCAGTCAGGACAGCCCTTGGATGGGTAGTCAATGGACCGGTAAGGAGAGATGATGGCAACAAGTCGAACAAGGAGCAACGACAAAATGTAACAGTTAATCGTATCTCTATCGCAAGCATTGAAGCGCTGTTGATACAGCAGTTCACACACACAGAATCACACAGAATCCCCACAAGTGCAGATAGAGGCCATTTCAGCCCATCGAGCCTGCACCGACACATATCCCACCCTATCCCCGTAACCCCACGTATTTAATCCCCTAACACTAAGGGTCAATTTATCATAGCCAAATCAACCTAACCCGCACATCTTTGGACTGTGGGAGGAAACCGGAGCACCCGGAGGAAACCCACGCAGACACAGGGAGAATGTGCAAACTCTGGTTTGCCACTGAGAAGACAGACCGCGAAGATGCTGAATAATCACTGCATAGCAGAGCAGCGCGCCATCAGTCTAAAGAGAAAGCTGAACAAGGACCCCGACTTTCACGAAGACTACAAAGGCTTCATGAGAAACATCATAGCGAAAGGCTATGCTGTAAAAGTGCCCGAGGACCAGTTGAACAGAGAAGATGGAAGGGTCTGGTACATTCCTCATCACGGTGTGTATCACCCAAAGAAGAAAAAGATCCGTGTAGTGCTTGACTGCACCGCCTCATTCAGAGGAACTTCACTGAATGACCAGCTGCTTCAAGGTCCTGATCTTACTAATACCCTCATTGGCGTCTTGACGAGGTTTAGTCAAGAGCTCGTTGCCATGATGGCAGATATAGAATCAATGTTCTACCAAGTCAGAATCCCTGATGAAGATGCTGATCTTCTGTGTTTCCTTTGGTGGCCAGATGGCGACGTTAGTCAAGCGATGGTGGAATGTAGAATGGCTGTACACTTGTTCGGAGCCACATTATCTCCCAGCTGTGCAAGCTACGCTCTCAGAAAAACTGCAGAAGATGGCAAAGGCAAAGCACCATCAGAGGCTGTGGAGACAATCTTCAGAAACTTTTACGTCGATGACTGTCTGAAGTCCGTGTCAACAGAAGACGATGCCATTGCACTGTCAAGAGACCTTAGAACTCTGTGTTTGAATGGAGGATTCCATCTGACTAAGTGGGTAAGCAACAGCAGAGCAGTTCTAGCTTCTATCCCAGAAAAGGAAAGGGCCACTGAAGTCAAAGATCTGGACCTGAGCCACGATGTCCTTCCTATCGAGAGAGCTCTTGGTGTACAATGGTGCATTGAGTCAGACACGTTCAACTTCAGAATAATGGTGAACGAAAGACCATCCACAAGACGAGGGATTCTCTCCGTGGTCAGTTCCATCTATGACCCTCTTGGATTCCTGGCACCACTCATTCTGCCGGTGAAGCTGATCCTACGAGAGCTGTGTAGAGACAAGAGAGGTTGGGATGAAGATATCCCAGAAGGTCAAGCTCAGAGATGGCTCAGATGGTTGACAGATTTGCAACAACTTTCTAGCTTCAATGTCAGCAGATGCATCAGGCCTGTGAGTTTTGGAGTTACAAAGACGGCTCAACTACATCATTTCTCGGACGCCAGTGAGGACAGCTATGGCACAGCTACTTACCTCTTGCTGACAAATCAAAAGGGCCAGAAACATTGTGCCTTCCTCATGGGGAAATCCAGGGTGGCTCCGCTGAAGCAGGTCACCATCCCGAGACTGGAGTTGACGGCAGCGGTTGTTGCAGTTAAAGTTGACAAGGTGATGCAGAAAGAGTTACAGCTCCCACTAGAAGAATCTGTCTTCTGGACGGATAGCACGACGGTGCTGAAGTATATAGAGAATGAGAAGATACGCTTCAAGACCTTCGTAGCAAACAGAACCTCATCCATTAGAGAAGCTACACAACCATCTCAATGGAGGTATGTAAACACCTCATTAAACCCAGCAGATCAAGCCTCACGGGGATTGAAGGCTGAAAACTTCATGAGGAGTGAAACTTGGATACAAGGCCCAAGTTATCTGCTGGAAACAGAGAGATCATGGCCAGAAAGACCAGATATGCCAAGTCAGATTGCTGAAGATGACGTCGAAGTCAAGAGATCAGTCACAGCAAATCTCATAACTACGAAAGAGAACTTTGACACAGTGAACAAGCTTGTTAACCATTTCTCAGGATGGCACCAGTTGAGGAAAGCAGTTGCATGGTTTCTAAGGTTGAAAGAGTTGCTGCTACACCTGAGCGGTAAGAGAAAAGAGTATCGAGCCACTATCCATCAGTCTGAAAGTAACCCTGATAAGCAGAGAATGCTTCTACAGCAATGTATGCACCAGCACAAGACCACATTGGGTAAGAATTCATTGACCGTGGAGGATTTGGCCAAGGCTGAGATGGAGATAGTTTGCTTCAGTCAAAGACAAAGATATCCAGAAGAAATCGAAGCTTTACAGCGAAATGCTCCAATCAAGAAAGGTAGTCATATCTACAAGCTGGACTCTACACTGCAAGATGGAGTACTGAGGGTGGGAGGGTGACTAAACAAATCTGCTATGCCAGAGGAGGCCAAGCATCCTGCTATCCTTTCTAAGGACCTCCGGGTTGCTACTCTCATTCTTCAGCATATACACCAGAGTATTGGACAGAGTGGGAGGAACCACGTGCTTGCGAAGCTAAAACAAAGATACTGGATTCCAGGAGCTAATTCTGTAATAAGAAAAATACTCTCTGAATGCATTGTTTGCAGACGGTTACACGACCCTGGAAAGACCGATCACAAAACTCTGCCTGCTACAAGAAGCAGCGTGAAAGGTTCCTGAACAAAAAGAAGGGGACATTTATATTGTAAATATGTTGAACTCATTAGTTTATGACTCTTAAGAATGTTTGAGTAATTGATATGCTTCATGTGCCGAGTCAATTAGGGGCCGGAATGTAAGAGTCATGAAAGTTTAAGAAAGAAAATACTTTAAAATATTGGTTAAATAGTATAGTACAGTTAATTTACCTGACTGACTTATTGTATTGAGAAACCCCCTCTTTTCTTGTTACAATAGTATAGGCTGAGTGACCCCCTTTATTCTTGCTACAATGGTACAGTCCTTAAGCTTGTCACATGGTATCCAGCCATTTTACAGCTCAAGCACCACGAGGCTGGAGAAGGCAGAAGCTTTGAGGGCTGGAGCAATACAGTTTTTGACCGTGTTCGTTTAAACGTGTTTTGCTTTGTAATTCTGTTTGTAAGGTGTTACAGTAAACAGTTTAAAGATAAAGTTATGGTTTGGAACGTTTTATTTCGACACATGTCTACTCGTTGCTAAAGCCTCAAAGCTCAGTGGCTGCATGTTTGGAAATTACGAAGCGCCACTACACAGGTTTAAACATTTAACATCACCCATGCAGTTCTCGCACAGTTTATGTTGTGACATAATCAGACAGTCTTTGGGGTTTTCTTTTAAGCCTTTGAGGTCTGGCTATATTGGGTATGTCTGACATGTTGGTGTCAGTGGGTATTGCCTGTGTCACAGTGGTATATGTGTCAGGGTCTACTATACTGTCCTTAGTCCCTTGTGTTTCCTCCTGCTCATGGAGTGTCTCCTTTGGTCCATTGGTTCTGTATTTCTTCACAAACGTAGTGTTTCTCGAGTAGCGTGCTCCGTCTGGAGATTCTACTACTACTTGACTCCCTGTTTTACTCAAAACTTTGTGGGGTGTGGCATTAAAAGGAGTGGTGAACTTGTCCACTTTGTCCTGCCGTACCAGCACCGTGTCGCCAACTTCCACCTCTGAGTATTGTGTTCTCCGCTGTTCATCTGCATATAGTTTGGACTTGCCTTTTTGTTCTGCGTCCCGGTCACGTACTTCCATGTCTGCACGCGACTCTGTGATGTCTGGCAGCTTTCCTCTCATTTTCCGTTTAAAGAGCAGCTCTGCCGGGCTGTTTCCTGTCGTGGCATGGTCAATGCTCCTGTACACAGTCACATATTTTCTAAGTTCACGTTTCCAATTTAGTCCTTCTGGCTGAGCAATTCTGATTCTCTTCATCAGCGATGCATTCTGGCGCTCGACTTCTCCGTTAGCCTAAGCCCATTTTGCTGTCGTTTTCAGGTGTTTGATCCTGTTGTTTTCACAGTATTCTTTGAATAATTCAGATCTGAATTGGGGACCATTATCAGATTTGCAGGTGATTGGCAAACCATGACGGCTGAAGATTGACTCTAAACTATCAATAACCTTCTCTGTTGTTGTGGAGGCCATGATGTCGTATTCATAGTAGCGACTATAATAATCAACTACCACAAGAATGGAGTGGTTGGATGGCAAGGGTCGCAGTAAGTCTATAGCTACATCCTGCCAGGGGCCCTCTGGTAATGGTGTTGGTCTCAACGGTTCAGGTGGGTCGGGTCTGGCTACTATCTGACAGCCGTGGCACGCTTTACAGTGTTTTTCAGCTGCCTTGTCTATGCCAGGCCACCAAGCCTTGGTTCTGAGATGTTGCTTTGTTCCAACTATTCCCAAGTGTCCTTCATGTGCTAACACCAGGGCTCGTGCGTGTAACACTGTGGGTAGCACGATGCGTGTGCCCCGAAGAACTAGGTACCCCACTACGCACAGCTCATTTGCAATTGCTGCATAAGCTTTACAGTTCTCAAAATGTCCGTTTGTGATTGCCTTCCGTACCTCAATCAGCTTTGGGTCGGTAGCAGAGGCTTCCTCCACCTCTCTAGTAGTGAGTGCTTTTGGTGTCGCACTCACAGCTACAAATCTCACGTATTCATCTGAGCCATGAGAATGTCTCTCCTGTTTTGCTGTCTTCCCCAGCAATCGTGACAGTGGGTCTGCAATGTTTTGCTTGCCTGGAATGTGTATCACCTTAAAATCGTACGGCTGTAATCTAAGTATCCATCCCTCTATACGGGCACAGGGTTTAGAGTGTGGGCCGTATATCACTTGTAATGGCTTATGGTCAGTTACCAAGTTAAATTTTCGGCCACACACATATGGATGCAGCCTCTCACAAGCCCATACAAGAGCTAAGGCCTCTCTCTCTGTTTGAGAGTATTTCCTCTCACAGTCTGTTAAACTACGACTTACATAGCATATTGGCACCTCTTGTCCCTGTTGGTCCTGAACGAGTACTGCGCCTAAAGCTACAGGACTGGCATCTGCTATCACCTTGGTTGGTGCATCCTTATCAAAATATGCTAAAGTGCCGGCTCTGGCCAACTCTTCCTTGAGTGCACTGAATGACTGTCTCTGTTGTGATCCAAATTTAAATGGTGTGTCTTTTCTCGTCAAGCGTCACAGTGGCTCTGATAGCGTTGCAAACTGCGGGATGAATCTGCTACTGTACCCAACGAGTCCCAAGAAACTCCTCACCTCTGTAGCATTCTCTGGTTCCTGAGCTTCTGCCACCGCTTGCACTCTCTCTGCTGTTGGTCCAATGCCCTTTTCAGACAACAGGATTCCCATGAAAATCAATCGGTCCATGTTGAATTGGCACTTCTCTGAGTTTAGTGTAAGTCCACTTTCCATTAGTCTGGTCATGACAGCGTGCAGGCGTCTGTCGTGCGTTTCCTGGTCGTGTGCATGCACGATAATGTCATCTGAGATGTTTTCAACACCCTCTATTCCAGCTAAGGCATTAGATATCTCGTGCTGATATTGCTTACTAGCTGAAAATACACCGAATATCAGCCTTCTTATGTTAATTAATAAATAGACATTCTTATTATGAACACAGCTAGCTTTTGCTAGACACCTTTATTGAGCACATGTGGACTAGGTACAGTATCTGTAGAGGCATCCATCTTGACTGCTGCTTTGTGGGTAGCCTAGTGCCTCATGGGTAATGTAGTCTTAATATACATACAGTTGGGTAGTGTAGTCTTATATACATACAGCTATATACAGCTCTACACAGCTCTACGGCTCCACCTAGTGTTCACTATAGAATGACATGTTATTGATCATTACATCCCTCTTTCTTTGAGATTTAACAAAATCAATATCAATCAACTTTCAAGAAAACAATAAAGATAATATCAGTAACACTTTTGTTAGTGCTCTATAAACATAAACATTTTCAAAACAGTCAACACATTTTCAAAGCTTTACATTGTACTCAAAGATTAAGTCTATCAGGCTTTTTTACTTCACGTGTGAATCTTCTCAACACGGGTAAGTCTGATGTGTCTTCATGAGATTGTTCTGGCGGTGAATGACAAGATGCAGTTGCGGCATTGTCATCAATCTGGTCTTGAATAGTCTCTTGTGTTTTTAGGAGGGAACAGCGGTTCCTCCTGAGAATCTGTCCTTCCTCAGTTCTAACAGTGTATGACCTTGGTCCTACTTCCTCAAGAACTGTAGCTTTCCTGTTCCATGCATCTGGATCCTCAAGCCTGACAACATCATTGCTTGTCAATGGTTTTAGAGTTTTGGATGACTTGCCATAGTATGATTTCTGTTTCAGCTTTAACAGTTGAAGTCTCTGTCTCAGTTCCTCACTTTGCTGTTCTTTTGCACAGCAGGGTAGCGTGGTGCGCAACTTGTGACCCATTAGTAGTTCAGCAGGTGAAGAACCACAGTCTAAAGGTGAGGCTCGGTAGCTCAGCAGGGCGAGATAAGGATCAGACTTTCTTTCTGTCGCTTTCTTCAGTAGCTGCTTGAGAACTTGAACACCTTTCTCTGCCTTACCATTTGACTGAGCATACAAAGGACTGGATGTGATGTGCTGAAAGTCATAATGTGCTGTAAACTGTTGCCACTCCTTACAGTTGAAGCACGGACCATTGTCGCTAACGGCAATCCTGGGAATTCCATGTCTGGCGAAGATGGATTTCACATGCATTATGACACTGCTTGCTGTGGTGCTTGAGAGCAGCGTCATCTCAGGATAGTTAGAATAGTACTCAATCACTATTAGATAGTTTTACCATTTAAATGAAAGAGGTCCATACCAACCTTTTGCCATGGTGCTGTTGGTATGTCAGCTACTATCATTGGTTCCTTTGCTTGTTTGTTTTGGTGTTTCTGACATGTCTCACATTTGCCTATCATGTTCTCAATGTTCTTATTTATGCCAGGCCAATAAACAGTGTCTCTTTCCCTCCTTTTGCATTTTTCAATTCCGAGGTGTCCCTCATGAATCCTTTTGAGCATGCCTTGACATAGAGCCTGTGGAATGACTATTCTGTTCTGTTTTAGTAATAGTCCACTTGCGACACTCAATTCTGACCTTATGTGAAAATATTTTGGACAGGAACCTATTGGCCAATCATGATGAATGTTCTCTATTACTGTTTGTAATACTGTATCTTTTACTGTTTCTTCTGCTATTTGCTTTGATTTTGTGTCTGACACGGGCAGCGCAGCAGTGACCATACTCACATGAACATCCACATCCACAATGACTCATTGTGGGTGCTCGGGATAGTGCATCTGCTAACACTATGTATTTGCCTGGTGTGTAGATCAGTTCAAAGTCATATCTTTGCAGCTTCATAATGAGTCGTTGAATCCTTGGAGACATCTCATTCAGGTTCATTTTTATGATGGCAACCAGAGGGCTGTGGTCTGTCTCAACTGTGAAGGTGGGAAGTCCATATATGTAGCCATGAAACTTTTCTAGTCCAACTACCAAGCCTAGACATTCCTTTTCAATCTGGGCGTATCGACACTCAGTATCAGTCATAGACCTGGAGGCATAGGCAACAGGCTTCCAATCTTCACCCTCTGCTTGTAGCAAGACCGCACCTAGGCCATCTTTTGATGCATCCGTTGACACTTTGATTCTTTTTGTTGGGTCAAAGAAGGTGAGTACAGGTGTGGTTGTCAGCACTGTTTTGAGGTTTATCCACTCTTGTTCATGTCTTTCTGTCCATGCGAACTCATTTGTTTTATGTAGCAGGTCTCGCAGACAGGCTGTCTTGGCTGACAAGTTAGGAATGAACTTTCCAATGAAGTTTATCATCCCCATGATGCGTAGCACTCCTTTTTTATCAGTGGGTTGGGGCATTTTGAGTATGGCGTTTACTTTTTCCATATCTGGCTCTATTCCTTTACCAGATAGATTATCTCCTAGGAAAGTGACTTCCTGGACGCCAAACTGACACTTGGCTTTGTTGAGCTTCAGTCCATTCCGGCGTATGCTCTGTAGCACTTTAGTCAGTCGCTCATTGTGTTCTTTCAGTGTGGAGCCCCAGATGATGATGTCATCAACATAGATTCGAACTCCTTCCAGACCTTCAATTATGTGTTCCATCGCTCTATGAAAGATTTCAGATGCAGATATTATCCCGAAAGGCATTCTGAGGAAACAATACCTGCCAAATGGTGTGTTGAAGGTACAGCATTTGGTGCTCTCTTCATCCAGCTTTAGTTGCCAAAATCCTTGTGAGGCATCGAGCTTTGTAAAGTATCTGGCACCTGACATTTCACTGGTGATTTCTTCTCGCTTGGGAATCTGGTAGTGTTCACGTTTTATGTTTGCATTTAAGTCCTTTGGATCCATGCATATTCTTAGATCATTGTTCTTTTTCTTTACACATACCATGGAGTTAACCCAGTCTGTTGGCTCTTCGACTTTCCTGATGACTCCTAGTGTGGTCATTCTGTCCAGTTCATTCTTGAGCCGGTCACGCAGGGGTGCTGGAACTCTTCGTGGAGCATGTACCACTGGCTGAGCATCCTCCTTTAGCTGGATCTTGTAAGTGAATGGTAGAACTCCAAATCCTTTGAACACACCCTAGAAGTTATTCACTACAGAATCCACCGAGTCATCTGGTCTGCTTATGGCACAGTTTACACGGTAGACTCTCTTGACCAGTTCTAAGTCCTCACAAGCTTTGTCACCCAGTAGTGAATCAAGTCTTTCAGCCACAACAGAAAACATGAGATGATGCACTTTGTCTTTGACTGTCACTTTAAGTCTGCAGACACCTAAGCTATCTATTTTCTGTCCATTATAGTCCTTCAGTAGTACTGACTTTTTCTGTATTTTGGGCTTCTCTTTCATATTGTTAATGTCACTCATACTGAATAAGTTTGCTTTTGCCCCAGTGTCTAATTTCAAGGTAACTAATGCTCCATTTACCTGCAGTGGGATCATCCATTTGTCCTCTTTTACTGCATTAACTTTATGTTTAGCATTGTCCATTTCTGAGGGCTGCACATTTTCTGTATCCTTTTTGATATTGTCACATGACACCATTCCTACAAAAACTGTCTCACTTAAATCAGTGTCCTCAATTACATTAACTCGTTGCCCTTTCTTAGTTTTTACTTTTGAAAAGCATTGTTTGGCAAAGTGATTCTTTCCATTATACTTTGTGCACCTTTTTCCAAATGCTGGGCATTGTCTTAACTGGTGTTTGTAACCACAGCGTTTACAATTAAAAATTTCATCCTCCGATTGCTTTTCATTTCTGTTCTGCCCACGTTTCTTCACCTTGTAGGACACAGCACCGACAGCAGCATTATCACTCATTACAATCGCATCATTATTGATTTCAGTGAAAGTCTTCGCGTGCTTTCGAGCTAACTTGCTGGCTTGGCATATTTTCACAGCGTTTTCCAAATTTAGTTCGGTTTCTCTCAACAAACGTTTCCTGACTTTTTTATCATGAATACCAAACACAATCTGGTCACGAATCATGGATGCTTTGAGCTCAGAGAAATTACATGTCTGTGCTTTCAGTTTCAGATCAGTTATAAAGCTATCAAAAGTCTCATTTTGCTGCTGTGTCCGAGAACAGAAGGTGTATCTTTCATAGGTCTCATTCTTTTTGGGAGAGCAATGTGCATCAAATTTTTTTAGCACATCTTCTAATTTTTCTCTGTTCTCCTCTGGATTAAATACAAATGTATTAAATACCTCTATCACCTGTGGGCCTGCAACCGTAAGCAGCAATGCTATCTTCCTTGCGTCTGGCTTCGTACCGAATCCGATGGCTGCAATGTAGAGTTCGAATTGTTGTTTAAGGGTCTGCCAATTGTAGTCGATATTTCCTGTGAGTTTCAAATGCTCTGGTGGCTTCAAATTCTCCATGTCACTTTTCACAATTTTCAGCAGATCTTCACCATCCTGGTACCATCTTATGTTCATTAATAAATAGACATTCTTATTATGAACACAGCTAGCTTTTACTAGACACTTTTATTGAGCACATGTGGACTAGGTACAGTATCTGTAGAGGCATCCATCTTGACTGCTGCCTTGTGGGTAGCCCAGTGCCTCATGGGTAATGTAGTCTTAATATACACACAGCTGGGTAGTGTAGTCTTAATACATACAGCTATATACAGCTCTACACAGCTCTACGGCTCCACCTAGTGTCCACTATAGAATGACATTTTATTGATCATTACAAGCCTCTTCTACCTGTATACTCCGTTATGTACTGCAAACTGTTGAATCCATAAATCTTAAGGTATGGTGTTCTTCAATAACTAGACGGAGGCTGTAGATTAACAATCAACAGGTGTTTACTGGAGGAGGGTAGCAGTACAGATGCCTGCTCAAGGCTTATATACAGGTGTGGTCACTGCCAGTACTACAGTATACAGGAGCTGTAAAAGTAGTTCTCTCTTAAAGGTACATACACTACACAAACGTTGTGATTTCTCGTGACTCAGGGGTCAGTTCTAGCTGGTGATAACCCCATTTCAGGTCTAGCTTACTAAACACCGTCGAGCCGTTCATACCTTGGAGTATCTCATCAACGGTGGGGATTGGCTATCGTTCCCTCACTATTGCCTGGTTTGCTCGTCTCATGTCTAGGCATAACCTTACATCCTTATCCGCTTTTGGTACAATAACCACAGGATTTACCCATGGGGTGGGACCAGTTACAGGTTCGATAATGTCCATGTCCCTCAATTGTTTTATTTTGGCCTCTACTACCCCCCCTTAAGTTGAATGGTATACGCCTGCGTGGCTGGGCCACAGGCTTCACTTGTGGGTCGATATACAAACTCATCTGTTTTGTGTTCCGCCTTCCTACTCCCTGGAACACCTTTGGATACCGCTGTTCTAGTAGCTGTCTTACATCTACTACAGCTGAGACATATGCGCCTATTTTTAAAACTCCCAGTTTCATGGCTGTCTCCCTTCCTAGCAACGGCTCTCCATGGCCTTTAACCACAATGAACTCCACCTGGTCAGTTCTCTTACCTATTGTAATCCCACATGTGAATACACCTTTAACTGACAGTGGTCAGCTAGAAGCATAAGAGAATAACTTTCTCTCTGTCTTAGGGACATGTGACTGACACTTAATGGCCCAGAAATTCGGGTCCCAACGCATGAGTACGCACGGGGTACTCGTGCGTGGGCCCGATGGAAGTGCCGGTTTTCTGCATGCACAGCGCATGCGTGGAAAACCGGCACTTCCGTTCCCCTGAAAGCAGGGGTTCAGAGGTAGAACGCATGCGGCGTATGAGGCAGCGCGTGCGCATTGAACTTTGCCGTTTTTCTGAATTGGTGCAGTGAGGGTAAGTCCCCAGCATTTACACATTTAAAAAGCAGGAGTAAAGCCCCCCAGAAGCTCCGTAACGCTCAGGAGGAAGAACTCTTTCAGCAGTGGGGCTTCTGAACGGCACATTTTTAGTTGTGAAAGGTGTAGTGTATGTGCCTTTAAGTCAGAACTACTTTTACAGCTCCTGTATACTGTAGTACCGGCAGTGACCACACCTGTATATAAGCTTTGCGCATGCCTCTGTACCCCCAGTCTTGTGACTACCCTCCTCCAGTAAAGACCTGTTTATTGTTAATGTACAGCATCCGTGTGATTATTTAATAACAGCATATCCACTGAACCACGGATCCAACAGTGGCGATGAGTGTCGATTCGAATCTACCTGCAACATTAAAAAAAAATAGTCGAGGCCAGGAACATGGGCATCGAACACGAGCAACCACCCAGCAGTCAGGCAGAGATTGAACTTCGCAGGGGAGGCTGTGGAGAGCCGGGCTTGGTTCCCCAGCCACGACGAGCAGCAAGAGACCGACGACAGGTCCAGCGCAGACCCTTCCCGAGCAGCGGCGGCTGGAGCCGACCGACGGCGGAGAGAAAGCCGAGCAGCGTCGACGGGGTAAGACAGAGGGTGAAGAGCGCAGGGCGCAGCCGGGGGTTGAACACCGAGCGGCGTTGAGAAAAAGAAAACAAACCGGAGAGAGAGAGGGTAGAGAAACAGTCGGGTTCTAGACTGAGTGGCATCGAAAAATATAAAAAGAAGAATGCGCAGAGCACAGCCAGTGCTCACGGGCTGAACAGGGTCCGCGGGGCGAAGAAAGGGGAGCGCGGGAGACGCCATTGAGCCGCGGAGAAGAAGAAAGAGCGCGGGAGACGCCATTTTTAGAAGCCGCAGCGGAGAAAAAGGGCAAGCGCGGGAAGGAAGGAAAGCGCGGGAGATGCCATTTTGTGCCAGCGGAGAAGAAGGGGAAGCACGGGAGGCGCCATTTTTGACAGTTAACTCGCACCCAAGGATGCCGAAGAGTGGCAGTATCTCTACGTTCGACAATGAAGTCGAAGATTGGGCGACATATGTGGAACGTATTGAGGTGCACTGCAGGGCGAATGAAGTGCCAGATGCTAATAAAGCACTGGTTCTGTTAAATTCCATGGGTGCAAAAACTTATGGGTTACTGCGAAATCTAATAACCCCAGAGAAGCCGGTAAACAAGAATTTTGAAAGCATAGTAGAAATCCTACAGGACCACTTAAACCCCACACCATTGCTGATAGCAGAACGATTTAAGTTCCATAAAAGGAACCAACACAAAGACGAAAGCAATGCTGAGTACCTAACAGAACTGCGCAAGCTATCGAAACACTGCCAGTTTGGAGCGGGACTAGCAGATACGTTAAGGGACAAGTTTGTGTGTGGGCTACAAAGTGAAGGAACCCAGAAAAGGCTTCTATCAGAAAAGGACCTTACGCTGGACAAAGCTTTCAGTATGGCAGTATCACACGAAGCAGCCGCAAGGGGCGCTGCAGAGATACAACGGAGACCGCAAGAATATGGCACCAATGAAATGTCCTATGGAACAGGGAAGTGCTATCGCTGCGGCAGAACAACACATGACCAGAAAGATTGTTTGGTTCAAGGACCAAGTGTGCAGACAGTGTGGGAAAGCAGGACACATAGCAAGAGTCTGCAGGTCTGGGAAGAAAACCAACAGTAAGAAATCTCCACAGGAGAAGTACAAAAAGGTACACCAGGTGATGGACAGTGGTTCAGACGAACAGAAAAGTGACACAGACTCCGGAATCAAGGAGCTGGGTTGTCTGAAACTACATAAGGTAACAGAAATGGAGGATCACCAGACTATCTGGGTTACACTCAAGATAGACAGAGTCCAAGTGAAAATGGAATTGGACACAGGGTCAGCTCTAACAGTCATAAATCAAAGAGACTACAAGCGGCTATTTTCACACATACCCTTGAAAGCTACAGAGACTGTCTTGAAGACGTACGGGGCAAAAAGTCTACCCCAAAGGAAAAGTAAGGGTGAAAGTGACATATAAAGGCCAGGAAATACCTAAAATAGATATATATGTATTGCCAGATGGAGGACCACCACTGCTAGGACGTGAATGGATCCGGAAGATACAATTTGATTGGCATTCCATACAGGCACTGAAGGTTTAGGCCAAAAAGGATGACGACGTCACACCTGGACGACTGTCAAAAATGCTAACTGATGCAAAAGAAGTGTTCCAGGAGGGACTAGGAACACTAAAAGGAATAACAGCAACGATTAAAATAGAGGCAAATGCAAGCCCAAAGTTTCTGAAGGCCAGACCAGTGCCTTATGCGATCAGACCAGCTGTTGAAGCAGAGCTGGAAGGGTTGGAACATTCAGGAGTACTATCCAAAGTGGACTGGAGCGAGTGGGCTACACCCATCATTCCTGTAAAGAAGAGGTCGTTGAGTAATACGCCTGGGGAACCAAAGAAGGTCCGCATCTGTGGGGATTTTAAGGTGACAGTGAACCCAGTCCTTCACACGGTACAATATCCGCTTCCACGAATTGAGGATATTTTCGCCTTGCTATCTGGAGGTAAACGCTTCACCAAAATTGATCTAGCCCAGGCGTACTTGCAAATGGAGGTAGAAGAAGCTTCGAAACAATACCTTACGATCAACACTCATAAAGGTCTCTATCAATACAACCGGCTGGTGTTTGGAGTAGCCTCGGCTCCGGCTATCTGGCAAAGGGCGATGGATCAGGTCCTGCAAGGGATTCCAGGGACCCAGTGTTATTAGGACGACATCTTGGTCACGGGCAAAAATGACGGTGATCACCTCGCCAACTTGGAGAAGGTGCTCACCAGATTAAAGGAGTATGGGCTATGAACTAATCGCCACAAGTGCGAGTTTTTCCAGAAACAGATCTCGTATTGTGGCCACGTCATCGATGAAGAGGGGTTACATAAGTCCCCTGACAAGATTGAGGCAGTAGTCAAGGCTCCAGCACCGGAAAATGTGTCACAACTGAGGTCATTCCTTGGGCTGGTTAACTACTACCACAAGTTCTTACCAAATTTGTCTACGGTATTACACCCACTGAACACCCTACTGCAAACAGGGGTACCATGGAAGTGGGATGACGAACGTAGATGAGCTTTCCAGAAGTGTAAAAAATTGATCACATCAAAAGAGGTGTTGGCCCATTTCAACCCAGCACTACCAATTCGTTTGGCATGTGATGCATCACCCTATGGTATTGGAGCGGTGCTGTCGCACAAATTCCCTGACGGGTTGGAGAGGCCAGTAGCCTTTGCGTCTCGGTCACTAACCTCAGCCGAGCGCAACTACGCCCAGATTGACAGGGAGGCCCTCAGCCTAGTATGAGGAGTAAAAAAATTCAACCACTATCTGCATGGGCAGAAGTTCACCTTGCTGACTGACCACCAACCACTTGTCTCCATCTTTAATCCTAAGAAGGGCGTTCCAGTGATGACTGCACAACGGTTACAAAGATGGTCCCTGTTTCTAGGGGCGAATCAATATGAAATAGAATATAAAGGCACGAAACAGCATGGGAACGCTGATGGGCTATCGCGCCTGCCACTGCCTACTGTGGAGGAAGCACCAGCAGTGGACCCTATTGAGATATTTTATTCGTCAATAATTGAACGATTGCCAGTAACGAACGCGGATATAGAGAAGGAGACCCGCAATGATCTGACGCTGTCTCGGGTATATGAATTGACGGTGAGGGGATGGCCAACTCATGGTGACTCACTGTTGCCAGCATTCTCATCCAGAAGAGAACAGCTGTCAGTATGCCAGGGGACAGTGATGTGTAGGTCCAGAGTGGTGATTCCACCCAAGTTAAGGGAGAGAGTGCTAAATGAGCTACATGAAGGTCATCTGGGGGGAGTGAAAATGAAAAGCCTTGCTAGGGCTTATGTGTGGTGGCCGGGAATCGATCAACAAATCGAAGACCTAACTAAGAGCTGCTTAGGATGCCAGAAGGTCCAAAATGCACCACCACATGCCCCTCTACACCCATGGGAGTGGCCCTCCTCTCCATGGCAACGGGTGCATATTGATTTCGCTGGTCCATTCATGGACTCAATGTCCTTAATAGCAGTGGATGCTCATTCAAAGTGGCCTGAGGTGATAAAAATGTCTTCAACCACTACAGAGAAAACGATTGCAGTCCTACGGACCATATTTGCCAGAAACGGTTTGCCAGAGCAGATTTGCTCTGATAGTGGACCACAGTTGGTGTCCGACGAGTTCCAAAAATTTATGAGAAGGAATGGGGTAAGGCATTACACATCCGCCCCGTATCATCCAGCCACAAATGGATTGGCTGAGAGGTTCGTACAAACCTTTAAGAAGGCGATAAAGGCCATGTGCGACGATGAAATTCCACTACAGCATAAGATGGACAATTTCTTATTAGCCTACCGAAACGCGACACATGCAGTTACCAACCAGACCCCGGCCATGATCTTCTTTAACTGAAGGTTGAGATCTCGTCTGGACTTGCTCAGACCAAATGTGCGAAGAAATGTTGAGGACAAACAATTCCAGCACATCAATGAGAAGCCAACAAGGAGCTTCAATGTAGGGCAACCAGTCTTGGCCCGTGACTATCGAACAGAGAAATGGCAACCCGGAACGATATGTACAAGGCAGGGGCCATTAATGTACACAGCGGATGTCGGGGAGAACATTGTGAGACGCCACGTCGATCAGATCTTAGCATCACAGGAACGCGTCAACCCCATGTCTCGAGTACCTGGGGATGAACCCGACACACCGGTAGCATCTACCTCAGACCCAGTAGCAGTGGAACCCGATGAACTGGGGTCAGAATCGCCTCTGCACCAAGAACAAGAACCTCCGGAAAGGCGCTATCCCGAAAGGGTCAGGAAGCCGCCCCAAAGACTGAATCTATAAATGGACTTTTGTTGTTTAATGTACATGTTGAAATGTCAATTGTTATTTGAATATTAGGGGTACCACTAATCTAAAAGGGGAGGAATTGTAGTGTATGTGCCTTTAAGTCAGAACTACTTTTACAGCTCCTGTATACTGTAGTACCGGCAGTGACCACACCTGTATATAAGCTTTGCGCATGCCTCTGTACCCCCAGTCTTGAGACTATCCTCCTCCAGTAAAGGCCTGTTTATTGTTAATGTACAGCATCCGTGTGATTATTTAATAACAGCATATCCACTGAACCACGGATCCAACAAAAGGGAGCAAAGTTATTTTAAGAAAGTCTGAGGTAAGTTTCCAACTTTAAATTTTTTTTTTAAACGGGTTTTGAGTAATGTAGGTATAAGAAGCAACTCTTGCTGTGTGCAAGGCCTAATTGAATTTGATTTGTTTATTAAATGTGAAAATGACTGTTTAAAAATGAATAATTTAACATTTACAAAATTTTTAAGAAAGAAACTTTTCATCAGTAATATATATTCTTTTAAGTAAGTATGTATGTATGTACGTCTGTATATATTCTTTTCAGTATGTGTATGAATGTATGTATGTAATTATGACTTTCAGAAAATGTTAGTTATTGGAAAATCATCTCAGGCTGTGATATTCATCAGGCGGGTATGACGTGTTCCCAAGCCGATAACGCATGTTTCCTGCCATAGCCCAAGGTGATTTTCTAGCCACTCACTTTATTAAAATTACTTTAACAACTCTTTCCATTTTTTCCTTACAAGGACGTCTGTGTAAAGAGGAGGCCTGTGAGCGAGAAACATGCTCTCTAGAAATGGTGCCCTGATGCTCTGTGCGATTTTGCTTCAGAGAATTTGAAACGCCAGGGGACAACATAGAAGAGTGAGGAACCATAACCGTCTCCTGATCAGAAGGAACTACTACCCACCCCAGAGAGTGTACAGGGAGAGGCGATCATTTGAGATGCTGTCGGAGGAGTTGTGTGTGAGGAGGCTGCGCTTCAGTAAAGAGGCAATCGGCCAACTATGTGACATGTTGAAGGAAGACCTGCAACCACGCTCGAAGACCCGCACTGCCTTGTCAGTGAACATGAGGGTAACCACAGCATTGAACTTCTTTGCAAGTGGGTCATTTCAAGCAGGCACCGGTGACATAAGCAACATCTCCAAGAATGCTGCGAGGGTCTGCATTCACCAGGTCACAGATGCCATTTTCCGTAGGCTTTCAGAGTTCATTAAGTATGACTTGTCCACTCGACATCAAAAGGAGATGGCCCTTGCATTTCATCGCATTGCTGGATTCCCCAAAGTGATTGGGGCCGTCGATGGAACCCATATTGCATTGAAGGCACCATTGGATGCACCTGTGACATATATCAACAGGAAGGGGTATCATTCATTGAATGTAATGATATTATGTGATGCGCACCTCAGGATCCTGAACGTGAATGCAGCGCACCGGGGAAGTAATCATGACTTCTTTGTCCTCCGTAACTCTAACTTATATGATGCTCTCAGCAAATTGCCTCCAGGATCCGCATGGATATTGGGCGACAAGGGCTACATGCTAAGACCATGGCTGATGACTCCCTACCGCAAGACCAATAATGAGGCTCAGGAGAGATACAACCAGGCACACGTGTCCACACGTCAAGTGGTGGAGAGGACAATTGGAGTTCTGAAATCACGCTTCCGGTGCCTGGATAGGTCAGGGGGGACCTTGCAGTATTCTCACCAGAAAGTGGCAAGGATTGTGATGGCCTGTTGGGCTTTGCATAACTTTGCCCTGCAGGAAGGACTGACCCTTAACACTGCAGAAGAGCTCCTTGCTGAAATGGAGGATGAATGCGATGGCAATGTACCTGTGGCCAGGCCTCATGGGGAGGAGCCAAGTGCTGCTCAGGAACTGCTAGTAGCCAACTCCTTCACGAGGTAGTGTCGCCTTGTACCTACCCCTCCCCCCGCAAGGCAAAGAAAGGAGCAGACACAATTTAAAGTGAAGCAGTGAACTTTTATTGCAGCATCAAAGAGTTTTCAGGTTCAGTTTTGATGTTGATAGTTTATAACTTTTAAATGTTAACTAGCTATTTTCTACTTTTCAAGCATTTGTAAACATGAATAGTTCAGAAAAAAATTTGTAAACAGTTTAAAGTGACTTTTTTTTGTTTCTTAGTTCAATTAAGACATTGAAGATGTTAACTACCTATTTTCAACTTTTCAAACATTCGCAAACATAAATAGTTTGGAAAAAACTTTGTAAACAGTTTAAAGTAACTTTTTTGGGTTTCTTAGTGCAATAAAGACATTCAAGATGGAAACTAGCCATTTTCTAATTTTCAAACAGTTATTGTAAAAATATTTTTGCTACAATAAAAGTTGAAATTTTTTTCAAAGTGACTACAGGCTGTACTGTTTAAACAAAAAGGCTACATATCCTTTCAGTCACAAATATACATTTCAATGAAAAAAGCAAAGACAACATTTAACATGTAAATAAAATGAAAAGTTAAACAATTGAACGATTTGCCCCCTCGCATCTGTGACTGAGGGTCCAAGGAGGTGCATTGCGCAAAAGGTGACACCCTAACGTTTGCTGCGCCTTCTCCCTCCCCGTGACTGGAGCCCTCTGCTGCCACTTGAAAGACCCCTGTGTGCCGTCTCTTGCCCTTCAGCAATAGCCTCATGACAGGGTTGCTGCTGCTGCAAGTCAACGTTTGCTTGCATCATGACTGGCGGATCAGCTGGCTCCTGGGCCCGCACTGTTTCTGCACTGTGAGCAGGTAAGGGCGCTTCTGCAGGAGTCAAAGTAATGGCAGCAGGTATTGGTTCATGCGAATGAAATAGTGTAACGATATTCTCATTAAGCGCCACCAACTGCAATGCTATCTGATTAAGTGTAATGTCAAGATTATCGATTCCCTGCTTGATAGAGGTTCTAGAGTCAACATCCTTCTCAGTAAGAGAACACATCAATTGACTGAAACCTTCAATCTGTTGCTCCTCAGCTTGTAAGTGCTGTTCTAGTAAATGTCTTTCTGATCCTCCCACCTGCGCTGAAGTATCAAGCTGGTGTCTGTCTGTGGGGCTACAGTCATCAGTGACTCACACAGAGCCAGAGAGGCCAGGAGATGGTGAGATACTGTGCAGCAACGCAGGGTCAATACACTCCTCTTGCACTAGCTGACATAGCACATGTTGCTCCTGGTCCTCCACCAACTCACTTACTGCTCCCACTGCATCAGCAACCCCTTCCTCAATGCCCTCTGCGGCCGCAGACTCAACGCACTGCTCATCCCGTGTGTGAGAGGTATGCTGTCCAACTGTGGAAAGGAAACAGTAAACATTTGCAAAGGTAAAGCATGATCTGCCACATCACAGATATTCAACACACACCTAACCTTTTTAAACATATAGCTGGCCAGCGCAACTCACGTTCAGGTGTAACAATCGCTGATTGAGAATCAGCCGAGGGGCGATCGCTAGTAAATCCAAACAGCTGCTGGACCCTTTCCTCATGTTCGGTTAAATCCCTCAGCTTGGCAACACCACCGCCTGTCAGTGCACGTTCTCTGGCGTTGTGAGCACTTTTACTCTAAAATGGAAGCAGAAAATATGAAGCACCCACCTGCATTTGAGACAGGGACACCAAAGGCTTTAAAGACTGGGTTGGGTGTTTTTTTAACTCACTGATTGAATTTGTACAGCTCAAACCAGTGGAATCAAGATAAGAGCACAATAGATGACCCTGAGCTGGCCCCAAAGCCATAAAATTTTATTGCAACCTCAGGCGACTGGACCAAGAAGTCACTTGACTATACTACATGCATTGAATAGCTTTTTAAAACTAGTTCAGTTAAAGTTAAAGCAATGTTACAGTTGACTTTTCTAATAACTGTACAAACCTTGACAGATCACAATAAGTCACTAAATTCTTGCGGCATTGTTCCGCTGTACGTGGAATGGTGGAGTTCGCGCTGACAGCCTGGGCAACTTCTGACCAAGCTATCATCTGTCCTTTTCGCGGCGCCCTGGACTTCTCATTCCCAATGATGCGCAGGCGCTTCGCCTCCACCTCGTTGAGGAGATTGCTGAGGTCATCGTCAGTGAAATTCTGAGTTCTTTTAATGACGTGAATTGTGCTCATTCCAGCCATTTCACTTTGCTAATTAAATAAAATGAATGAAAAAAATGCTTTCAGGGCTTTTAAAACTCTTTAAATTGCTTCAAATCTCTTTAAAACTATTTCAGATTCTTCAAAATCATGTAAAAGTATTTAAAAGTTTATAAAAGTTACCAAAAGATTCATAAAAATACAAAAAACCTACTTACAATGCTGCTTCTGCATGTACCAAGGCTTTGGACCGTCTGAGAAAGATTGGGGGCATGTCCTATGCTAATGCGACCTCACAGGGCGTGTCTCACTTACACTCCGCGCTGGACGCTTCGCGCAGGCTGCACTCCTGGGTGGCGTGACGTCAGACGCTGCCCGGGAGTGCTCCTCAAGAGAATGGAATTCCACACGCCCCGAGAGCACAACGGCCGGCACGCTAGGTAAGTGCACATCGGGGGCTTGCACCCGCGGCAAGCCCCCGACCCTAATTTCTGGGCCATTGTGTTCTGACTTTAATCCTTCCCATATATTCTCATCTATCACATTACTAGTTGCACCCGAATCACTTAACATTCTCAGGTTTACTCCCCCCACACAAAAGGTAAGTCTCTCTGTCACGTTATTTCCAGTAACAGCAAATGCAAAGTCATTTTGTTCCTCTACATTGTTCACACTGTGTTTCTTTGTACCCTTTGTGAGGCATAGTTTGGAGAAATGATCCTTTCCCTTGCACTTATGACACGTTTGTCCGCGTGCTGGGCATTTTGGATCTCTGCCCATGTGGTCTGTGTGTCCACATCTGTAACATTTCCTTTCATTCCTATCGCCATTTCCCTGTCGAGCTTTCCACATAATACCCTCTTTTCTGTGTAACACGATGAACAGTATCTGTCTCCGCCTTCTCTGTACATGACATGGCTGACATCTGCTCCTTGACGTTTTCACATTGTGAGGCCAATTGTAATGTGCAGGCGAGCGTTAGACCTTGCCCTTCCTCTAGCAATTTCCTCCGCACATAGGTTGACGTGCACCTACTCAGGATAGCGTCTCTTGTTTGATTATCCGCATCCCCCCCAAAAGCACAGTCTTTAGCAGCCTGCCGCAAGCGAGTAGCAAATTGTTGCACAGTCTCTCCTGTCTTCTGGGACAACTTATGAAAAGTCTGTCTAGCAAATGCTGCGTTGACCTGGGGCACGAAGTAGTGATTCAAAGCACTAACCGCCGCCGTGTAGTCTGCTGGCTCTCCTGTGTCCGGTAGAGTCGAAAAGATATCCTGGACATCTGGTTCTGCTAGGTATAGAAGTAGAGCTCTTCTCCTCTGCTTTGTGGCACCTGTAGAGGTATCGTCGATAATGAGTCCTTTGCTGTCGGCATAAAGCTCAAAAGACGTTAACCACCTCGCCCATCTTGGACCCAACGTGGCTGGCTCGGCGAAGCATGCAAAATTTTGAATGCCGGTCTTCTCCATCCTAGCTAACTAACACTTGGGCAACTACCTATCTAAAATGATTCCGTTCATTA
Organism: Somniosus microcephalus; assembly: GCF_052327205.1. Classification (NCBI taxonomy): domain Eukaryota; kingdom Metazoa; phylum Chordata; class Chondrichthyes; order Squaliformes; family Somniosidae; genus Somniosus; species Somniosus microcephalus. Next base: position 335,983 of record NW_028225495.1, read on the forward strand.
TCCTCGTCACCAATGTTGTATCTATGCTTTAATGCGTTCAATCAAGTATGTAGAAACGTCAAATTAAATCAGAGTCAGGCAGACAGGCTTATAACTGCGATGTTCACTTTATTGCGTAAAATGGCTGACTGCCATTTTCCCGGGTAATTCCCATAATGCAATGCACATTACATTACCGTATTGACTGGTGTCAAACTCGCACATTACATTACCGTATTGACTGGTGTCAAACTCGCAATCAATACACGAGACGTGGGGTGGCCGTTGCACACCAGCTACCACACGGGTTTGACAGAGCAAGGTCTTGTTCCAATGGCAAGGAGATCCAAGACGATTGGAGACCAGGCTCTGCTACATCGGTCTGGCACACACACACAAACATACTCCTACTGTCCTCCTCCCTCCTTCCCGCAGGTCCTCTCTGCCTGGGTTTCATAGGCTGCAGTGTGATCCTCCTGACCCCGCTGCTGGTCCACGCTGCGCCACTCCTGGGCCCACCCTAGCCCGGAACCAGTGCTCTATGGTCATCAGTACGTACGCCCCAACACTGGAAGCCACAGACGAGACCAAAGAGGAATTCTACTCCAGCCTTGAACAATCCCTGTCCCGACTCCCAACGGGCGACAAGCTGATCCTCCTTGGCGACTTTAACGCCAGAGTTGGAAAGGACACAGACCTCTGGGGAGGTGTGATCGGCAGAGAGGGGGTAGGGAAAGCCAACTCCAACGGTACCCCCCTCCTGATGAAATGCTTAGAACATGGCCTTGTCATAACCAACACCTTGTTCCATCAGAGAGACAAGTACAAGGCTTCATGGCAGCACCCTCGCTCCAAGCACTGGCATCTGCTGGACTACGTCATCGTCCGAGCGAGGGACCGCAAGGACATCCGCATCACCCGTGCCATGACAGGAGCTGATGACTGCTGGACAGACCACCGCCTAATCCGTTCTGTCATCTCCATCAATGTAGCCCCAAAACAGCAGCAGCAACAGAAGCAATGCCGCAGGAAAATCAACACTGGAGCACTCAAAGACCCCGCTAAGAAAGCCCTATTCAGCCTGCGCCTCACAAACAACCTGACGACTCCCAGTGATTCAGAGACACAGAGTGCCCACAGCCTGGTCGGTACTCAAGGCCTCCATAATCAGCACCTGTGAAGAGACGCTTGGTCATTCGACCAGGAAACACCAAGACTGGTTCGATGAAAATGACCAGGAGATCCAGGAGCTAATAAGCTGCAAGCGCAAGGCATTCCTGATCTGGAAACAGCAACAGAGAGCAAGAAAACAGCTCTACAGACACCTGAAGGCCAAGGTCCAACAAAAAAACTCACGACCTAAAGAACAGATGGTGGGTGGAGAAAGCGCAGGAGATCCAGCAGCTAGCTGACAACTACAACGTGCGTGGATTCTTTAGTGCAGTCAAGACCATCTACGGCCCAAGCACCCAAGTCCTACCCCACGGCGGGCCAAGAATGGAGAGGTATTCATCAAGGACAGAGCGGCAGTCATTGCCCGCTGGTAGAAGCACTTTGAAGATCTCCTTAACTGAGACTCTGTCTTCGACGCGAGTGTCCTCAACTCCATCCCGCAGCATGCTCCCCGCCACCATCTCAGCACAACCCCAGCCCGGCATAAGGTTGAAAAGGCCATCTGACAACTGAAAAACAACAAGGCCTCAGGAGCAGATGGAATCCCCGCCGAGACGCTAAAACATGGCAGTGAAGCACTATTGGTGCGAATACATGAACCCATCTCTCTTATTTGGAAGGAGGAGAGCATGCCAGGGGATCTCAGAGACGTCGTAATCGTGACCATCTTCAAGAAAGGTGACAAGTCCGATTGCGATAATTACAGAGGAGTCTCCCTGCTGTCTGCCACAGGGAAAGTCATCACAAGAATCCTCCTCAATTGTCTTCTCCCAGTGGCTGAAGAGCTCCTCCCAGAGTCGTAATGCGGACTCAGCCCACTAAGGGGCACAATGGACATGACCTTCACCGCGTGTCAAGTACAAGAGAAATGCAGGGAATAGCACCAACCACTGTACATGGCCTTCTTTGGCCTCACAAAGACGTTCGACACCATCAACCGTGAGGGATTATGGAGCATCCTCCTCAAATTCGGCTGCTCTCAAAAGTTTGTCACCATCCTCCGTCTGCTTCACGACGACATGCAAATGTGATCCTGACCAACGGATCCACCACAGACCCAATACGGACCAGGGTCAAACAAGGCTGTGTCATCACACCAACGCTCTTCTTGATCTTCCTGGCTGCAATGCTCCATCTCACCCTCAGTAAGCTTCCCGCTGGAGTGGAGCTAATCTACAGAACAAACGGGAAGCTGTTCAACCACTGTCGTCTCCAGTCCAGATCCAAGATCGGCTCATTCTCTGTCATCGAATTACGGTATGCAGACGACGCTTGCGTCTGCGCTCATTCGGAGATCGAACTCCAAACCATCGTCAACACCTTCACCGAAGCGTGCGAGAGCATGGGCCTTACACTAAACATCCGTAAGACAAAAGTCCTCTACCAACCTGCCCCCGCCACACAGTACTACCCCCCGATTATCAAAATCCATGACGAGGCCTTGGACCATGTGGACCACTTTCCATACCTCGGGAGCCTACTGTCAACAAGGGCAGACATCGACGACGAAGTCCAACACCGCCTTCAGTGTGCCAGTGCAGCCTTCGGTCACCTGAGGAAGAGAGTGTTTGAAGACCAGGACCTCAAACCCAGCACTAAACTCATGGTCTACAGAGCAGCTGTGATACCCGCCCTGCTGTATGCCTCAGAGACATGGACCATGTACAGCAGGCACCTCAAAGCACTGGAGAGGTACCACCAACGCTGCCTCCGCAAGATCCTGCAAATGCCGCGGTGTTTTGAATGGGCCCCGCAGTCCCTAAAAGGGGCCGCGCAGCCAATAGATAATGAAAGAGAACATTGATCGAGCGGACAGCTCCCTGAGTGGTTTTGCGCTCTCTACTTCGATCCCAATCCTTCTTGAAAACCGTAATTCCAATTCTAATTTTCCTGAAATCTCTCATTTCTATTGGTGGTCTAATCCAACACGAAACATTAAAGGTGTCCCTGGCCACTCATATATTTCATATATAAAAGAAACTGATGCTTGGACCGGCTTTTGAAACTTTGGTTAATATTCAATGATTAATAACATTCAATATTAAAGGGGCGGAATGCCATGGGGAAATGCTTTGATCGCAGAGTGCTGCACTGAACTGGCCTCCCCTGTAAACCAACATCACTACATACCCAACAGATCTGGTGACAAAAAACTGGTATCTTGCTGACTAAAGTTTTAGGGGGAAAAATTGGGTTGATTTGCGCTTCTTGTTAGCACCCCCAGGGGGCGCTAATGAGGGGCGCAAATCCCCTACCGATCGGGCGCGGCGCCACTGATGCCTCCCGCGAAATTCAGCGTCATCGCCATGCGCAGCGCCCCGCTCGCGCCCTGGCCGCAAACTTCCCTTGCGCCCCCTGACCTATCACCGCACGATATGTCCGACAGGATCAGGGGGCGGTTTGGCAGCAGCGGCGGAGCAAGTTAAAGGGCCGGTGTCGGGCGGCCACTTTTTTTTGGCCACCTGCCAGCACCTGCCCCCTTCCCCTCTTTCATTCAGGGTGCCGGCCGCGATCGCTCAGCCCGGCACTCCTCTCGAGTGCTGGGCTGTTTTCCCGGCACCCCGCTCCCCGGTGGTCCGGCAGGGCCCAGGTGCGTGCAGCGCTAGGCCCCTCCCCTTTAATCAGGGCAGGAGGCCTGCAATGACGCGGCGCTACGTGCTGACGCGTGTGGCGCTGTTGCACGTAGCGCCACGATATTCAGTTGTAGCACCCCCTGAAGGAGGGCTTCCAGTAGCCCCCCCACCTCCTGCTTGGGGTGTTACAACTGAATTTCCGGCAGAGGGGAGCAAATCCGAGCGAAGTCAGTGTCCCAAATAGGGGCACCTCCCAATTTTTCCCTCTTACTAACATCTCACTCACCAATTAATCCAATAAATTGCACATGCAGAGCCCAAACTCTCTCACCTTGTATTCAGATTTGTAGAAACCACGTCAATGGCTTAAAAGTTCACAAAGAATAGGACAAAAAGGAAAGCTGCTTATTGTGGAAATTCATGGCACGACTGTTAACAAAATGAATTGTCCTTGATTTTGGATATTTGGCCCTGATTTGCAATCCTGGAATCTCTGCTTATCTACATTGCAGGTTAAAGATATAATCTAGTCGATAGGTGAGGATAGGATGCCTTCCACAGTCGAATAAAAGAAAAACTTGCATTTCTCCAGCGCCTTTCATGACCTCAGGACGTCCCAAAGTGCTTTACAGTCAATGAGGTAATTTTGAAGTGGCGTCGCTGTTGTAATGTGGAAAGCGTGGCAGCCAATTTGTGCACAGTAAGCTCCCACAAACAGCAATGTGATAATGACCAGATAATCTGTTTTAGTGATGTTGATTGAGAGATAACTGTTGGCCCAGGACACCAGGGCAGAACTCCCCTGCTCTTCTTCGAATTAGTGCCATAGGATTTTTTATGCCCACCTGAGGGAGCAGACAGAGCCTCGGTTTAACGTCTCATCTGAAAGACGGCACCTCCTCTGACAGTGCAGCACTCCCTCAGTACTGCACTGGAGTGTCGGCCTAGATTTTTGTGCTCAAGTCTCTGGAGTGGGATTTGAACCCACAACCTTCGGACATCAGAGGCGAGAGTGCAACCCACTGAGCCACAGCTGACATCACGGAGGCCTATTCAGCCTGTGACAGCTCGCTGAAAGAGCCCCTTGCCTTTTCCCCATACCCATTTAATTAATTATTTTTAAAGTATTTATCTGGTTTCCTTTGAAAAGCTATGATGGATTCTGCTTCCAGTGCTACGTCTGGTAGAAACAAATGACCTTCTATGTTACCGTGCCTTGTCACCACCCGGGGTACAGTAGCATAGTGGTAATGTTACTGGACTAGTAATCCAGAAGCCTGGACTAATGATCTGGAGACGTGAGTTCCAATCCCACCACATGTGGAATTTAAATTCAGGACTTAATAGCTAGTATCAGTAATGGTGACCATGAAACCCATCTGGTTCTCCTTAGGGAAGGAAATCTGCCATCCTTACCTGGCCTGGCCTATATAGGACTCTGGACCCACAGCAATGTGGTTGACTCTTACTGCCCTCTGAAATGGTCTAACAAGCCACCCAGTTGTAGAAAACAACAATGAATAAAAACAGACGGACCTTGGCACAGGCTTCGGACACGACAAAGGCACGCCCAGCCCAGTCGAGTCGACCCTGCAAAGTCCTCCTCACCAACATCTGGGGACTTGTGCCATTATTGGGAGAGCTGTCCCACAGACTAGTCGAGCAACAGCCTGACATAGTCATACTCACAGAATCATACCTTTCAGCCAATGTCCCGAACTCCTCCATCACTATCCCTGGGTATGTCCTGTCCAGAAGTGGCGGCACAGTGGTACACAGTCGGGAAGGAGTGGCCCTGGAAGTTCTCAACATTGATTCCAGACCCCACAAAGTCTCATGGCTTCAGGTCAAACATAGGCCTCCTGCTGATTAACACTTACCACCCTCCCTCAGCTGATGAATCAGTACTCTGCCATGTTGAACACCACTTGGAAGAAGCACTGAGAGTAGCAAACACATATGGGTGGGGAACTTCAATGTCCATCACCAAGAGTGGCTCAGTAGCACCACAGCTGGCCGAGTCCTGAAGGACAGAGCTGCCAGTCTGGGACAGCGGCAGGTGGTGAGAGAACCAACACAAGGGAAAAACCTACTTGACCTCGTCCTCACCAATCTACCGGTAGCAATACAGTATGGGTAGCAGTGACCACCGCACAGTCATTGTGGAGATGAAGTTCCGCCTTCACACTGAGGACACCCTCCATCGTGTTGTGTGGCACTACCACCGTGCTAAATGGGATAGATTCAGAACAGATCTAGCAGCTCAAAACTGGGCATCCATGAGGCGCCGTGGGCCATCAGCAGCAGCAGAAGTGTATTCCACCACAATCTGTAACCTCATGGCCCGGCATATCCCTCACTCTACCATTACCATCAAGCCAGGGGACCAACCCTGGTTCAATAAGGAGTGTAGAAGAGCATGCCAGGAGCAGCACCAGGCGTACCTAAAAATGAGGAAGCTGCAACACAGGACTACATGCATGCTAAAAAGCAGAGGTAGCATGCTATAGACAGGGCTAAGCGATTCCACAATCCACGGATCAGATCAAAGCTCTGCTGTCCTGTCACATCTAGTCGTCAATGGTGGTAGGCCATTAAACAACTAGCGGGAGGAGGAGGCTGCATGAATATCCCCATCCTCAATCATGGTGGAGCCCAGCACACGAGTGCAAAAGACAAGGCTGAAGCGTTTGCAACCATCTTCAGCCAGAAGTGCTGAGTGGATGATTCATATCTACCTCCTCCAGAGGTCCTCACCATCACAGAAGCCAGTCTTCAGATTCAATTCACTCCATGTGATATCAAGAAACGGCTGAGCGCACTGGATACAGCAAAGGCTATGGGCCCCAACAACATCCCGGCTGCAGTGCTGTAGACTTGTGCTCCAGAACTAGCCAAGCTGTTCCACCAGCTCACTTGATTGGCACCCCATCCACCACCTTAAACATTCGCTCCCTCCACCACCGGCATACCGTGGCTGCAGTGTGTACCATCTACAAGATGCATTGCAGCAACTCGCCGAGGCTTCTTCGACAGCACCTTTCAAACCCGCGACCTCTACCACCTACCCGACAATCTGGAAAACTGTTCAGTTATGTCCTGTCCACAAAAAGCAGGACAAATCCAGTCCGGCCAATTACCGCCACATCAGTCTACTCTCAATCATCAGCAAAGTGATGGAAGGTATCATCGACAGTGCTATCAAACGGCACTTACTCACCAATAACCTGCACACTGATGCCCAGTTTGGGTTCCGCCAAGACCACTCAGCTCCCGACCTCATTACAGCCTTGGTCCAAACATGGACAAAGGAGCTGAATTCCAGAGGTGAGGTGAGAGTGACTGCCCTCGACATCAAGGCAGCATTTGACCGAGTAAAACTGAAGTCATAGAAACATAGAAGATAGGAGCAGGAGTAGGCCATTCGGCCCCTCGAGCCTGCTCCGCCATTCAATGAGATCATGGCTGATCATCCAAACTCAGTACCCTGTCCCTGCCTTCTCCCCATATCCCTTGATCCCTTTAGCCTTAAGAAATATATCTAACTCCTCCTTGAATATATTTAATGAATTGGCCTCCACTGCCTTCTGTGGTAGAGAATTCCACAGGTTCACCACTCTCTGGGTGAAGAAATTCCTCCTCATCTCTGTCCTAAATGGCTTACCCCTTATCTTTAGACTGTGACCCCTGGTTCTGGACTCCCCTGCCATCGGGAACATCCTTCCTGCATCTAGTCTGTCTAGTCCTGTTAGGATTTTATAAGTTTCAATGAGATCCCCTCTCATTCTTCTAAACTCCAGCGAGTATAAGCCCAATCGACCCAATCTCTCCTCATACGTCATTCCTGCCATCCCAGGTATCAGTCTGGTGAATCTTCGCTGCACTCCCTCCATGGCAAGAACATCCTTCCTCAGATAAGGTGACCAAAACTGCACACAATACTCAAGGTGTGGTCTCACCAAGGCCCTGTACAACTGCAGCAAGACATCCATGTTCCTGTACTCAAACCCACTCGCTACGAATGCCAACATACCATTTGCCTTCTTAACCGTCTGCTGCACCTGCATGCTTACCTTCAGCGACTGGTGCACAAGGACACCCAAGTCTCGTTGCACTTCCCCTTCTCCCAATCTATTGCCGTTCAGATAATAATCTGCCTTCCTGTTTTTGCCACCAAAGTGGATAACCTCGCATTTATCCACATTATACTGCATCTGCCATGCATCTGCCCAATCACCCAACCTGTCCAAATCATACTGGAGTTTTTCGGCATCCTCCTCACAGCACACACGCCCACCCAGCTTTGTGTCATCTGCAAGCTTGGAGATATTACATCTAGTTCCCTCGTCTAGATGATTAATATTGTGAATAGCTGGGGTCCTAGGACCAATCCTTGCGGTACCCCACTAGTCACTGCCTGCCACTCGGAAAAAGACCCGTTTATTCCAACTCTTTGCTTCCTGTCTGCCAACCAGTTCTCTATCCAAGTCAATGGGAAAACTCTCCACTGGCTGGAGTCATACCTAGCACAAGGGAAGATGGTTCTGGTTGCTGGAGGCCAATCATCACAGCCCCAGGACATCGCTGCAGGAATTCCTCAGGGCAGTGCCCCAGGCCCAAACATCTTTAGCTGCTTCAGAAGGTCAGATGTGGGGATTTCAGTTCCATTCGCAACTCCTCAGATAATGAAGCAGTCCATGTCCGTAAGCAGCAAGACCTGGACAACTATCTCCAACAAGAGGGAGTCTAACCACTTCCCCTTGACGTTCAATGGCATTACCATCGCCAAATCCCGCCCCCCCCCACCATCAACATCCTGGGGGTCACCGTTGACCAGAAACTTAACTGGACCAGCCACATGAATACTGTGGCAACGAGAGCGGGTCAGAGGCTGGGTATTCTGCAGCGAGTGTCTCACCTCCTGACTCCCCAAAGCCTTTCCACCATCTACAAGGCACAAGTCAGGAGTGTGATGGAATACTCTCCGCTTGCCTGGATGAGTGCAGCTCCAACAACACTCAAGAAGCTCGAAACCATCCAGGACAAAGCAGCCCGCTTGATTGGCACCCCAACCACCACCTTAAACATTCACTCCCTCCACCACCAGCACACTGTGGCTGCAGTGTGTACCATCTACAAGATGCACTGCAGCAACTCGCCAAGGCTTCTTCTACCATCTAGAAGGACAAAGGTAGCAGGCAATTGGGATGACCATCACCTGCAAGTTCCCCTCCAAGGTACACACCATCCTGACTTGGAAATATATCGCCGTTCCTTCATCGTCGCTGGGTCAAAATCCTGCAACTCCCTCCGTAACAGCACTTTGGGAGCACCTTCACCACAGGGACTGCAGCGGTTCAAGAAGGCGGCTCACCACCAGCTTCTCAAGGGCAACTAGGAATGGGCAATAAAGGCTGGCCTTACCAGCGACGCCCACATCCCGTGAATGAATTTAAAAAAAGAAATGAAGACTCATCGCTCCATCACCTGAACCTCAAATCTGGATCTTCTCACTTCCCTCAGTCATCACCTGTCCGATAGTTTACAAAATTCTAAAGAAAAAAGGTCCTGAAGTCACTCAACCATTAATTCTTCACTTACATTGTCTTCCCTCTGCCCTGTTGTGGCCTAAACTAAGGACCTTGATTGTTTATCCTGGTTGGTGAGACCGATGCCTCACCTTCAAGAACCACATCGAGAAGACATAGGCAAAAGTGAGCGCACAAAACAACATCCTGAATAAGCTCACTAACACAAGATGGGGAGCAAGCCCGAAAACATTGCGAACCAGTGCACTTGCTCTTTGCTATTCCACTGCCGAATACGCCTGCCCTGCATGGGAAAGGTCTACTCGTGCCAAGAAGATGGATGCCGTTCTGAATGCAAGCTGCCGATTTATCACAGGTTGCTTAAAACCAACAAACACCAACAGCCTATATATCCTGGCGGGTATCGCTCCCTGATGCGCTATCAATTACTCATAAAAGACTGAGAGTTAAGAGAGTAACTAAAGGCTTTTATTAACAAAAGAATGAAGGTCTGCCTCGAGTGGTCGACCGGTCCAGAAATACAAAGGGCTGGGGAGCAGTCACCTTTATACTAGGACTTGTGGGAGGAGTCAGCCGAGGCACGTCCAGGCATGTACACAGTGGAATACAAACAGTGGGTTCGTCCACTGCGTGCATGGTGGCTTTGGCAATGTCCTCCTTGATACGGTGGAAGGCTAAGCGGGCCTCTGCCGTCAAGGGAAAAGAGGTGGACTTGATCAGCGGACGGGCCTTGTCCGCATAGTAGGGGACCCACTGGGCGTAATAGGAGAAAAACCCTAGGCACCTCTTCAGGGCCTTGAGGCAGTGGGGCAGTGGGAGTTCCATAAGGGGACGCATCCGGTCGGGGTCGGGGCCGATGACTCCGTGTTCCACAACACAGCCAAGGATGGCGAGGCGGTTTGTGCGGAATATGCACTTCTCCTTGTTATATGTCAGGTTCAGGAGTTGGGCGGTGCGGAGGAATTTTTCGAGGTTTGCGTCATGGTCCTGCAAGTTACGGCCGCAGATGGTCACATTGTCCAGATATGGGAAAGTGGCCTGCAACGCATTTTGATCTACCATCCGGTCCATCTCCCTTTGGAAGACGGAGACCCCGTTGGTGACGCCAAAGGGAACCCTAAGGAAGTGGTAGAGGCGGCCGTTTGCCTCAAAGGCAGTATACTGGCGGTCCTCAGGGCGGATAGGGAGCTGGTGGTACGCTGATTTCAGGTCAATGGTCGAGAAGACGCGGTACTGCGCGATCTGGTTGACCATATCAGCTATGCGGGGGAGTGGGTAGGCGTCCAGCAGGGTGCAGCGATTTATTGTCTGGCTGTAGTCGATGACCAGGCGCTGCTTCTCGCCGGTCTTAACGACCACAACCTGGGCTCGCCAGGGGCTGGTGCTGCCCTCAATAATCCCTTCCTTCAGGAGCCGCTCCACTTCGGTTTTAATGAAAACCCTGTCCCCGGCACTGTATCGCCTGCTCTTTGTGGCGATGGGCTTACAGTCGGGGGTGAGGTTAGCAAACAGTGGGGGGGGGGGGTGACTCTGAGTGTGGAGAGGTTGCACCTGGTGCGCGGCGGGCAATTTGGGAGCTGCTGGCTGCGGACTGTGAGTGGGGGTAGGGGTCCACCGTACGCCATCGTAACACTTTTAAGGTGGCACTGAAAATCTAACCCCAGCAGGACGGCAGCGCAGAGGTCGGGCAGGACCAGAAGTTTAAAATGATCGTACACGGTCCCGTCTACTACGAGTGTCACTACGCAGTAGCCGCCGATGTCCGCCGACTGGGACTCGGAGGCCATAGAAATCCGCTGGTGCGCAGGCAGGACTGGGAGAGAGCAACGCCGCACCGTGTCGGGGTGGATGAAGCTCTCCGTGCTCCCAGAGTCAAAAAGGCAGATTGTATCGTGGCCATTTACCTTAATGTCCATTGTGGAACTGGCCAGCTGGTGCGGTCTCGCTTGGTCCAGTGTAACGGATACCAGCGTAGGGGTCGGTGTGTCGCTGCGGGTATCAGATGAGGCGGTGTTGGGGGCCTGCTGCGTTCCGGCTGTCGTCCAAGATGGCGGCGTCCATGATCCCCATGTGGCTGGAGGCGTCCAAAATGGCTGCTGTACCGGTGGTTCGCACATGGCCGGGGAGGCCCAAAATGGCGGCCTGCATGGCCCACACGCGGCGCTGCTGGGGTTCGGGGTGGCTTTGGCCCTGCAGACGTTAGCGTAGTGTCCCTTCTTCCCGCAGGCCGAGCAGATCGCGTTTTTCGCCGGGCAGCGCGCTCTGGGGTGTTTTGCCTGGCCACAGAAGTAGCATTTCTGGCCTTGGGGCACTGCTGTCTGGCCTTGGGACACTGCTGCGGTAGTTGGGCCGTTGCTGGGGTGTGGCTGGGGTGGCACGGCGCTATGAGGTGGTCCTACCGTGTCCCAGGCTGTCATTCCCCGCGGCGTCCACGGTGCAGAGGAGTAGGCATCCATGCCCCGGTAGGCTGCATCCAATGATAGTGCGAGTTCAGAGGCCTTGTTGAGGTCGAGGTCACTCTGCTCCAACAGTCGCTGTCGGGTGTAATTGGATCTGTGGCCCGCTACAAAAGCGTCCCGGATAAGTTCCTCTGTGTACACGGCAGCCTTTACATCCTTACAACCACAGGCCCGGCCAAGCACAGACAGTGCCTGAAGGTATTCCACGGTCGATTCCCCAGGTTGTTGTTTACGACTCCCCGGAAGGTGCCTGGCGTACACTTCGTTCACTGGGCGCATGTACTGGTCCTTGAGGAGCTTGATAGCGTCCGCGTACGAGGTCGCGTCTTGGATGACCGAGTACACTCGGTGGTTCACTTTGGAGGTCAGGACATCCAGTTTGTCCTCGTCCGATTTGATTGCTGCGGAGGCGGTCAGGAATTTTTCGAAACACTTAAGCCAGTGAGTAAACTTGGTGGATGAGTCTGCCTCCCGATGATCTAAGTCCAGGCATGCTGGTGTGAGGATCTTCTCCATTATAAAAATTTTGTTAATAAAATTGATGCGCTATCAATTACTCATAAAAGACTGAGAGTTAAGAGAGTAACTAAAGGCTTTTATTAACAAAAGAATGAAGGTCTGCCTCGAGTGGTCGACCGGTCCAGAAATACAAAGGGCTGGGGAGCAGTCACCTTTATACTAGGACTTGTGGGAGGAGTCAGCCGAGGCATGTCCAGGCATGTACACAGTGGAATACAAACAGTGGTTTACCACACTCCCCCTGATATAAGAAGAACGGTAGCCAGCAAGAAAGAGCGACTCCCTCAAACATCAGGTGAGAGGCACCCTTTGCATTGTCATACACCTACACCCAGCCGCCTAAAGTCAAGGAAGAGCTTCATGAACAGTGTTGTTCCATTACAATCAACCTCATCTGAAGCCCGCATCGCCTTGTGGAAAGACCGGCTCGCCAGTCTTGAACAACCCCCAGCGATGGAAATTTTACCTGATGAAAGCCTTCCCCCAGGAGCTAATTGCAACTGGGCAATCTGGAAGTGCCTTAACAGACTTAGGACCGGTGTAGGTTGCTCAAAGGTGTCACTAAGCAAATGGGGATATTCAACCAGCACGACAACTTGTGAATGTGGAACTGAGGCACAGACTATGCAACATCTCCTGCAATGCCCATCGTTAGAGGAACCCTGCACTGTTGCAGATCTTGCCGAATCCAACAACAAGGCGCAAAAATGTGTCCAGTTCTGGCTGGGCTATGTATAGACTGTCTGTGGACACGATAAGAAGACGACCTAAGGAAGGATATACTTGCCTTAGAGGGAGTGCAACGAAGGTTCACCAGACTGATTCCTGGGATGGGGGATTGTCCTATGAAGAGAGATTGAGTAGACCAGGCCTATACTCCCTCGCATTTAGAAGAATGAGAGGTGAGTTCATTGAACCATATAAAATGCTTAAGGGGCTTGAGGAGGTAAATGCTGGGAGGATGTTTCCCCTGGCTGGGGAGTCTAGAACCAGGGGTCACAGTCTCAGAATAAGGGATCAGCCACCTGGGTTGAGGAGAAATTTCTTCACTCAGAGGGTTGTGAATCTTTGGAATTCTCTACCCCAGAGGGCTGTGGAGGCTCAGTCGTTGAGTATATTCAAGGCTGAGATCGATAGATTTTTGGACACTAAGGGAATCAAGGGATATGGGGATCGGGCGGGAAAGTGGAGTTGAGGTAGAAGATCAGCCATGATCTTACTGAATGGCGGAGCAGGCTCGAGGGGCCGAATGGCTGAATCCTGCTCCTATTTCTTAAGTTCTTCTGCTTCTCAATACATTATAACAAGCCCTGCTTATAGCTAACACCCAGTTTTAATGAACCCAATGGCCATACCCATTGTGTTCTATGGCAATCAGCCTGACTGCGACAAACACTTAATGTGAGGATCTTTTTTGGACTGGTTAACAAGATAGAAAGAGCGTGCATTGAGAAAAGCATGAATAACATGAAGCAGTGTTTATTTACCAGAATCAAGTAATGTGCAATTCAAATTGGTCATTTCTTCATGTTTCTGATGCAGCAAATCACCAAATCCGACTATAGTGATCTAATGTTCTGTCGGTCCTGAGGGGGCTAGTTACAGTGAAGTTCGACTGTATAAATCATAGACTCTTAGAGCACAGAAGGGGGCCATTTGGCCCATCGAGCCAGCGCCGGCTCTTTGGAAGAGCTGTCCAATCAGTCCCACACCCCCGCTCCTCCCATCACTATTTCCTCATATCCCTGCAAATCTTTTCCTTTCAGGTATTTGTCCACCGCCCTTTCAGGCCGTGCATTGCAGATCATAACAACTCGTTGCCTAAAAAAAATTCTCCTCATCTGCCCCTCTGGTTTTTTTGCCAATTACCTTGAATCTGTGTCCTCTGGTTACCGACCCTCCTGCCAGTGGAAACAGTTTCTCCTTATTTACTCCATCAAAACCCTTCATGATTCTGAACATCTCTATTAAATCTCCCCTTAATCTCTCTACTCTAGAGAGAACAACCCCAGCTTCACTCTCTCTCTCTCTCTCTATAATACACAGAATACCAGCCAGTGAAAGAAATTGGTTTCTTATTTTCTACAAAGTGCAGCACTGGTCCCCCGTACAGTGTCTGTACAGCTTTAACTTATTAACGTTGATGCCAGTTGGGTAAGACTAAGGTTCTCTCTCTTAGATTGACACTGGCTGCTGTAGCACTGAGCCTGGGTCAGAAGAAGTGCGGTTGCAACCCCAGGCAGGCGAGAGTTAAATGCGCTAATGGAAACAAGCAGCGTGACCAGGAAAACCACATCACATGAAGTGATGGGCAGCGAAACCACAGCAACAATTACTGTCAGCATCTTATTACAGAGGCTGACAGACATGTAGGTCCAAACTGTACACACGTCCCGTGTTCAATGTGGAGCCGGCGCAGTCACTGGACTGAAATCCCACTCAAGCACATAAGACCGTAAGAACATAAGAAATAGGAGCAGGAGTAGGCCATTCGGCCCTTCGAGCCTGCTCCGCCATTCAATAAGATCCTGGCTGATCATCAACCTGAACTCCACTTTCCCGTCCAATCCCCATGTCCCCTGATTCCCCGACCGTCCAAAAATCTATCGCTCTCAGCCTTGTATATACTGAGCTCTACAGAGCATGTAGAGGCACTGGAGACGGTGCAAAAAAGATTCACAAGGATGATACCAGAACCGAGAGGTTACAACTATCAGGAAAGATTGAACAGACTGGGGCTCTTTTCTCTAGAAAAGAGAAGACTGAGGTGTGACCTGATTGAGGTCTTTAAGATTGTGAAAGGGTTTGATAGAGTAGACATACAGAAGATGTTTCCATTTGCGGACGAGACCAGAATTAGGGGCCATCAGTATAAGACAGTCACTAATAAATCCAATAGGGAATTCAGGAGAAACATCTTCACTCAGGGAGTGGTGAGAATGTGGAACTCGCTACCACAGGGAGTGGTTGAGGTGAATAGTATAGATACATCTAAGGGGAAGCTAGATAAACACATGAGGGAGAAAGGAATAGAGGGATATGTTGATGGGGTGAGATGAAGAGGGGTGGGAGGAGGCTCGTGTGGAGGGGTTACGGGGAGAGGGCAGGGAAGTGGACGTGAGTCTAGGTTCGGATCAGCCATGATCCTATTGAATGGCGGAGCAGGCCCGAGGGGCCGTGTGGCCTACTCCTGCTCCTACTTCTTTCTTATGTTCTTATAAACACCAGCACTGACCAGTTGGGCCGAATGGCCTGTTTCTGTGCTGTAAATACTATGTACTATGTAGCAGGCAGATCCCAAGCTACGTGGCTAGTATTTATTGAGTTAGCTCATCTCAGACAGGCCATCAGCTGGTCTCTACAACTGGCCTTACTGTCCCTAACACAGGGAGTGTAAAAAATTATAAGCGTTTGTTTTGCCAGCTGGGTGTCTCTCTAACAGGGGAACCCGTCGCTGCGGTGATAGAGTCAAATCAAAATCCTGAGCAACCCTTGTAAGTAGACCTTCCCTTAATCTGCCTGAATATGGAGTGTAATCTCTCTCCTGGCAGCACTTCCCCACTCCTGATCACCAACCAGTGATCACTGTTGGACAATGGACACCCGTCAGTCGGTGTGATGCCCCCCCGGCTGAGTAGCGCCGGCGGCTGGTCAGCAGCATAGTGACGAGGCCCGGCCCTCAAACTGCGCCGGGCCTCTCATCGGCATTATCAGGAGGCCAGCTGGTGAGCTGCACCGATCGGCCGCCCGACAGTTACAATCGAACCCAGAGAGCTCCACTTCTACCTTTCACTGCTGTGGGACTGAACTCAGCCATGGCTCAGTGGGTGACACACCCTCGCCTCTGAATTATGAAAGTTGTGGGTTCAAGTCCCACTCCAGGGAACTTGACCACAGAAATCTAGGCTGACGCTCTAGTGGAGTGCTGCACTGTCGGAGGGGCCGTCTTTCAGATGAAACGTTAAACCGAGGTTCCGTCTGCCCTCTCAGGTGGACGTAAAAGATCCTGTAGCACTATCTCGAAGAGGAGCAGGAGAGTTCTCCCCGGTGTCCTGGCCAATATTCATCACTAAAATAGATTATCTGGTCATTATCACGTTGCTGTTTGTGGGAGCTTGCTGTGCGTAAACTGACTGCCACGTTTCCTATGGTGACTACATTTCAAGAGTACTTCATTGGCTGTAAAACACCTTGGGACGTCATGAAAGGCACTATAGAAATGCAGTTCTTTCTTTTGTACGGATCGGGCTGGTGTCAGTCCCTCCCACTGCCAGCAGAGGGAGCATTATTCTCATTTACTGCAAAGCTCGAATCCCTAATAACCTTAGAATAGAATCAGAGAATCTTAAAGCACAGAAGGGGCCCATTCGGCCCATCGTGCCTGTGCCGGCTCTTTGAAAGAGCTTCCCAATGTAGTCTTTGATTTATGGAAATATTAAATGAAGTTAACAAAAACAACTTGTATTTATATAGAGCCTTTACCGTAGTAAAAACATTCCAAGGCGCTTCACAGGAGCGATTATCAAACAAAATCTGGCACTGAGTCGCACAAGGAGCTATTGGACAGGTGACCAAAATCCTGGTCAAAGAGGTAGGTTTTAAGGAGCGTCTTAAAGGAGGAGAGAGAGGCGGAGAGGTTTAGGGAGGGAATTCCAGAGCTTAGGCCCCAGGCAGCTGGAGGCACGGCCACCAGTGGCGGAGCGATGGAAATCGGGGAATGCGCAAGAGGCAAGAATTGGAGGAGCGCAGAGATCTCAGAGGTTTGGAGGGCTGGAGGAGGTTACAGAGATAGGGAGGGGGCGAGGTCATGGGGGGATTTGAACACAAGGATGAGAATTTTAAAATCAAAGCGTTGCTTAACCGGGAGCCAATGTAGGTCAGCGAGCACAGGGGGTGATGGGCGAACGGGACTTGGTGCGAGTTAGGACACAGACAGTGAGTTTTGGATAAATTCAAGTTTACGGAGGGTGGGAGGTGGGATGCCGACCAGGAGAGTGTTGGAATAGTCAAGACCTGAGGTAACAAAGGCAGGATGTGTGTAACAGGAAAGGAGTTCAGCACAATTCTACAACCTATAGAGGCCTATATCACAGGAAAGATTTCCATGATTGGAATATTTTGGGACTTAGACACACAAGCTTTTCCGTCTGTTCTCGAGACCCCCCGATACCGCCGTGAGCCATTGAAGTATTTCTAATCTCACAGGATTACTTACAGGTGAGGAAGTCCATCTTAAGTCATCCATCCAGAACAATTCTATATTCCCTTCATTGTTTCCTGAGCACATATTCCAGGCTAACCTTCCCAGGGCAGTGCTGAGGGAGTGCTGCACTGTCAGAGGTGCCGCCTTTCAGATGAGACGTTAAACTGAGGCCCCGTCAGGTGGAGGTAAAAGATCCCACGGCAATATTTCGAAGAAGAGCAGGGGGGAGTTCTCCCCGGAGTCCTGGGGGACAATATTTATCCCTCAACCAACGTCACTAAAAACAGATGATCTGGTCATTATCACATTGCTGTTTGTGGGAGCTTGCTGTGTGCAAATTGGCTGCCGTGAACAGAAACAAAGGGGGAAAATCTGGAACTTTCTCCCCCAAAAGGCCGTGGATGCCGGGAGACAATCGACATTTTCAAGACAGAGCTCGACAGATTTTGGTTCGGCCAGGGCACAGAGGGAGATGGAGCAAATTAAAGTCATTTCCTGGGTTTAGGCTTCCATCCCTCAACGACATTCTTACATACAGTCACATAAGGTCACCTCGCAGGCGCCTCCTTACTAGGTTAACAAGACCAGTGGGGGAAAAATTGGGTTGGTTTGCGCCTCACGTTTGCGCCTTCGGGGGCGCTAACGGGGCACGGATCCCCCTGGCGCCCGGGCGCGGCACCGCTAGCGCCTTCCTGCGAAATTCAGCAGGCGGTTAGCGGCGGCGGTAGCTGGTAGCGCCCAGTGGCGCTGCACCTCCGCCGATGACGTCATCGCCATGCGCAGCGCCCCAGCTGCAAACTTCCCTTACGCCCCCTGACCTATCGCCGGACGATATGTCCGACAGGATCAGGGGGCGGTTTGGCAGCGGCGCAAGTTAAAGGGCAGGTGTCGGGCGGCCATTTTAATTTTAATTGACTGCCAGCACCTGCCCACTTTCGCTTTTGTATGCTGACCGCAATCGCTCCTCGAGTGCCGGGCTCTTTTCCCGGCACCCCGCTCCCCGGTGGGGGCCTGGAATGATGCGATGCTACGTGCCACCGTGAGGGTTTCAGTAGTAGCGCCCCAAAGAGGAGGTGGAGCGCTTCCAGTAGCCCCCCGCCTCCTGCTTGGGGCGCTACCACTGAATTTATGGCAGGGGGAGCGCTAAATTTTTCAAGGCGCTAAAATTATCGCCCTGGTGACGTTAGCGCCCCAAAATGGACGCCATCCAATTTTTCCCCCCAGGTTTCTCCAGCTTTTCATCACTGCTCAAATCCCTGGCACTAAGGATCAGCCGTGTGGCTTTTCTCTACACTGTCTCTAGTGCTTGATTGTTTCCCTGGACACAGTACTGGAGCTACGATCTGACCAGAGCACAGTACAGTGTAATCACAACCTCCTCTGTCTTCTCTTTCACTCTGTCAGCGATATAGTTCGACATTGCATTGGCTTTGTTGAGTGCTGCTATGACTTGGTTGGACATGTTGAATGTTGAGGTCTCTTTCAGCCTCGTCCTCCACACCATCTATGAAGCGCATCTGTCTTTTTCCTTCCGATATGTGGTACTTTACACACGACTGCATCAGCCATTGATCTGCCCACTTACATATTTTTCCCAGCTCGCTCTATAATATCTGAAATTACATTCCACTGTCCCACCTGGTTTATATAATTATTATATAGTATTTACAACACAGAAATAGACCATTCAGCCCCACAGGTCTATGCCGGTGTTTATGCTCCACACGAGCCTCCTCCCACTCTTCTTCATCTCACCCTATCAAGATATCCTTCGATTCCTTTCTCCCTCATGTGTTTATCTAGCTTCCCCTTTAATGCATCTGTGCTCTTCGCCTCAACCACTCCCTGTGGGAGCGAGTTCCACATTCTCACCACTCTCTGGGTGAAGAAGTTTCTCCTGAATTCCCTGGTGGATTTATTAGTGACTATCTTATATTTATGGCCCCTAGTTTTTGGTCTCCCCACAAGTGGAAACATCCTCGCTATGTCTACCCTATCAAACCCTTTCATAATCTTAAAGACTTCTGTCATGTCAACCCTCAGTCTTCACTTTTCTACAGAAAAGAGCCCCAGCCTCTTCAATCTTTCCCGATAGGTATAACCTCTCTTCACATTTGACCAGATTGCAATGATTAGACATTAGAAAGAGAAGCTGCCCCAGCAGCGAATCCTGAGACATTCCCACTCAGTCCTTCCCATCGCCCTCGCCCCAACATGATTCCTGTAAAGTTTCCCAATCAGAATTTCCATCCCGTGGGATAAACTGCGGGACTCACCGTTCAAAGTCACATATTCTCCGTGATTGCAATAGTTGCTTTTTAGGCAGGCAAGCCAAGCCAAACTTTATTTAAAATGCATTTGACAAACTTTAATTAACTTTGATGCTACAAAGTTATTGCAATTTAAGAAAAATATAATTACAATTCATAGTGATAAAGTGTGGTACAGAAATAAAACCTTTAAGTTGATTACTCACAAAAATAAACTGTTTATTATAAATAATGTCACAAAAGGCTGAATCAAATTGGCCCACTTTATGAGACTTTCCCTTCACATTCTTTAGGCCTCTTTTGGTGCTAGACCTGCGCACGCCCAGGAGGAGATAAGGGTGATAATCTATCGTTTACTTAGCCTCCCTGCATGGGAGTCTGCCCTCGGGGACCTCCCTCTGATCAGCATCGCATCGTGTGCCAGCCCGCAACTTCTCACCCTGTAGCACGGGGCGTTGTATCTCACTGCTGTTTGAGGGATCGTGCCGTGTGCAAAGTGACTGCCGCGTTTCCCTACATCACAGCATCGACTAGACTTCAAAAAGTACTTAATTGGCTGTAAAGCGCTTTGGGGTGTCTTGAGGTCGAAAAAGGCGCTGTAGCAACGGGTAACTGTACAGGAAATGCAATGCGTCAGCCTCGGCCCAATGAGTAGCACGCTCGCCTCAGAGTCCGAAGATCGTGGGCTTGTGGCCGACACTCCCACTGCAGCACTGAGGGAGTGCTGCACTGTCGGAGGTGCCGTCCTCCTGAGGTTCCGAAAGGCCTATAGAAATGTAAATCTTTATTGCCTTCAGTATGTTCCTGATAGCAAGTCAGAAGTTCTTGAGAAGAGTCTGGGGATATCAAAGGTACAGGAGGCGTTCCAACGCTGATATTTTCGAAGAGTTTTGGTATGTTTTGGTGCGCTTTGAGACGTCCGGTGGTCGTGAAAGGTGCTATATAAATGCAAGTCTTTCTTTTTCTTTTACGTTGAGTTGCATAGAAACATTCCTGGCGGGTTTTTCCTTCTGTTAAGAAAGAGAGACTTGCATTTCTGTAGCGCCTTTCACGATCACCGGACATCCCAAAGCACTTTACAGCCAATGAAGTACTTTTTTGATGTGCAGTCACTGTTGTAATGTGGGAAACGTGGCAGCCAATTTGCGCACAGCAAGCTCCCACAAACAGCAATGTGATAATGACCAGATAATCTGTTTTAGTGATGTTGATTGAGGGATAAATATTGGCCAGGACACCGGGGAGAACTCCCCTGTTCTTCTTCGAAATACTGCCATGGGATCTTTTACATCCACCTGAGAGGGCAGCTTAACGTCTCATCCGAAAGACGGCACCTCCAACAATGCAGCTCCCACTCAGCACTGCACTGGAGCGTCAGCCTAGAATTTGTGCTCAAGTCTCTGGAGTGGGACTTGAACCCACGACCTTCTGACTCAGAGGCGAGGGTGCTGCTCACTGAGCCACGGCTGACACACCATTGTTGTCATGTTTGACGTTCCCGAACAATTACGCAATGTGTGAAGGATCCCGAGGGAAGCTAGAGGAGAAACGGAGGAGCCTCCGAGAATAATTTTCCAAATTACCTTGGAAAGGAAAATTATACCAGAGAGTGAATGTGACTCACATCTGTGAAAGAAGATAAGGCAGAAAATTCTATGTCAGTTAATCTTCCATTGACTGTTGGTAAACTATTCGGGGGGTGATTTTCCCCGGATCCTTTAGGCACTAAAGAGCCTCTGAGGTAGCCAAGTTGGGGTCTTGAGCTGCGACGTTGGTTTAGCCTGCCTTTAATACAAGGCGCCATCTTGGTAAAGGAGTTGAAGCATGCAGTAGGAATGGCTGCCCCTGTGGAATTATGGAATTGAAGAAATGACAGAGAGGACACATAAAGTGGATGAGATTTCTATCGACTTTCAGAAAGCCTTGATACACGAACCTGTCAACCCCCTTGACACCTGCACTCGCTCAACAGAAGAACAGGTCTGATTGGTGCCTCACATCTCCAGGAAGAATTCTTCGCGACTGAGCTCCTGAATTGTGTCCTTCAGAATCCCCGGTTCTGATGATGGGTCGCACACGAAATGTTAACCTGTCGTTTCTCTTACAGATTCTGACTGTCCGTCAGTTCATGGCCAGCATTCTCTGCGTTTATTTCAGAATTACATCAAATTTTACAGGACAGAAAGAGGCCATTCGGCCCAACCGTTCTGTGTCGGTGTTTATGCCCCACACCAGCCTCCTCCCACCCTTATGGATGAAAGTTTCCTCTGGCTGCTGGCTGTAAGGGTCATTTGTGAAATGCGTTTGGACAGTTTTGTAGTGGGCATCAGCACACAGTGCAAAATTCCCCCAAACAGTGTACAAAATTGGTGATCTCATTCGGGAGAGGGAACAGCATGTCAAGTCACAAAACGTCACACTAGTGCAGAGATTGGGGCTGAGGCACATTGTTGGGGCCGAATAGAGAAAGCTTTGTTCTGCCTCTAACTGTGCTACACCTGACCTGAAAGTGATAATTGGAAACACTGGATGCCCACAATGTCCCACTCCCTTAAACCAACCCTGATCCTTATAGAGGCTCTGATGCAATCGCAATTCACACCAGAAACCCTGGAGGTAATTTTAATCTAACTGGCCAGACAGGAACAGACGGGAGGGGATGGGACAAAACGAGATGAGACGGGACAGAACGGGACGAGAAGGGACAGGATGGGATGAGATGAGATGAGATGGGATGGGATGAGATGAGATCGGACAGGATGGGACGGGACGGGACGAGAAGGGACGGGACGAGATGAGATGAGCTGAGATGGGATGACATGGGATGGGATAGGATGAGATGGGATGGGATAGGATGAGGTGGGATATCTATTTTAGGCCCTGCCCGATTCTACATTCTATTTACTTCAACGGGGTGCAAAATTGGGTCGGTGAGTAAAATGGGCAGCCGATCTAATCTTGTCAGTTTCTCGCTAGGCGCGTTAGGTTCAAATGACTCCCGCTAATTCGATTCCAACTCTTCCCTGAAGCTCCAGTCTGGTCCTGATCTTTACCTGAAACTCTAAACCAACCCAGTTCTTAGCAGAGGTTCTAATCCAACCTCAATACTTACTGGACGCTCCAATCCAATCCTGATCCTTCCTGAAAACTCTAATCTGATCCCAATAGTTCTTGGGAGCTCTATTCCAATACAGAGGAGGCTGAGGGGAGACTTAATTGAGGCGTATAAAATTATGAGGGGCCTAGATAGAATGGATAGGAAGGACCAGTTTCCTGTTTCCGGTTTCCTCCCACAGTCCAAAGATGTGCGGGTTAGGTTGATTAGCTATGATAAATTGACCCTTAGTGTTAGGGGGATTAAATATGTGGGGTTACGGGGATAGGGTGGGATATGTGTTGGTGTAGGGGTTACGGGGATCGGGTGGGATATGTGTCGGTGCAGGCTTGATGGGCCGAAATGGCCTCTATCTGCACTGTGGGGTTTTCTGTGATTTCTGTCTGTGATTTCTGTGACCTATTTCCCTTAGCAGCGAAGTCAATAATCAGGGGGCACAGATTTAAAGTAATTGGTAGAAGGATTAGAGGGGCGTTGAGGAGAACTTTTTTCACCCAGAGGGTGGTGGGGGTCTGGAACTCACTGCCTGAAAGGGTGGTAGAGGCAGAAACCCTCATCACATTTAAAAAGACTCGGATATGCACTTGACGTGCCGTAAGCTACAGGGCTACGGACCAAGAGCTGGAAAGTGGGATTAGACGGGATAGCTATTTTTCAGCCGGCATTTTTCATGCCAGGATGGGGTTTTGAAGCATTGGTTAATTATTTAATACGTTCAAAATAAAAGTAGAGGAACGTCTGTGAATCGAGGGTATTGCACGACACATTCCCCTCCCCTCTAAAGCAGCATCAGCTGATAGCAACTAATATGGTAACAGCAGGAGACTTAATCTGTTTTTTTAGTGATGTTGGTTGAGGGATAAATATTGGCCCAGGACACCGGGGATAAATCCCCTGCTCTTCTTCGAAATAGTGCCATGGGATCTTTTACATCCACCCGAGTGGGCAGACGGGGGCCTCGGTTTAACATCTCATCGAAAGACGGCACCGCCGACTGTGCAGCCCTCCCTCAGCACCGCACTGGGAGTTGTCAGCCTGGATTTATGAGCTCAGGTCTGTGGAGCGGGACTGAAACCCAAAGCCTTCTGACTGGGAAGGTGCGCTACCCACTGAGCCACGGCTGACACCGGCTGATACGGGGTTAAAGTTCAATCTGTAGCTTTCTGGCGGGTTGACCTGCGAGCATTCACTTTCGTTCTTTTTGCAATGAAGGAGGTTCACCACAGGCTCCAGCAGTCTCATCAGGAGCCCCCGTGTGCTCTCGGAGATGAAGGAGTAGAGAATGGGATTGGCCACGCAGTTCAAACTGGTCAACAGCAGCCCGAAGTGGTAATAGTGGAAGGAGCTCCTCGCAAAGTTGCAGTTGTCCTCAAATAGCGTTCTAACCAGCAGCAGAATGTGGTAAGGGGCAAAACAAATGCAGGAAATGAAAATGGCGCTTAACACCAACTTCTTGATCCTTAGCTTTTGATCCCGTTGAATGCCTTGACTCTCCCGGACAGATACCAACACCCTGCGGTAGGAAAAGGCCAGCAGAAGAATGGGGAAAAGGAACCCGACCGAGAGGCGGTAATAGTTTATTTTCCTTTGCCAGGACTGCAGCGGATAATGTTCAAAACACAATAAATGATTATTTCCATCTATCACCGTCTCGTGGTGGTTGAAAATGAACAGACTGGTTCCGATCTCTTTGACCCAGGCCAGGGCACTGACCAGGACCGCAGCCTTCAAAGTTCTGAAGGCGTGGAATCTTAAAGGGTGGACCACTGCTAAGTAGCGATCCATGGAGATGCAGCAGAGGAATGCAATGCTGACGTATATATTCTCATAGAGGACCAGCCCAGTGACCCTGCAAAGGAACTCGCCGTTCACCCAATTATCTTCCATCAACAAGTATTGGATCCACAAGGGCAAACAGGCAAGGTGCAATAGGTCGGAGATGGTCAGGTTGCAGAGGTAGACTCCAAGCTCATTCCCCTGCCTGATCTGCAGGTAGCTGTGATAGAGGGACAGGAGATTAGTTGGGAGGCCGATGATGAAGACAGTGATGTAGACAGTGGGAAACAGGGTCTGGTGGATAGAATAATCTAGTGTACAATTGGTGCAATTGTCTTTGTGGCATTCCGTTTGATTGGCCATCTTCAGAGACGATATGAACAGAGAGCTGTTCGAATTGCTTCCCCTCACTGCCGTCTTCAAGTCAGCCAGGAAATCAAACCGGTTCGCTTTTTAAGGCTTCAAGTTGAGAGATCTTCCTAAGAGGGTGGGGGGGGGGGGGGGCAAATAAAAGCAAAGAAACAAGTTATTAAAAAAACGTTTGAGGTGCTGTGTAGATATAACGGGAGTAAAACCCAACTTCGGATAAGGGTGCATAGCAGCATCGGAACAGGAGGAGCCCATGCAGCCCCTTGCACCTGTTCTGGCATGGCTGATCTGTATCTTAACTCCATTTACCCACATTGGTTCCATATCACTTAATACCTGTATAAACAAAAGTTTTGAAACCTTCAAGTAACTGGAAACAGCTACTTGAAGGTAAATCAGCGTCACAGCAGTGGGAGGTATTCAAGGAGGAGATAGTGAAAGTTCAGAGCAAATATGTTCCCACAAAGAAAAGAGTGGGACTCCGAAATCTAGAGCCCCCTGGATGTCAAGGGGCAGACAGGGTAGGATAAGGAAAAGAAGGGAAGCTTATGTCAGATATCGAGAGCTAAATACTGCAGAAAGCCGAGAGGAGTATAGAAAATGCAGGGGTGAAATTAAAAAGAGTATTAACAAAGCAAAGGGAGGGCATGAAAAAATATTGGCAAGTAAAATCAAGGAAAACCCAAAGATGTTTTATAAATATCTAAAGAGCAAGAGGATAACTAAGGAAAGAGTAGGGCCCATTAGAGACCAAAGAGGTAACCTGTGTGTGGAGGAGAAGACGTGGGTGGGTATGGTTCTTCATGAATACTTTACGTCTGTCTTTACAAACAGCGAGGGGCGATGCAGACATTGTAGTGAAAGAGGAGGAGTGTGAAATATTAGATGAGATAAACATAGTGAGAGAGAAAGTATTAAGGGGCTTAGCATCTTTGAAAGTAGATAAATCCCCAGGCATGGATGAAATGTATTCCAGGCTGTTAAAAGAAGCAAGGGATGAAATAGCAGAGGCTCTGACCATCATTTTCCAATCCTCTCTGGCTACAGGTGTGGTGCCGGAGGACTGGTGGACTGCTAACATGGTACCGTTGTTTAAAAAGGGAGAAAGGGATAGGCGGAGTAATTATAGACCAATCAGCCTAACATTGGTGGTGGGCAAATTATTGGAAAAAATTCTGAGGGACAGTATTAATCATCATTTAGAAAGGCACGAATTAATCAAGCACAGTCAGTATGAATTTTGTTAAGGGAAGGTCGTGCCTGACTAACTTGATTGAATTTTTTTGAGGAGGTAACAAAGAGGGTTCATGAGGGCAGCACGCTTGATGTAGTCTACATGGATTTTAGCAAGGCTTTTGACAAGGTCCCACATGGCAGACTGGTCAGAAAGATAAAAGCCCATGGGATCCAAGGCAAAGTGGCAAGTTGGATTTAAAATTGGCTCAGTGGCAGGAAGCAAAGGGTAATGGTCGACAGGGGGGTTTTGTGGCTGGAAGGCTGTTTCCAGTGGGGTTCCGCAGGGCTCAGTACTAGGTCCCTTGCTTTTTGTGGTATATGTCAATGATTTAGACTTCACTGTAGGGGGCATAATTAAGGAGTTTGCAGATGATACAAAAATTGGCTGTATGGTTGATAGTGAGGAAGAAAGCTGCAGACTGCAGGAAGATATCAATGGACTGGTCGGGTAGGCAGATAAGTGGCAAATGGAATTCAATCCGGAGATGTGTGAGGTAATGCATTTGGGGAGGGCTAACAAGGAAAGGGAATACACAATTAATGGTAGGACACAGAGTAGTGTAGAGGAACAGAGGGACCTTGGAGTGCAGGTCCACAGATCCCTGAAGGTAGCAGGATAGGTAGATAAGGTGGTTA